>NC_034602.1:85366164-85426648 GCF_900095145.1 Mus pahari
TATATATATATATATATATATATATATATATGTATGTGTGTGTATATATATTATATATGTGTACATAATAACATAATACACACACACACACACACACACACACTGAGTCCCTGGTTTGGCCATTGCATCCCTAACCTGCACAGTGGGAAAGTCTTTCTACCCGGGTCTGACTTGTGAAATAAAGGCACTCTTTGTTTTTACATCGGACTTGCAATTCCTGCCGTTGTCTGGGGGTTCCCAAGAACGGGGCATAACAACAAGATTGTTTTATAATGAAATGAAATATTTAAAAGTATGTTCACGGGGATGGAGAGATGGTTTATCAGTTAAGAGTACTTCTTGCTCTTGCAATGAACCTGAATTAAATTCCTAGCACCCATATTAGGCGGCTCATCACTCTGGGCTCCCAAGCCAAATGAGGGGTGGCAGAACATTGCCTATACCCCAGACAGCTCCCAGAGAGCACGGCAAGAACAAGACTGCTCCCCACCCAAATCAGGCTTGGGCCTACTCAACTCCATAGAGATGAAGACCACTTTATAGTAAAGCCAGTTAAACCTCTGTTTCCCCACTAAAGGACTAGTTTCTGAAAAATCATGTGAAGGGCAGTCTGCTAATCTTGCTGATAAGATTGGAAGGTCCCACCCTGCTGCAAGACTTCCTCCCTTGTCTTTCCTGCCCCCTCCCCCTCTAGCTATATAACCTAGCCCCTCTATTTCAATAAACAAGCTGTCCTCTGAAATAGTCTCCCTGGTGGTTTATACCCACCATACTCACTGCTGCCTGAGACCCTGTTCCCGAGCGCTTCCAAATCTTAAGACTGCCAGTGCACAAACGCTGATTGGGGGCAAGAGACCCACATCTGGTGCCTGAACAGGGACACACCAGGAGGTGTGGAAGAGAGCGAGTACCCCCCCTGTCCCCCTCCCCTCAGGGGCTTCTGCATCTTGCCTCATCATCCTAACTTGAGGATCTGATTCCTTCCTCCTCCCCATATCGACTGAAGGCCCTTAGTCCTCTGGTCGGACCCTAACAACCCTTCGGCGCCAGCAAAAGTCACCTCTCTAAAGCTCTGAAAGCACCTAGCAGTGCGACAACCAGTTAAAGGTCTTTAGGGTAGTCGGCAGTTTTCTTTAATTTGTGGGTAGGCTAACACCTCAGTTTCAATGGAATCCCCTGGAACTCTTGTCCCCATTGGACTGAGCACTTCCATTCTTTTCTGTTATGGGAAGTTCTGCTTCTCACCAGAAGGAATCCCTTCTGTAACTTCTTCACAGGAACACAACAGGTTTGCCCAACCTCTAGGGAATTTTGATAAAGTATGCCTTTGTGTCCTTCAGGGATCACATAACCGCCCCTCCCCCAACTTCCGCATCCCAAAATGGAGATTTCTTGTTTCCCTTCCTCCAGCAAAACCCCAAGGAACCCTTCTCTGACTTTGTTCTTAAAACAAAAAAATGAGCCTAGAAGACAAAATTCCTGATCCCTGTGGCTATCGAGACCATCATTAAAGGCATGGCCTTGGAACATTAACTAGCTTGCTAGGGGTTGGAAATGAACATTATGATACATGGATAGTTACCACTCAAGACATTAGGATGGCTTCTCATAAAGCTACCCCCCTCACCCAGGCCTCTAAGGTGACCTTTAAAACAAAAGGAACATTTTATATTTGGAAAGGCGGGACCCAGGAAGGGCAAATGTTCTAACTCTGGCCTATCTAAGGGCTTGTAAGTCACCCCTCCTAAAATCCCTGATGCTGTAAAGGATTCCATGAGGGGGCTGGGGAGATGGCTCAGTGGTTAAGAGCACTGACTGCTCTTCCAGAGGTCCTGAGTTCAATTTCCAGCAATCACATGGTCACTCACAACCATCTGTAATGAGATCCAATGCCCTCTTCTGGTGTGTGTCTGAAGACAGCTGCAGTGTACTCATATAAATAAAATAAGTAAATCTTTTTTAATAAAGGATTCCATTGGAGAAAGAATTGTCATTCTACATATGATAAAGTTGGTCAGCCCCTCAATCCTGTAAACTCCAAAAGGGGAAACCCTCTACCACAACAATAAAAGGAAAAACATACAAAATCTTGTGGGTCACTAACATTTTGGAAGGCTCACACCCAAAACTCAATATAAATATTGCAGAAAACCATTCAAAAGCCTAATTGACACAGGAGCAGACATAACTATTTTGAAGCGATCTGATGTCCCTCAGCATTGGGAACTGATCCCTGGGCACAACTAATGGACACAAGAGGTTCCTCCCAGGCATATACCACAAAAGAGACCTTCAAAGGGGAGGATGCAGATGGTGATGGTGGCCTTATCAAACCTCTTATCTCAGACATGGCCACCAATGTGTTAGTGAGAGAAGCCTTAGATATGGTCCTTATCAGTATCATGGAAAGTGAATGCATCCAGATAGAGGACTACGACAAATATCCTTCCAGGGATCACTGCCAATTCTAAGAGCCACTGTCAGATATGAAACTCCCTGCCTCAATTGGGTCTCAAGATGAGCTTGTCTGCCTTTACCCAGGGAGAAATTAGAAGCTCTAACTCAGCTCATTAAAGAACAACTATAATATCCACCCCTTCCTTGGCTGATGGAATTTCCTCATCTTTGCAATTAAAAAGAATTCTGTGAGATGGTAGCTATTACAAGACCTTTGGGCTATAAACAAGACCATGCAGACTTGGGGATCCCCATAGAAGGGTTTTTCCCTTGTCTCTGCAATCCTGGCCAATACTCTACTATTGGTCATTGGTATTAGAGATTGTTTTCTTCTCTATCCCTGTAGATCCCAAAGATTGTCAACATTTCACATTTTCAGTCCCCCAAATTAACAACTCTGGCTCAGCTTCCTAATATGAATGGTGTAGGCATAATGTTTTTGTGCACTGGGTAAATGTTATCCTTTTGTTATGCAAATGCTGATTTATCTGTCCCCTTCTCTTGTTTCAATCTGGGCATGGTATTGTAATACTTAAGTCAAGAACCTCCTATGTCAAGTTTGTGTAAATAATGTTTATCATTTATTCTTTGCCTTGTCAATGAAAGCTGATCACGCAATGGTTGGGCAGAAGATAGAATATGGTGGAACTTCCACCAGCCAGAGAGAGAAGAGAGAAGAGTAAGACAGATTGAACCACAAGGAGGGAGGAGAGGTGACTTCAGCTGGAGCATGAAAGGCCCTATATGAAAGTATTACAAGGATTTTGGCTGGGAAGTAACCAGATTAGCTTAAAAGAATGAGGTAGATCAATGACTGCCTAGATATTTCAGTGAAACTTGAAAATAAATCTTGGTTTCTCTGTGTCACTATTGGGAAATTAGCTGGATAAAGAAAACATAGCCACTGTGTTAATTTATATTTACTATTTATACTAATTTATTGTTTGTATTCATATTATTTATATATGTATATTAATTTATATTGTCTTTTATAATAGTATATATAAAATATAAATAATATAAAGACAATTATATATAAATATATAATGTATATTAAAATTACTGTTACAGAATGGAGAACCCTCTACCAAGGGATGGCCACCAGCCACACTATTTGCCAGGAAGTGGTTGCTGATTCTCTGAAACCTTATTTTAAAAAGGGAATACACACTTATCAATCTCCTGGTTAAACAACCACTGTACTCACTACCACCTGAGACTCTCCTTCCCAGCTCCTCTGAATCCTGACACTTCTGACACACATTGGCCAATTGGGAGCTGGGACCCCACACATAACTACCTGTAACTCCAGCTCCAGGAGATTATAGAAGGAGTTGGCCTTTGAGGGCACCTGAACTCATGTGAACACTGCCCCACACCTATGCATAATTAAAAGTAATAAAAATAAATTTTGAAGATAAAATGAGAAGACGCTCAGTACAGTAGTAGAACATAACCCTTAATAATGTTATTTTAAGCCTTGGTTGGGGATTCACACTTGTACTTATAGCTACTAAATTTGTTATAAAATTATTAATTAAAAATTTTTCATACAATATATTTTGATTGTTTCCCTCCCTTAATGATTCCCAAACCTCCCTCACCTCCCTATGCACTCAACTTTATGGTCTTTCTCTTTCTCCCTTTCATAACACAAAAATCAAACCAAACCCTCCAAAATTAATTTAAAAAACATGGAAATGAAAATCAAAACAAGCAAAATGCAGGAAAGAAAAATGAAAATGCCAAAATAAAGTGAAGCAAAAAAGGAAGAAAGAAAGAGGAGAGAGAGAGAGAGAGAGAGAGAGAGAGAGAGAGAGAGAGAGAGAGAGATCACTGAGTGTTTTGTATTCCCAACTTTGCGTGGCCATGGGTCCTACCCTATAGTATGATTGATATACACAGTGAGACTCCATTGGAGAAAACTGACTTGCAGTTTCTTGAGTTTACTTTCTCAGCAGGTATCAACTGTAAATAACTTCTTGGTTAGAGATGGGACTCTGTCCAATTTGTCCCATAAGTGCTAGTCCCATCTGGATTGAACTGGTACAGGTGTTGTTTGTGCTGCCACAGTCTCTGTGAGTTCATATGAATTCTGAGACTCTCACATCAGTTGGCTGGACCAGCTCGAAGCTGCTTCTGTCTCTGGTTATCCCAAGGGAATAGAGACTTCAGACACTTATGTAAACACTATGTGCCAGAGGGATACACGCAGGATAGAACACGGAGACAGAGCCATGATCTTAGGACCAGGATGCTCAGATCTGGAAGACCCTGTTCCTTGGAAGTCTTTCCTCACCTACAACCATTCTGCCTCCTCTTCTGCGTAGATCCCAGATTCTTGACAAGATGGGTTTGGTGACAATGCCCCATTAAGTGCTCAAAAGTCTCTCACTCTGTATATTGTCCTATATTGTCAAGGTGTGATTCTCTGTCATTTATATTTTTTAAATTTAATCATAAGATAATCAAGCAAGGGAGGTATTATTATCAGTTTGGAGGTTGAAGAAGGATGGTTACTTAAATAGTTCAAGACATTCTCGAGCTAGTGATATTGATCCTGGGGTTGTTTGGGACAGAGCCTCGGTCCTGGCAGTCCTCACAAGCTAGGTTTGGGCACTTGTCCTCAATAGATCAGTTAAAGAAATAGGTAATAATGAAAAACTGAAATGAAGAATTTATTCAATACAGTAACATTTGAAAGAACAAAGAAAGTTATTCAGTGGTGTGCAAGCCCATCAATAAATGTGGCATCTGAGTTTAAGTCAAGGGAAAGAGGTGGGCATAACTCCGCAGTCAGGTTCAAGATGTGACCAGTACTAACACACTGTCTAGGCTCTCATCTGCTCTACAAGACGGTCTGACAAGTTGTTAGGGTCTCTTTTCCAGAAACAAGCTCCTTTTCTGGTTGGCATCACCTCTTCCTTCTTTCAACATGACTAGGGAGATTCCTTGGGAATTGATTGTCTCCATAATTTGAAGGAAAAGTTGTCTCTCTGTAGAATATCTTCACAACTACCACACAGTTGTAAGATCTTACCTCAAAAGGAAAGAAGATTCTGCTACCTTATATCATACGTTATTATAGTGTGTTAGTCAAGGAAGGTGCCTCCGATTTCCACAAGGTGGCAGGTCAACTTCAAAGCCAGATGGTTGGCTTTGTGTCCAAGTGACAAAACCTACTCTACTTGTTTAAGAGTAGCTAGTCCAGATAGGAACTACTTGGGAACATGCTTTGCAGAGTGTGTGTCATGGTCCAGGCATCTTGTTGTCACTGTAAACATTTTCTCAATGAAGATTATTTAACTCAATAACTCAATTCTATGGTTTCCATCATTCTTCAGGAAGTCTGCATTTATATGAAGTGTGTGTGTGTGTGTGTGTGTGTGTGTGTGTGTGTGTAATACATTTGTATGTATATACTAGCTCAGCCGTGGATCACCTTCAATGATGAGTATCTGCAAGTCAGCTCACTGAACACTGGTTAATCCATGAAGATAGTGAAGGAGAAACCTTGCAATCTGGAAGGAGCCCTGGCCTTGTAATATGGTGAATGTTAGAAGGCAGGAGACTCTAGGTCAAGAATGTACTTGGTCTGGAGATTAGGTGCTACGAAAATGGCAAATGGAGATACTGGATAGAAGGTTCTCAAAGCGCCTACTCAAGCTTTTGACGGAAATGTTTATGGTAACGTGATCCAGAATTTGCTTCTGTATATTTCCTGCTGTCCGTTTTCATATCATTTGCATACCATGTTGAAAGCCTCCAATTTCTACACCTATAATTTGTCTTGAATGCTTTGGGTTTGGAATCAGATCAGCCTGGACTCAGATAATGGCTTTCTACTTAACTACAACAACGCGTATGTAAATCAGTATGTAAATGGCAAATACTCCTCTCCTGGCAACCTGATACTTCAGCTACGAGTAAGCCCTTACCCAAAAGAGTTATGAATACTTAATGATATGAAGAGTATTAAAAAATTAGCTCAATAAAATTCAATTAGTGGAGAAAGACATACAAGCATTTGCCCTGCCGTACTAACCCGAGGTGGCCAGAAGAAAGAGACCCAAGCATCACTACCACAAATGAATGTGTGGATGGAGAGATAGAGGAGAAAGCAAAGCCAAGGGATTTTTATACTGTGGAGAAATGTGGAACTGGAGAAAGAGTGAACAGCAGCAAGATAAGGAGGCCATGGTGAGGTCTTGGCCCAGGTCTCTGCCACAAAAGGCCATGTGTGAATTCGTGGTCATGATGCAGCTAGGGTCTGTGTCATTGTCTGTGGCCCGAGTTGCCACCAAAGATGAAGCTGATGTCCATGGTCTGGGATCCCATGGAAAAGGATGTAGACGTCTGAGGGTATGTTGCCATGGGGGTGAAGGGGATGATGTACTAATCTTAATAGCCTTCACTGTCACCCGAGGCCATGGGGCATCCAAGCCCAGGCTGTTGCCAGGGGCCGTGTCTGGGTCCATGGTCCTATGGCATCATGGGTCTTTGTTGATGTCCCTTGGGCATGCAAGAGCTGCCTGGCTCTATACCTTGTCTGCTGTGAAATGGAGTGGGTGGGAGATGTTCTCCCCTTCCTTACCTCTTACCATCCTTGTCCCTGAAGTCATGAGAGCAGATCTGTCCCTGCCCCTCACTGACTGTAGCACTAAAAAGTGTGGGCCCTACACCTTGTCTGGGCAGCACAGTAAAGGTGGCTCTGGTGACAGGGGTGCAGATGAGCCAGCCCCAAGAACATGAGAGCAGGAGAGCTGACCCTGCCTCTTGCTGAATGTGGCATTAAGTGAGCTAGCCTGGGAACTACTGGACAGCTTGCCCCGATGGTGTGGACCTAGGAAGACTAACCAACTCAGCTACCTCCCAGGCCCAGATCCAAAACCAAATAGGGCTTTGAGTTGTCCTACCCCGACATCTACTCCATCTATGATCTGCTAGGGCATGTGAAAGGGCTGGGCCAGCAGACCCAAAGCTAGAGCATCTCCATGACACAGGGCCACAACAGGATATCTGAGAGTGGTCCCAATGAGGACCCAGTATTGATAGTGTAACAGAAGCCAGAGTCCTCAAACCAGACTAATGATTCATTGCCATAAACATGTAAAGATGTGTAGACAGAAGGATACACTGTGTGACACACAGTGACACACTACAGATGTTTTGTTTTTTGGTTGGTTGGTTGGTTGGTGTCTTAGTCAGGGTTTCTATTCCTGCACAAAACATCATGACCAAGAAGCAAGTTGGGGAGGAAAGGGTTTATTCAGCTTACATTTTCATACTGCTATTGATCACCAAAGGATGCAGGGCTGGAACTCAAGCAGGTCAGGGAGCAGGAGCTGATGCAGAAGCCATGGAAGGATGTTCTTTACTGGCTTGCTTCCCCTGGCTTGCTCAGCCTGCTTTCTTATAGAACCCAAAACTACCAGCCCAGAGATGGCACCACCCACAAGGGAACCTCCCCCCCTTGATCACTAATTGAGAAAATGCCTTACAGCTGGATCTCATGGAGGCAGCATTTCCCCAACTGAAGCTCCTTTCTCTGTGATAATTCCAGCTGTGCCAAGCTGACACAAAACTAGCCAGTACAGTTGGTTTGATGTTTTTATTGAAAAAAATTTTTTTTTAAATTTCTTTAGGGAAGCGGTTACAAGGGTGGAGGGCGAGGGCAAAGAGATGAGTGGGATTGGGGTACATGATGTGTAATTTGCAAAGAATCAATAAGAGGTTTCAGAAACCTTACTCAGTAGTCTGGGGACATGACTCAGTTGGTAAAGTCTTTGTCTAGTGAGCAGAAATCCTTGAGTTTAGTTCCTAGTACTATGTAAATCAGCAGGAAGTGTTCAATATAGTTTTGTGATTACAGGATCGGACAACAGATTCACGCTCAAGCCAGGACGGCACAGGTTTTTATTGTTGCAGATAGCTGTGAGGTTCTGGTAAGTCAGTGTAGCTGCACACTTGACCCAGTACTTTCACCCTGTAAAGTGCTCCATAAGTGCTAGCCATTGTTCTCTGGCTCCATTTGGAAAACTTACAATGGCTTGTAGTCATTCAGTTGGGGGATGTGGGATGCTGTGAAGTTCTCTTGAGTTTGCAGTTCCGGAGAGAAGATAAAGTTGACCTCCTGGTAATTCCCTGCCTGCAAGCCTTGCTTTACGAAGCACAGAAAGTACCCCAAATTTCTTTTCAAAACTACCCAGTTAGTGAGTAGCCTCAGACCCTCCCACCCACTCTCTCAACATCTCCTCTAGTCCCTGAGGACCAAGTGAGATTGGTGACTTTGTACTTAAGCCACTTTGCTGCTCAGTTGTTTCTTCCAGTTAAAGTAAACCTTGCCTGATGCCGTCTTCTCCGTCATCAGTGGCCCTGCTCAGAGATTACAGCCTGAGAGTTCTTCCATCACCTTTTCAAAGTCAAAGAGGGAGAGTTTCAAAGAAGGGCAGTTACCCAATAGCACTAAGGTTAAATCGCTGCTACGTGTTGGGCTGATCTCTTGTGCACTCTGCCAAGGTTATCTTTGTATTACTCAAGTGCTGATTTCTGTATGGGCAGAGATTTGAACACGGGCAGGCTTGATATTGTTACTTTTATGAAGTATCACCTACCTCTATGTTATGTAAACATCTTCTCCATCGCCTTTACTAAACGGCAGAGCAGCCTATAGCAAAGCAGGAGAGGAAAGGTGGAACTTCCTGGTAGAGGTGGGAATTCTGGGGAACACACACACACACACACACACACACACACAGGAAGGTGCTGGAACTGAAGGAGAAGTAACTAATGAGCCACATGGCAGAATTTAGATCCGAATAAATGGGTTAATTGAGTTATACAAGCTAGTTGGGAAATAGCCTGAGCTAAGGCCTGACTTATAATAAATAATAATCGTCTCTGTGCCATTACAGGGTGGCTGGTGGGTCTGAAGCAGTCTGGGCAAAAGCTGTAGTATGCTTGAAAAACAAATGCCAGACTCAACCCAAGCCAGCCGAACGATCCGTCCAGCTGTGGGTGTGTACAGACCACACTGTGCACACAAGAAAACTGGTTGTCTGCAGCTCCTTCCAGTCTCTCTGGGTGCAGCCCTATGAGGGTGAAACAGCCACAGTCCCAAGAGAGTTTGCTGAGCCCTAGGGTTGCACTAAAACAACTGGTGTGGTTTGCTAACTGACACTGATCACCTGTGGGTGGTGGAGGGAGAGCTGAAGAGGACATTGAGGTCCTTCCTCCTACAGGAAGGAGCATGCCCCCAGGGAGGTGGAGAAGGCAGAGAGCCAAGAGTGAGGCAGTTGGTGACAATGAGCCTCCATTAGCAACTCCTTTCAAAGCACAGTGGCACACACTGGTGGTCTACAGTGTCTACCTCAGATGGCCTTCACAGATTTATCATGTGGAAACACCTACTTCTTTTGTGTTGTGCTATGTTTGAAAGCCAAGTCCTCTTAAGAGGAACCCAGCTCGTCCACTGCAAATCCTACTGAAGCAGGTGTTGACGGAACTCTTCCTGGGAAAGGTCGACTTCCGTGCTCACCACTCTAAGCAAGCTCCTCCAGCCGTTCATTCCTTCAATACTTATTTCATGGTGACCACTGGTGAAGATGTGTTACTATGTGCTAGGGTTACAAAGATGAATAAAGCCACACATTTTCTGGTTTCAAGAAATTGCTCTTCTGTGTACAGAATGTTGTGTTCAAAGGGGTCTGATTAAAAAAACAAACAAACAAACAAACAAAACCACAAAAACACCTGGTGGCAGAATCCAGTGACGGTGATGTGACTGCTCCATTAGAGGGAAGGTTTCTGTTTGTTTTTTATTCTTCTCTCATGCAGAGTATCCCCTCCCTCTCCTCCTCAAGTCCCCTCCCTCTCCTCCTCTAGTCCCCTAGATCACTCCTCCTCCGTAAAGAGCAAGCTTCCCAGTGATACCAACCAAACGTGGCATAACAAGATGCCATGGGCACACACCCTCATATCAAGGCTGGATGATGCAGCCCAGTTGGAGGACAAAGGTTCCAAGAGCAAGCAGAAGAGTTGATATACCCCCACTCCCATTGATAGGAGTCGTACAAACACTTCAACCCAGACAAGTGCAGCATGAGTACAGAGAGCCTGTGTAGGCTCTGTGGTTGCCTCTTTAGTCTCTGTGAGCCCCTGCTTAGTTGATTCTGTGGGTCTTGTTTTTGTGGGACCCTTAGCCCCTCTGGCTCCTACAATCTTTCTGCTTCCTTTTCTGTAGGGTTCCCTAATATTTAGATGTGGTGTTATGCCTGAGTTGCAGAGAACCCAAAGACCAACAAGGAGCCAATTCCAATGCAAACACACAAGGGTCTTCACCATGAGCTCCTGAGCAAGAACTCTCACTGTCACTGTCTCAGCAGGGCAGAAGTGAGAGTCTTGAGTCTAGGGGTGCAGGGTACTTAATTTGGTTACAGCAAGCTCGGGGAACTTCCACATGGGTCAGAAGTTAATATTTTGAAAAACTGTCTTTCTGACATAATCTGCGAAAACAAAACATGGGGGCGAACCCACCTGACAAACAGCAAGGCTAAGTTATTTATTTCCTGCAGGATGTCTTAGATTGTCTATATGTAGCCTGACTGGCTGTTGCAAAGGAGGGAGGGGCTAGCCTTAGGATGTTTGCTCAAGTGGACTTTGTCACACAAAACAGAGCTTCTTCTCAAAAAAAACAGAGTTGGTTGGGTTTTAGAGTGGGTGCCTGCATTTGCTTCCATCAGCTGCCAGAGGAAGTCTCTCTGACTACACCCTGGGCTAGGCACAGATCTGTGAGTACAGCGAAATATTGTTTTGTGATGATTTGAAATAAAAATGGCCCCATAGTTTATAGAGAGTGGCACTATTAGGAGGTGTGACCTTTTTGGAATAGGTTTGACTTTGTTGGAGAAAGTGTGTCATAGAGGGTGGACTTTGAGGTGACAATGTGTCTCAGTTCACCTCCTACTTCCTGTGAATCCAGAGATAGAACTCTCCGGCACCATGCCTGCCTGCATGCTGCCATGCTTTTGGCCATGATAATAGTGAACTAAAGCTCTGAACTGTAAGCTAGCCCGAGTGAAGTGTTTTCGTTTATAAGATTTGTCATGCAGACCCAAGGATGAGAGCCAGAGAATCTCATCTGACATGAGGTGACCGGGATGCAGGGGCGATGCCCTTCCTGCACACACAGCCCCACCCCTCACCTCCTGCAGCAATAGGGAGAAGAAGAGATGTCCCAGCCCCTCACAGCCTGCAGCACTTGGGAGAGTGGGCCTCCAACCTTGACTGGACAGCACAGCAGAGGTGGCTTTGGAAGTGTGGGTGTGGGTGAGCCGGCCCTGAGGGCAGGAGAGCAGGAGAGCTGACCCTGCCTACTGCCGATGATGACGGCAGCCCTGGGCGGCCTAGCCAGAGCAGTGCTGGAGAGCTCGCCTTGATGGGGTGGATAAGGGAAAGCTGGAGGGATGACCAGCTGAGGTTCCACCCGGGTCCAGATTCAAGACTCTCAATTAGCCCACCCCAAAATCTGTACCATCTGTGCACAGCTGGCACGTGTGAGAGGACCTGTCCTGCTACTCCAAAGCTGCAGGATCTCCATGACACCGGGCAACAACAGGATGACAGGGAGGAGACCCAGCGAGGAGCCAATGCTGATGGTGCCACAGAAGCCAGAGATCTTCAACCAGACTCATCGCAATGAACATTTGCAAGTGAAAATGTGTAGACAGAGGGATATACAGGCAGAGGGATAGACTGCAGGACACACTGTGGCATACTACAGCTTCTACAGTAAGATGTCAGAGTCCAGCCTCCACACAGGATTGGAGTTCTCAACTGGAAGCGGGGATATCTGGAAGGCGCATAATAAATATAAACAGACTACATTTTGGGGTACAAGCTGACAGGCAAATTTTTCAAGGCTTAAAGTTTCTCTCTTGCTTTTTCTCACTCTGCTCTCTCTCTCTCTCTCTCTCTCTCTCTCTCTCTCTCTCTCTCTCTCGGCTGCACACACTCTGCTTTCTCCTGCGCTGTCTGCTTTTCTCCTGTGCGTTTTTCTTTCCTTGAACTCTCACACTCATACACACCTCTGTGTGTTCCTCTTTCACACACACACACACACACACACACACACACACCTCACACACACACCACATGCACTCTTCTTTCTCGCTCACACACACTCTCCATACACACCTCACATTCTCTCTCCACTCACTCTTCACACGCTCTTCTCACACTCTCCGCAATTCGCTCTCTCGCTTGATCTTCACAAACTCTTCTCATGCTCGCTCGTCTTTCTCTCGCCCCAGTCTTTTATTGATACTCCAACAGCAGGTAAAATAAAAGACATTGTATAATCATGGCCAGACCAAATTCAAAAGAATACCCATGTCCCACAAAGAATCAAAAATTGCAGTTGTCCCCCAAGTTTCAAGCTTCCCTATTCCCAGGCCTGTGGCCAAAATAATAATAATTGCAAACTTATCATTATTTAAACTTTAACTTTTGACTTATTATACTTCAGAGCTCAGAGCTCTGAGGTCAGCTACTTGCATTTCCTTGTGAAGTTCTGATAATAAATGACATGGGCAAAGCTGCCAGGCAGTGGCCAGGAAAAATCAAGTTAACCCTTAACTCAACAGTTCTGCTAGCTTTCTGCTTTTGCACATTGCACACAATGACTCTCCTAAGAGTCCCAGTGTTTTGACTTAGTTTTACTAATATAAAATTTTACATATTCTATACTTGCTCATTCAGGAACCACTCTCAAATATACAAAACTTATTTAATAACTTAAATAGTTTTTTTTTCTTTTCTTGGAGTCTCAATGTTGGCTCTACTTCATTTTCTAATAATTTCTTCAAACTTTCTTTGCAAGTCAAGCATTAATCTGGAACTACCATTGTGCAGTCATTACATTGTTTCCAAGATGAGAACACACAGCATGCACCTGGACCATTAGGACTGTGCTGTGCTGTGCCCCATGCCTCAATTTTGAATTGTTTAAGAATCACATTACATCTTTTTTTCTGAGGAACTGCCAAACTGGTTTCCAAAGTGGTTGTACCAGCTTGCAATCCCACCAGCAATGGACGAGTATTCCTCTTTCTCCACATCCTCACCACCATCTGCTGTCACCTGAATTTTTGATCTTAGCTATTCTGACTGGTGTGAGTTGGAATCTCAGGGTTGTTTTGATTTGCACTTCCCTGATGATTAAGGATGTTGAACGCTTTTTCAGGTGCTTCTCAGCCATTCGGTATTCCTCAGTTGAGAATTCTTTGTTTAGCTCTGTAGCCCATTTTTAATAGGTTTTTATTTGTTTTATTTTCTGGAATCCAGCTTCTTGAGTTCTTTGTATATATTGGATATTAGTCCCCTATCAGATTTAGTACCGGAAGATCCAGCAATACCTCTCCTGGGCATATACCCAGAAGATGTTCCAACTGGTAATAAGGACACATGCTCCACTATGTTTATAACAGCCTTATTTATAATAGCCAGAAGCTGGAAAGAACCCAGATGTCCCTCAATAGAGGAATGGATACAGAAAATGTAGTACATTTACACAATGGAGTACTACTCAGCTATTAAAAACAATGAATTTATGAAATTCTTAGACAAATGGATGGATCTGGAGGATATCATCCTGAGTGAAGTAACCCAATCACAAAAGAACACACATAATGTGCACTCACTGATAAGTGGGTATTAGCCCAGAAACTTAGACTACCCAAGATACAATTTACAAAACACATGAAACTCAAGAAGAAGGAAGACCAAAGTGTGGAAACTTCGCTCCTTCTTAGAATGGGGAACAAAATGCCCATGGAAGGAGTTGCAGAGACAAAGTGTGGAACAGAGCCTGAAGGAACGACCATCCAGAGACTGCCCACTTGGGGATACACCCCATAAACAACCACCAAACCCNNNCACTAGGCAGATGCCAACAAGAGCCTGCTGACAGGAGCCTGATATAGCTGTCTCCTGTGAGGCCCTGCCAGTGCCTGGCAAATACAGAAGTGGATGCTCACAGTCATCCATTGGACAGAGCACAAGGTCCCCAATGAAGAAGCCAGAGAAATACCCAGGGAGCTGAAGGGAACTGAAGCCTCATAAGAGGAACATCAATATGAACTAACCAGTACCCACAGAGTTCCTTGGAACTATACCACCAATCTAAGAAGACACATGGTGGAACTTGCGGCTCTAGCTATATATTAGCAGAGGATGGCCTAGTTGGTCATCAATGGGGAGGAGAGGCTCTTAGTCCTGTGAAGGGTCTATGCCTCAGTATAGGGGAATGCCAGGACCAGGAATGGGAATGGGTGGGTTGGGGAGCAGGAGGGGATAGGGGATTTTTGGAGGGGAAACTAGGAAAGGGGATAACATTTGAAATGTAAATAAAGAAAATATCTAACAACAACAAAAAAGGTCACTATATCAAGGAACATCTAGTTTCACAGAATTCACCAGAGCAGGAGGAGAAAAAAGTAAGAAAGTCAGATATAATAGAATAATTATGCACACCAAGGCCAGCTGAAAAGCAGTCACACACAAATGAAATCTACACAACTGTTGTCCAGAGCTAAGGTTAGGAGAAATGGGAACAACTGTTTTGGTTTGTTTTTTTGATTTTTTGTTTGTTTGTTTTTTACAAAGAGCTGCCTTGGGCTACTGAGATGTCTCCATCCTGGCCTACTGCAGGAAGTCTCTTATTTCAGATGGTGAGTCCCTTGGAGGGTAGTGTCTCCTGCTTCTCAGGGTCCCAGACACCATCCTTTTCTACAAGGAGCTGCTGAGATGTCTCCACCCCAGCCTACTGAGGCAGTCCCTGTCATTGTATGTTGTCCCCAGCAAGATGTTTTCTATGCTTCATTTTTTTGGTATGTTTTTATTTGCTTGCTTACTTGTGTGTTTTATTTTGGGGGGGTGAGGTCATGTGAGGGGATGGGGACCTGGGCAGGACCAGGGTGCATGATGTAGGACTCACAAAGAATCAATAAAAAGTTTTAAAAAAGAAGAAAAGAAGAGTTACCATGGTCATGGTGTATCTTCACAACAAAAAATCCTGAAACACATTTTATTGACTTTTTTTTTTTTTTTGTCAGTGGTATTTGTTTCTATACTGGTGTTTCTAAGCCATCCAGCTTCCCATTTTCTGAACATCCAGGCAGTGTCTGGCACGAGCTTCCTCTCGTGCCCTGAGCCTGAAATTAGACCAGTCAAGCTCAGAACCACCATTATCTCAGCAGTTGTTGCAGGCTGCTCAGGTGTGTGTGGAGGGCTGGGTCGGTGACCTGGTCCCACCTCTGAGAGCCTTAGCGAGTTAGGGAAAATGACCGGATCAGGTTCTGTTTCCTCCATTACTCGGAGTCCTCGCCAGAGTAACTCTCATGGGTTCTGGGAAGTTTCCGCTACAGTAGGCTTCCATGCAGTCCTCTCTAAACACAGTCCCCCTATTCCATCCCTCCCTCCCTCCCTCCCTCCTCTACCTGATCCTTCTTGTTTCCATCCTAATACCACCCCAGTCTATCCACAAAATCTATCTTATTTTCCCTTCCCAGGAAGGTATGTCTCCCCCTGGAGTCCTTCTTGTTACTTAGCGTCTCTGGATCTCTGTATTGTAGTGTGATTACCCTTGACAGCTAATATTCACTCACAAGTGAGTGTGTATCATGGTTGCCTTTCTGGGTCTGGGTTACCTCACTCAGGATGATTTTTTTAATAGTTTCATCCATTTGTCTGCAAATTTCGTGATGTCTTTTTTTCTAGTAGCTGAATAACAGTCCGTTGAGTAAACATACCACATTTTCTTTATCCATCCTTCCATTAAGGGACGTCTAGGTAATTTCCAGTTTCTGACTATTATGAATAAAGCTACTGTGAACACAGTTGAGGGAATGTTCTTATGGTAGGATAGGAGTCGTTTGGTGGTATATACCCAAGAGCGATATAACTGGGTCTTGAAGTAGATTGATTTCTAATGTTCTGAAGAACTGCCATATTGATTTCCATAGTGGCTTTAGAAGGACGCACTCCCCAGTAAAGGGGGAGTGTTCCCCTTCTACCACATCCTCCACAGCATAAGCTGTCACTCTGTTACGGATCTTAATCACACTGACAGGGAAAAGATGAAATCTCAAACTAGTTGTGATTGGATATTTCCCTGATGACTGAGAATGTTGAACCTTTCTTTAAGTGTTTCTCAGCCATTTGAGATTTCTATTGACAATTCTTTATCGAGCTCTGTACCCCATTTTTCAAATTGGATTGTTGGTTTGTTGATGTCTAGTTTCTTGAGTTCTTTATATAGTTTAGATATTAGCCTTTTATCAGATGTGGAGTTAATGAAAATATTTCCCAATTTGTAGGCTGCTGCCTTGTCCAATTGATGGTGCCTTTTGCCATATAGAAGCTTTTCAGTCTCATGAGATCCCTTTGCTAATGTGTTTCTTGGTGCCTGTTCTGTTCTGTTCTGTTCAGGGAGTTGGTGTTCTGTTCAGGGAGTTTTTTCCTGTGCAGTTGCACTCAAGACTACTCCCTACTTTCTCTTCTGTCAGATTCAGTGTGTCTGGTTTAACGTTGAGGTCTTTGATTCACTTGGTCTTGAGTTTTGTGCAGGGTGATAAAGATGGATCTATTTGCATTCTTCTAAGTGCAGAAATCCAATTTGATCAGCACCATTTGTTGAAGATGCTTTCTTTTTTCCATTGTGTATTTCTGGCTTCTTCATTAAAAGTTGGGTGTCCATAGATATGTGTGGGTCTTCAACTTCATTCCATCGACTATGGCGAGGCCTTGTGGTTTTTATTGCCCAGTCGTACAGCTTGAAATCAGGGATGGCGATACCTCTGCAGGCTCCTTTAGTATTCAGGAGTGCTTTAGCTATCCTCGGTCTTTGTTTTTCCATATAAAATTGAGTACTGTCCTTTCAAGATCTGTAAAGGATTGGGGTTATTGTGAAGGGTGTTGCCTCCCTGCCTCTCTGATTTCTTTCTCAGTTCATTTTTTCATTTGTATATAAGAAGGTTCCCTTTTTCTTTTTCTTTTTTTTTTTTTTTTTTTTTTTTTGTTGTCTTTGTATCCATCTATTTTGCTGAAGGTGTTTATCAGCTGTGGAGTTCACTGATAGAATTTTGGAGGTTGCTTATTGTCTTAGTTAGGGTTTCTATTCCTGCACAAAACATCACTACCAAGAAGCAAGTTGGAAACGAAAGGGTTTATTTAGCTTACACTTCCATACTGCTGTTCATCAACAAAGGAAGTCAGAATTGGAACTCAAGCAGGTCAGAAGCAGGAGCTGATGCAGAGGCCATGGAGGGATATTTCTTACTGGCTTGCTTCCCCTGACTTGCTCAGCCTGCTCTCTTATAGAACCCAAGAGCACCAGACCAGAGATGGTACCACCCACCAGGGACCCTCCCACCTTGATCACTAATTGAGAAAATGCCTTACAGTTGGATCTTGTGGAGGCACTTCCTTACCTGAAGTTCCTTTCTCTGTGATAATTCCAGCCTGTGTCAAGTACACTTATGTATACTATCATATCATGCAAATAATGATATTTTGACTAATTTCTTTCCAATTTGTATCCCCTCAATCTCCTGTAGCTGTCTTATTGCCCTGTTGTGCCACGAAATGTTCATGAACCTAAAAAAGACCAAAAAGCCGAATCCAGTGCAATCTCATTAGGGTCTCTTTATTTAAGCTTGAGCCTGGGCTCCCTGTCAACCCTGACACAGCAGGAAGGTGGAGCCCTGAGCCTAGTTTTAGGCAAGCATTTATGGAGGCAAGAAGGGGTATTTAGTCTGACACACATCTGACCGGGGGGCCATTACTGCCTTTAATATAACTGACTGGTGCTGGGAGCCACGCCATAAACTTAACTTTGTTTTCTTCATGATTGGTGATTGTTAGGAAGTGAAGTGTCAGGGGCAGGCTTGTAACCCAGGGTGCGGATTTGTTGGGGAACAACCTGGAAACTGGTGCTAGGTGCCACCTGTTAGATTACTTGAGTTCAATCCTAGGTCAGGTTCTCTAAGATGGAGTCTGAATCCAAACGATTTGGTCTGTCAGCCCTAGCTAGTACTTCAAGAACTCTATTAAATAGATATGGAGACAGTGGACAGCCTTGTCTTGTTTCTGACTTTAGTGGGATTGCTTTAAGTTTCTTTCTACTTAATTTGATGTTGGCTATAGGCTTGCTGTAAATTGCCTTCATTATGTTTGGGTGTGTGTCTTGTATCCCTAATCTCTCTAGGACTTTTATCATGATGGGGTGTTGAATTTTGTCAAAGACCTTTTTTGGCATCTAGTGAGATGATCATGTGGGGCTTTGTTTTTGTTGTCGATGTTATTGCTGGTGGTGTGGGTTGTTCTTGTTTCCTTTCTGTTTGTTTATATGGCCAATTATGTTGGCTGATTTTCATGTGTTGAACAATCGCTGAATCTCTAGGATGAAGCCTGGTGATCATGGTGGAAAAATCTCTTTCATATGTTCTTGAATTTGGATTTGTTGAATATTTTTGCATCTATGTTCATGAGAGAAATTGATGTGTAACTCTGTTTCTTTGTAGAAATTGATGTGTAACTCTCTTTCTTTGTAGAATCATTGTGTGGTTTGGGTAGCTGGGTGACTGCAACCTCGTAAAATGAATTTGGCAACGTTCCTTCTGTTTCTATTTTGCTTTTCTTTGAAAGTCTGATAGAATTCTGAGCTAAAACCATCTGGCCCTGGACTTTCTTTGGTTGGGAGACTTTTAATGACTGCTTCCGTTTCCTTAGGGATTTTAAATCTATGTAAGTTGTTTATCTCATCTTGATTTCACTTTGTCTAGTAGTATTTATGAAGAAAATCATCCATTTATCTTGAATTTTCAAGTTCTGTGGAGTATAGGTTTTTAAAGTATGACGATAATTCTCTGGATTTACTCCATGTCGGTTGTTATGTCCTGGAGGGAAGGTTCTTATTGTGGGTAAGTAAAAGATCCAGAACCATCTAGAGGAGTCCAGAGCAGAGAGAAGAAGAAGTAGGCAGAACATGGCCAGCATGGCAGACATGGTCAGGGCAAGAGCAGAGAACAGCAGGAGGAGGGGGTTTCCTCCTGTCCTAGGTCGAGCAGTCCTCTGAGCGGGGAGTGAAGATGATTATAGGAAAGACAGAAAGTAAGACTCACAGACAAAGGTTAGAAATCAGGAGGCTGTCCAGTCAATACTGCGGCAGTCTCAGGTTTCTCTTAGGCTTTATGTACTTTACAGTATCTTAGGAAACAAAGCCACAAGCTAACAGAAACTATTTGCTAAAATGTACACAAGACATTCTTCCCATCCCAGAAGCCTCTGTACTTTCCACCAAGGTCAACAGAATCTTCAGTCCCTAGCCTTGAGCCCCAGGTGCACTTCCTCTTACCAATGATCCATGCCCCAGCAGGCCAGGAAATGTGCCAACAGGCCCCGACCTGCCCCAACTCCCCGACTCTGCCTAGCAGGCAGTCTCTCTCTCTCTCTCTCTCTCTCTCTCTCTCTCTCTCTCTTTCTCTGCTTCAGAGAAGTAGCAAATCGGGTCCCAACACCCTCCAACTATAGAGAACAAACAGGTATTCTGTGAAGTGGGATGTCCAGGGAAGCTAGTGTAGACTTTAAAGTGTATAACAAGTACTTATGAGTAAGGACTGAGGGAGCCTAGCCTCGGCCTTGATAGACAGCCCCAGGTACATGTCAATAGAGAGTCCTGAGTCCCTTCTGCCAGAGTTAAAGGAAATGACTCCTTTTGGCAGATGGAAACCAGTTTCACAAGTTTCTGAGGAAAGTTGACATTTTTTTCTAATCACCGGAAATCTTATAGTCCAGCTAGAGTTGATTTTTGGATATTTGGACAGCCTGAGCCCTAACATATGCTATGGGGTTTATAGCCTGTACCCTGGGAGTGCTCACAAATGAAGTTCAGTCACACGTCCTCAATATGGTAATTAAAGAGACAGTAGTGAAGCAGAGAGCTAGGAGACTTATTTAATGTAGTCCCATCGGAAAGAGGAAAAC
The DNA here is from genome assembly GCF_900095145.1 of Mus pahari. NCBI lineage: Eukaryota > Metazoa > Chordata > Mammalia > Rodentia > Muridae > Mus > Mus pahari. The sequence goes on from NC_034602.1 coordinate 85,386,664, forward strand.
CCGCCAAGGTCCAGTGACCCCCCAAAGCCCAGCTTTGGGTTGCTGATAATGAGGTTCAGGTTTAAATAGAAGGCAAGAGATATGCACAGCCGAGCACTCTTGGTTATGGAGGTCCACCACTGTTTTAGATCCAACTTGTCCTACAAGATAATCTGACAAATTGTTGGAACTGTGTGAGATCTTTTCCTGGGAAACAAGTTCCTCCCCTGGTACCAGGTCTTCAGTCTTTCCCTTCTCTAAGCATGAGACTCCTGGGGACATTCCATTTCTTGGGGTCCGTTGTTTCAATGGCTGATAACCTAAAGGAGGGGCACAAGCGTGGCTCTCTAAAGTACTCTCTCTCCTACCCGGAAAGTTGTGTGGAGAAGGGAGGAGAATAAAGGCAGCCCTGGATAATTACTGAGGCGGTGTGGTGCTAGTGAGGAGGAGGGGCCAGGTCTGCTGTGGAGCCTCAAGTTTGCACTCTGCTTGGAACTTGCAGCACTAAGGGCTGAGGTGTCTGGGGGGGTTGCTGATTGTTGCATGCGGGATTTGAACTTCCACGTCTTAGTATAGTCTCAAGGCAAGCACTCAGTCACCGAACAACAGTCTCTGGCCTCTTTTGAACCTGTATCTTGAGACAAGATCTCGTTAAACTGACTGTAGGCTAGGTTGGCCTCAGCGTATAATTCTCCTGCATCAGCCTCCAATGTAACTAGTTACATGGTGTAACTGGTTAGCCTTCGGTTAACCAGTTCTAGTTCAATTTAAGAGTCCCGAGTGCAATCGTTAAGTCTAGAGCCAGCTTAATTGAAGCTCTGTTGAGGTAGTATTGCTGGCAACTGCTTCTCTCCGGTGCTCAGTGTATTCTCCTTCCCTTTCCTCATGTTGTGTCTTCTACATCTTAACAAGATGAGTGCCATGGCTTCAAAGCCTTTTTAATGAAAAACAAGTTATTAGAGGGTGCCTATAATGCAAAGGAAGGATTAGCTATGTCAAGGATGGTGTTGTTGAGTGTCCCCTTTGAGCTGAATACTAGGGAAACTGATTGGCACTGGTTCTGAAGACATAAAGATTAGTAGAATCGACAGCTAGCTCCCCAGGCTGCCCCAGAGGTGAATTATTTCATTACATTGGAAAAGCATACTTCAAGTTGTACACAGGCCAAATGGGCTCTTCATCTTCAGAAAGACACCTCCCTAGGGACTATCGTGAAAAATGCCTTCCCGAGGGACCATGACAGAATGAAGCCCCAGTTTCCGCTTGTTCAGGCTTCTCCCTCGCTCTGAAATCCCGTGATGGGGCCCTGACTGGAAGTCCGTGAGAGGCCAGCTTGCTTCTGGAGGCTGCAGAACGGTGAGGGTCCCATTGCTTGTGCAACCACTGACAGAAATAAGATCCGCACAGACCACTACGCTCGGGTCACCCCAGGCGTACTCAAGGCTGATTACTTCCCAAGTGGGTGGTCCAGACAGACGGCCACAGACACACGGGGATGCCAGGAGAAGGAAGGCATACGGTTCTTTGGGGCATCCAGTTCATTGGGACATCCAGCTCATTTCTGTAGAGACGACCTGAAGGCAGTACAGCAGTTCTCTTATTGGTAGAGTAGGAGAGGCGCGGCTCCAGGCTACCCTGGCAGTTTGAAGAGTTCCCTTCCCCTATGCTCAGGTGAAGGCGGATTCTTGGCTTCATAGCAGGCAGAAAAGAGTTTGTACGTAAGCCAGTATGAGACAGATCTGGAGTTTATGAAAAGCTTTTTTGGTTTGGTTTGGTTTGGTTTGGTTGTTTTGAGGTCTCTCTGTGTAGCCCTGGCTGTCCTCGAACTCACTTTATAGACCAGGCAGGCCTTGAGGTCACAGAGATCTGCCTGCCTCTACCTCTGAGTGTTGGTTCTTTCTTCATGGCTGTGACATCTCAAAGCCAAAACTTAAAGGGAAGCGAAAGTTTCCTCTTTGTAAGGAAGTCAAGTAAGGTGCGGGTAACCTTCACAGAAAATGCTACTGATTGTTCTGGAATCCTTAATATTCCGTGTACTGAAGTCTCCTACCAGACCCAGGGATAAAGGGCTCCTTTTTCTTCCCCATCTTCCTGTCCCACCTCCTCCTCCCATCTCCTCCTAAGACCTGCTTCACTTTCTGGCTGAGTCCAGCACTTGTCAACAAGACAAGTTTCATCTGTTTCATCTGTTTGAAGTTCATTCAATATGGAGATGTTCCCTGGCTGCTAGACCACAAACTTTCCTCACTTGGCCTTCTTGCCTTCCTTTCTGTATACCGAGGTACTCGTGTGGCTGGACCACGTACTGCCAGAAACTTCTGGGAAATCCAAAGTTCTCCAGGCTCAGAATCCACCCCGAGAAAGTCCCCACGGGGACACACAGGGTGTTTCTGGGTTCGTCTCTGAATGAACTTCTATCACAGGGTTGTTCTATTTGTCTTCAAGAAACGTCTCTCAGACCTCCCCTCCTGAGGTATAAGGCAGACTGGCATGCATTCAGATCTAAAGTTCCGAGAGTCACTCAGCCATATAGAGACACCATCTCCCCCTAGTTCTACAAAAGGAGGGAAACTGTATCTAATTTAGAAAAATATATAATTGAAACATAGTAACCACCCGCTTAGGTACACCTCCTCCCAGCTCCTGATTCTCTTTGGCACAGAGATCCATTTTGACAGAGGATTTACTGTGTTTCTTGAAAGACCAAGAGAGCATTCCCCAATCTGCATAAGACCTGTAGAGTGCTTTCCCAGTGTAAGCTCCAGCACATTCTTGACTTCCTTGCAAAGAGGGAATTTCAGCTTCCCTTTAAATCTTGGCTTTGAGACTTCACGGTCTCTTCTCAATGAACGGACCCAGACTCTGTAGTCATCACCTTGTACCCTTGTAGGCTGTGGGTTCAGTGTATCAGACACCACCTTATCAATGTGAGCTATGAGCAATTTGACCATGTCACCTCATTTAAACAGTCTTACGAGGAAGATAATACTATGTCCATTTCCCATTTCGAAAAGTAAATCTTAGGAAAGTTAGGATCATTTGAGGTTACATGCCTGGAAAGTTCTAGAACCACAACACAGAGATTTCTATAGTTCTAGAATCACTGAGCATTGAGAAACCAGGGCAGCTAATCAACATCTTTTAAGTGTTTATTTCCTCTGAAAAAAAATTGAGAAATCATATTCATTCAGGCCATCAATGGTAACCAAAGACTCACTATGTGCTAAGAATTATTATTAATAATAATAATAATTTTTGAGAATTTCATGCGTGAGTGTTTTATTTGCATCTTTTCCATTCATTCCTTGCTCTCTGTTAAATTCACTAGTACTTCATTATTGTTGTTTTGTGTGTGTTTATACAACTGACTGAGTCCATTCAGTGTACACATATCTACATGTATTTAAAACTTGGAATTTGATAACCTATCAGGGGGCTCATTCCTGGAGAGAACTGATTCTCCCTCTGCCAGCAGCCAGTGATTGCCTGTCATTCTTCATCTAGAGGCAGGACTTTGTGGAATTATTCCTGTCCATGTTGGCATACTGACTGGTATGGTTAACATGCAGGTCTTGTTTCCTCAACCACATTGTTGAGACTCCATGGGTGTAGTATCTTTGTTATTTCTAGATATCACTATGTCAAAGTAGGTAACCTGGTCCTCTGGTTCCTACAATCTGTCCACTTCCTTTCATTATATTCCTTGAGCTTTGGGGTTGCATCATAGATGTACCAATTGGGGTTGGACTCCGCAGAGTCACTTACAATCTTCATTTTGGCAAATTGTGTATCTATAGCAACCTCAGTCTGATGGGGAGGGGGAGTGGCTTCTTTGGTGAGAAGTGAGAGTTACACTTATTTGTGGGTATATAGAGTATAGTTAGAAACCATATCGACTTAAGAAATGGCAGGAGTAGGTTCTCCTCTAGGGTCTATGACCTATCTGACCACTGCTGTTGGTTAGTCTTATAGTACCATGTAGGGGAACTTCCCCTAATTAATGGAATGGCTAATAAAGATGTCAAGAAGATGGGCGGTGGTGGCGCATGATTTTATCCTTCTTCATAGCATAATAATACTCTGCTATGCATATTTAGTGCGTCTCCCATTTGTTCATCAATGAGTACCTGGGCTGACCCCATAGTTTGGCTACTGAGAGCAGTGTAGTGATTGACATGGGTGCGCAGGTATCTCCACAGTAAACTGATTTTATGATTTTTTTTTTTTTTTTGGTAAGTGCCCAGTGATGGTACACTTAGATCTTACAGTAATCCTAGTTTAATTTCTGAGCACCCCATGAATACTTCCTCAGAAGTTATACTCACTTGTACACTTGTATCTCAACATCTGTGTATAAGGTTTCCTTTCTTCTGGCCTTCACATCATCACTGGTATTTATTGGATTTCATCCTCCTCTTCCTCATCCTCTCTTCCCCCTCTCCATCTCACCTCCTCCTCCTTCACCCTCTCCCTATCTTCCTTATTCTCCTCCTTCTCCTTTCCTTCATCCCCCTTCCCCTTCCCTTCCCCTCTCCTTTTCCCTCTCCCTTTCCTCCTTCTTCTCCTCCCCTTTCTCCCCTCTCTTTCCTCCTCCCCTTCCCCCTCTTCCTCCCTCTCTGCCTCTTCCTCCACTACTACTACTACTAGGTCTTCCTCCTTCTCCTCTTCCCCCTTCATCAGAGACTCTTCTTCTGCTTGCACTATACGATAATCAACAAAGAAATACACAACTGAAGACTGTGCAGAGAATAAGAGACTTTGAAACACTTGACCCTAAATAGGACATCTTCAGTAACATCTTCCCCTTAAGGCTTAGGGATCTGTGCAGAGGAGGAGGGAGAAAGAGCTTATGAGCCACAGGTAACAGATGACACCACAAAAAAAAATTAGCATCTTCCAAATATAACAGGACTGATATGCATGTGAACTCGCAGAGAACGTGATACAAGAACCCATACAAGACTATGACACAACATTCACAGGTCCAAGCCACACAATCCCAACAGTGACAGGAAGAACTGGACACTAAGTCCACCCCTAGCCAAGAAGCTATGCAATTGATACCTATTGGGAAATGAAAAATCAGTTTTTTTCCAATAGAGGGTCAGTAGGTATATTGACCACACTCCAAGGCAGGCCTCGTGCCCATGAGTGGTTGGGCAATACAAAATGGACTCCATGTTCTTCTTGTTTATGGATTTTTGTCTTACTGGTTTTCTTTTTTAAAGTCAGGGCGTTTGTTGTTGTTTTGATTCTAATTTGGTTTTCTGGGGAGAAATGACATGAATTTGGGTGCATGGGGAAGGGGTAGGATGTGGAAAGAGTTGGAAAGGTGACAGACTATGACCAAAATATTGCATGCCAAATGTTAATTCAACAGCGAGCCATACATTGTTTTACGTTCTGCATGTACATGAGTGCAAATTCAGTTCTGTTTTCCTGGAATGCAGAGACACAGACTCAGACATGGGTAAACAGTTACATGAATACCAACATTTGGCAGTGGTTAGTTTACTAAACCCTCGCAGTTGTCCTGTACTGAGGGTGTTTATTTCATGTCAATGTTATCTGCTGAGCATCAAGTTCATTTTGATTTGCGAAGTCAGAAGGCCATAATTACTCGGTGGCTCCATATAATTAAAGCTAGTCTGAGGATGCGGCTCATGTGTCGTGCTCCCAAGCTGACTCAAAGCTGTGTCAGCAAATACTTGTGGTCCTTTTTTGTTGTCTCAACATCTAGCTCAGTGTCTAGTGCAAAGTAGGGTAACTAATATATAATTGATGAATAAAACTAAGTACTTATGCCGGGCCGTGGTGGCGCACGCCTTTAATCCCAGCACTTGGGAGGCAGAGGCAGGTGGATTTCTGAGTTCGAGGCCAGCATGGTCTACAGAGTGAGTTCCAGGACAGCCAGGACTACGCAGAGAAACCCTGTCTCAAAAAACCAACCAACCAACCAAACAAACAAACAAAAAAACAAAACAAAAAACCTAAGTACTTATTATTTTACATACCAGATATTGTTTACTTGGAAAAATGTATTTCACCTGATCTTTATTCTTAGAGATTTTACAGGGATCTCTGTGTGAGGATTACAACACTCTCACCTAGCAAACTGATTGACACAGACCACAAAATTTTCCAATAAAATGCTTATAAATGGAACTTAGTAACATATCAAACAGATTGTTTATGTAATCAAGTTGACGTCCTTCCAAGGATGCAGGGATGGATCAACCTATGCAAAGAAAATATGCACTACATTTCCTAAGTGGACTGGTGGGTAGACATCTTCCAGTTACTCCAACAGATGCAGCAAACAATTTTGACAAATTCCAGCATCCTTTTGTGATAAGAGCCAAACAAGGAGACTGGGAGCAAAAGGAATATATTGTATCATAATAAAGGCTACATCTGGTAAACCTGTAGCCAGTCCTGTTCTAAATGGAGAGGCGCTGAGGCCTCCTTCACTAAAACCAGGAGCAAACCAAAAGTATCCATTTCCCCCTCTTCCTCAGCACAACACTTAGAATCTTGAAGAGAAGGGGATACAGTGAACACAAATAGGAAGGATTGCCCTCATTTGTAAATGATATGATTCTAGACATTAAGAGACCCTAAGAACTGCAGCAGAAAACTCAGAGAGATGATACTCTTGCAGTAAACAGAACTCGCACACAGAACCAGTAGTTTTCCTATATACCAGTAACAGAGATGTTGAAAGAGAAATGGGTGTTGGGGTCTCATTCACAGTTGCCTCAAAAGGTGTATATGGGGGTGAAATAAGCCTATTAAAATGATGAAGTTCCTCTACAAGTAAAACTGAAGGCACTGAGGAAGAAATGAAATTGTTTATAGCATATGCTATTTGAAGGGAGAAACAAAACTTGGAAGAACAAAAGGGAAATGTCCCCATGTCATATAGTACCACGGACAATAAATGTGCACAGTGGGGAAAAAAATCTTAAGTTTGTAAACCAGGAATGACCAAAGGACATAGCAGCAAAAACTCTTGTCGCCAAGCTTAACAACCTGGGTTCAGTTCCTGGAACCCACATTAAAAACTAGATATGATGGTACACCTCTGTACTCCCCATAGCCCTACATTGGGGTGGGAGGAGGAAACAGGAAAATCTTCTGGAATTTTATGAGCAAGCTAGCCTGGAATATGCATTGTGTAGGAACAAGATACCCCCTCTTAACAAGGTAGAAGAGGGAGAACTGACTCCTGAAAGAAGTCCTTTGACTTGCACATCCCTGCATGCTGTAACACACCCTCCTTACTTACACACACATAAACGCACACAGTCACAGAGCAATAATGAGCCAAAATATTTTTGAAGATGTATTTTTATTAATATGTGTGAGTGTTTTACCTGCATGTGTTTATATACACATGTGTGTGCAGTACCAGTAGAGGCCAGAAGAGGGAATCAGAACCCTGAACTAGAGTTACAGGCTCTTGGGAGAGGCCAGGTGGATGTTGTAGACCAGCAAATGCTCTTAACCTTGGAACCATCTCTCCAGCTCCAAAACAAACAAACAAACAAACAAATAAACAAATAAATATTATTTAATGAAATAAAATGCTTATAAAGGAAAAAAATGTGGGGTTTCTAGAAACAGAGTTAGACAAGAGTTATAGAAATATTTCTGAGATGAGAAATTTGTCTCATGCTCCAAAATAACTACCTTTTACTCTGAAGCCATCACTTTTTACCCAAGACATTGCTAATAATGACTGTCTTTCCAATATCCTGCCCTTGGGCTTGTGCTACACTACACTGATTTTGAGTCCTAAAGTCACAGTTCCAGTCATTGCATGTTGCGTAATTTTTGTGAAGCCACATAGTCTTAATTTCTCAGTCCTACTTACACAGAGAATAAAATGGAAACCATCTCTGCAGATACAGAGAGCAAGCTAAAACAGGGATTGCTACGTGTTACAGCACAGCCAGGTGTGTGGAGAAGTGCTCATGTTATAGGCACCACACCCAGGGCCTCCTGACATTTGAGTTAGTCAGACTCTCACAACTGTGACACATGCCTGATACCTAGCCGAAACCACATAAAAAAAGAGCTATTTTCATTCAGCCTCAGAATGTTCTGTCATGTTGGTGGGCTGGTGGTTTCCGGACAAGTGGTAAGATAGAATGTCAGCACAGAGAATTTACCCTTCTAAAGAACGGCTTTCCTCAGAAGCCTCCGGCCCTTCATTCAACTCTTTGCCTAGTGACCTTAGAAGGTTACACTTCCTAAGTTATGATGATTGCCGAGATAATCTGTCTTAGGATAGGTAAGGATCCCAGGAAACACTGGACAAGTGCAAGAGGGAATGAAAAGGAGAAGGATGCGCACACGGGGTATGGTGTGACAAGGTTTCCGCCATGAGTTGGAAGTCAGGAGACAGTCTCAGCGTCATCCATGGGCCTTCTCCTGCCTTGCTCTGATTGGTTGACGGCCTCCTCTAGAACACTACTTCCTGGCATTTCTAGTCTACCCTGGGTGGGGGGTGGGGGCATTGGGAGCAACACAGATTTCATAGCTAGACAGGCTGCAGCACTGTCAGGCATTTGTATCAAGAACAGTCAGTGTGTGGAGCGTCGAGTTGAGCGGTGCTGTGGCTCGGATCAGAGTCTTCCCCATCTGTGAGTTGAGGGCTTGGTTTCTAGTTCGGGTCCTGTGCTCTTCGGAAGTGACTGACTGGATGCTGAGGCTCTTCTCTGACGGCTCCAAAATCGGAAAGGCTTACAGGAAGGTGGAAGGACTGCGGAAGGAGAGGCTGGAGGGAAGGCTGTTGTGAACTGGCACCTGTTGTGTTTCTTCTCTGTTTAATGGCTGCCAGAGAGAGGACAAAAAAGGTGGAGGTTGACTTATTTGGTGGTCTCACAGAAATGACTGGCCATGGCTACCACTGAGCTAATAAATCTCAGCATCCGACACAAGCCCAAGAGACACACTCTGGCTAAGGGGGATCAAAACCAGTCTTTAGCCCCGAATCCGAGATCGTGTGGCTACTGTAGCCCCCGAAGTTGGCCATTGTAGAAGTGAAGGCACACGAGCCAGTGCTGCTAATTCATCTGGCAAACGAAACTTCAAGGCATTTTATGTTTGATTGGTAGCAGGGAAGTCGCTATCTGCTTTTAAAGCCAGGTTTATAGTAATTGCCGAGAATAAAAAGGCAACATGGAAAGATTTGCTTTAGAAAAAATAAAAGGCCTTTGGAAAGCTAGTTCTAAGGAAGTAAGTATGGCTGATGTGGAGATAAGTACCACAGAAATGAAGCCAAACATCGTGTACCTGGACAGCCAGATGCCTTGAGGGCAGCTCACACATTGGACAGATGGCATCGATTGTAAGGCTGAGGATAGAAAACTAATTTCATTTGAGAGACTGTTGAGGAGGAAGTGCTGCAAGGGCTCACTGCCCACAGAGGGCTGCCAAGGAAATTATTTCTCCGGGATTTTCTCATCGTGATGAGCAATCCAGATGCCAAGGCCACTGCAGACACAGTCCCAGGGACCCGGCTACTGTCTGAGTCAATGGAAGACCTTGGCATTGGCCATGTGGTGCTGCGTTGACCAGAAAAGAGAAAGAATTTCACAGCCATGGAAAAAGAGAAGAAGAAGAGATTCATCAGAAAGGGGATGAGAGAGGGACCTGGGGGTGAAAAAGATTAAAATTTGCTGTGTGTGTGGACGGATGTATGGATGTGTACGTATGAAACTGTCAACAAATTAAATGGATACATAAATTATATGGCGTAGTTGCTGTCATCAATTTAAAAATATGGTGGACTCTAGAGAGAGGTGGTTCAGTAGTTAAGACTTAGTTGATCTTACAGAGGACTTAAGTTGGGTTGCCTGAACCCACATGGTGGCTCACAACTATCTATACCACTTCTAGGGAATCTAATGCCCTCTTCTGGCCTTTGCAGGCATGAGGCATGCATGTGGTATATATATATATATATATATATATATATATATATATATATATATATATGCAAAACATGTATATATATGTAGAATTTTTAAAAAGAAAAAAAGGAAGGAAGAGGAGGAAGAAGATGAAGAGTAGGAGAAAAAGTTGCTATTATTCATTATTACAAGATCNAATCTAATGCCCTCTTCTGGCCTTTGCAGGCATGTGGCATGCATTTGGTGTATGTATATATATATATATATATATATATATATATATATATATGCAAAACATGTATACATATGTAGAATTTTTAAAAAGAAAAAAAGGAAGGAAGAGGAGGAAGAAGATGAAGAGTAGGAGAAAAAGTTGCTATTATTCATTATTACAAGATCATAGAGGTTTCCAGTCAGATTTCAAAGGAAAATCTAAGAGGTCAGGCTGTGTGCAGCAGTGTCAGAATCCCTGTAGGGAACTTCTGCGTGGTGCATGAAACTGTGAAAGGGGAATTATAAATGCAACAGATTCTAAGAAACTGGAGATGCCAGGAATGTTAAACATCTGTTGAGGAAAGCTACAGGCTGTGAGCAGAGCCATCCCAGGAGACAGGCTGTGTGGGCTGCAGCCAGCAAGGACACAGGGGTGGGGTCGCCCAAGCCCTTTGGAGCTGATGTCATACCACAATGTATACCCTGGATGCTGGGCATCCAGCTACAGGATAAATGTCTGCCCTGCCGGGTTTTGATCTTATTTTTGCTTAATCCCCCCTTTCTATGCCCTTTAAGGAAAGTGTTCGCTCTAAACCGTTTGAATTTTTGGAGGTATAACTTCTTTTTTTTTTTATGTTTTAATTTTGGTCACTTACAAATCTTTATTTTTTTAATTACTTTTTGCTAAAAGAGGAATTAATGGGTTTCATTGTGGCATCTTCACACAGGCGTGCCATGATCCTTTGATCTCCTTCATTCCCTCCTGTGTGTGTCCCCTCCCGTCTCTATCTGCTCCTTTTATCATTCCCCAGTTAGCTCCCACTTCTGCTTCCCCAGTGTACACATTCTGGACTCCCTTGCCCTGTCTATTTCACTTCTCTTCAGATAGTTTCCTTCCCTCCCAGACCCTCCTTCTAGTTTCAGACCTGCATATACACTGTTTTTGTGAATGTGTGTTTTTGACAGAACTTGGTGCTACAAGTTTGCCTTAAGTTTCAGAGAAGTTTTAACTTTTGGACAAAGTTAAAACTGCCTGATGGGGACCTGTGTGTGTGTGTGTGTGTGTGTGTGTGTGTGTGTGTGTGTGTGTGTGTGAAGTTGTAAAACAAGATGCAGGGGTTGTTTCTTACCCTCTACTATGTGGGTCCCAGGAATCAAGCCATCTCCCAGGCTCATGTACAATGGGACCGTTTTCTCTCCATTGTGGTTGACTCTGTTAATCCCCTGGGAGACTGAAGCAGGGGGATTGTAGTAAGTTTGAGACTGCCTTGGTGAACCTACCAAATTTGAGGCCAGCTAACAATGTATGGTGACACCCTCCTTCAGAAGACCTTTGAAGACAAACTAAAAGTGTTTTTCCTTTACGAGGTGCCCTTGAGAACAGAATATTTATGGTCCACTTATAAAATATCCCCTAAAATGCTCCTGGTGTGCTAAAAGTTTGGTCCCTATTGGGAAGTGGCTGAAGCCTGCAGGCGTTAAGTCAGTTGCTGGATGTATCTCTGGATGATTTCATATTATGATAGCATCACTGTGAGGCAGAGAGGGTGAAATGGACATGGTTCACTGGGGTTATGTGCTGGAAATTTATATCTTTCTTCAGTTGCTTTCCTGCCTCTTTTTTCTGCCTGGAATCTACTAGTTGAGTAACTGTCTTAGTTTGCATTTCTATTGCTGTGATAAAACACCATGACCAGTCTGGTGGGGGCACACACCTTTTATCCCAGCACTCAGTAGGCAGAACAGATCTCTGAGTCTTAGGCCGGCCTGATCTTCAGAGTGAGTTCAAGGACAGCCAAGGCTATATAATGAAACCCTGTCTTGGAAAAAAAAAATCACAATGGCCAAAGGCATGTTGGGGAGGGAAGTGTTTATTTGATTTATATATCCTGGATCATGGTCCACTGGTGGAAAGGAAGGCGCAAAGTCAAACTGGACAGGAACCTGGAGGCAGAGCTGACGCAGAGGCCATGGAGGAGTGCTGCTTACTGGCTTGTTCAACCTCCTTTCTTACAGAACCCAGTTCCAACAACCCAGGGATGGCACCACCCACAGTGAGTTGGGTCCACCCACATCAATCATCAATCAAGAACATGCACTATAGGCCAGTCTGCCGGGAGTATTTTCACAAGTGGGATTCTCTCTTCCAAATGACTCTAGCTTTAGCCATAGCCAGCACAGCAACTCAGCACACCCTGATGTGCCACATCCAAACAGCTAGTAAGCAATGGTGCCTGCGGGCCATCGATCAGGGCCTCTCAGACTGAGCAAACTAGACCTTCCCCCACTCAAGTTGCTTCTGTAAGTGCTGGAAAGCTACGGAGACTGATATCCACAATACATAAACTGTCAAAAAAAAACCTCAACAGCGACAAACCAAGTAATCGTTTTTAAAAGAAACAAATCGTTTCAATAGAAAGAAGTGTAAATAAAAGTAAATAAAAAAGAAAATGTGGCCCCAGGGTATGTGACAAACTATTCCCCCGGGAAATACAAATCCAAACCTCCGCAAGAATGGCTGTGATCTAATAGGCTAAGGATAACAAGTGCTGGAGAGGATCCGAAGCAGACAGCCCTGCGCACACAGTAAGTGGGAATATACACTGGCCACCGTGGGAAACTGTACGGAGGCTTCTCAAAACATCAGAAGTAGAACCGTGTGACCCACCATCCCATGGAGGGGGAAATCTCAAAGGAAACCAAGTCGTTAGGCTGAAGAAATATGGGCATGCTCATGGTTACTGCGGTGCTGGTGGCAAATACAGAAACCAAAACCAACTAAGTGTTCACCAGTCGGTGACAAGAAACACGTGATACGTATACACCATAGAATGCTATTCTGCCGTACACTAGGTGAAATTCTGTTCTTTGTGACAATAAAGTTGAAACCAAGGATGATTTCAAGTGAAGCAAGGCAAGAAGACAATTACCAGTGACACTCAGTCCTGTTGATCTCTATGTTGGTTTGAATAGGTTTGAGTGCTTGGTCCATACGGAGTGGCAATATTAGGAGATGTGGCATTTTGAAGCCCCACCCAGTAGAGAATCCAGTCTCCTCCTTGCTGCCTGTAGATCAAGATGTGAAAGTCTCAACTCCTCCAACACCCTGCCTGCCTGCACATTGCCCTACTTAACCATCATGATGATAATGCACTAAACCTCTGAACCTGTAAGCCAGACCCAAGTAAATGTTGTCCTTTACAAGAGTTGCCTTGGTCATGGTGTCTGTTCACAGCAATGAAAATCCAAGCTAAAACAATCTCCTAATGTTGAGAGAGAATTGGAATGGAGGTTGCCTGGGGAGATACAGAGGCAGGGGAAGGGCTGGTTAATGGGTAGAGTCCCGTTGTATAGGAGCACAAAGCATTGTTGTGGATTGGTTAGGTGGCTCATTGGATACAAGCACCTTCCACAGAGCCTGAGCTCCATTCTCAGGACCCACGGGGTAGGCAGAGAGAATTATAAGTAGTCCTCTGACACACTTACCCATACAGATACACATACTTACACAATCAATTAGAATGTAATAACTTTTAAATTTCTGTTAGGTTTTTGAACAATAGTATGTTACAGATCACGGCAATGCTCTCCATATGTCAAAAAGCAAGAAGAAAGAATTTTGATTTCTCATAAAGAAATGATTAATGTCTCAGGAGATGAGCATGATTGACCCAATTTAAACATTATATGTTATATACATGTATTAAAACATCATGTTGCACCTCATTAATATATGTCATGGAATCCTAGTAGGATCTGACATCTAGGGCAGACGTCAGAACAAATAGTTGTTTCCCGGAAGTCCTGCTGAACAGGGCTTTTGAAGAAACTGTTGTAGCAGACAGTGATTGTTTTTCGTTGTCTGCAGTTGTTTTTCTGAAGGAGCCTTACAGCCTTTGCAGGACTTTGGTCACAGGAGGGTCCTGGCGAACATGGAACGTCTTGAATAATTGAGTACAACAAACAGCGAACAATAAGGGGGGCTTTGGTATGAGGAACTTGTTTTTAACAAAAAACAAAACAAAACAAAACAAAAACCAACTTTGGTGTAACAATCAATAAATACGCTTTTGGAAGGCTGTTTGACATTGAGTCCAGAGAGGCTGGATCTCCCCGGGTGACCCTCTAGCTTTGATCACCCTGCGTGGTTCAGAACACGGACAAATACACACAATTTAATGCTTTCCTGTAGTAGTTAAAATGAGACAAAGTTTTCTCGTTTCTGCAGTAACAGACCTTCCCAAGAAGCAGATTGAGAATTTCGTAGTTAGGGTTTCTACTGCTGTGATTTAAAACACCATGACCAAGAATAGTTTGCCAGGGGGGAGATGGGGGAGGGTAGACAGGAGGGAGCTATTTCACCTTAGAGCTTACAATGCACCACAAAGGGAAGACTCGGCAGGAACTGATAACAGGCCATGGGGAAGTGTGGTCTACTGACTTGCTCCTCATGATCTGCTCAGTCCGCTTTCTTACACCATGCAGAACCACCTACCCAGAGGTGGCACTGCCCACCGTTGCATGGGCCTTTCCACATCAACCATTAAGAATGCCCGACCGACCCTCCCACAGTCCAATTTCTCAACTAAGATGTCTTCTTTCCAGATATGCTTAGGTGTGTGCCACATTGAGAAAAACCCAGCCCAGAGTAGGAATGGCCTCTCAGCCATGCCTCTCAGCATGTCCATCACAGGTAGCTCCCGGTACACCAAGAGAAAAGGCCAGGACCGGAGGGATTGATTGAAAGTAAGGAAAAGTTTGCTGAGAACCAACGATATTCTATTTTCTTCCCCCGGGGAACACCTTGTGCTTCTAAGCAGAGATGGTGAGTCTCAGGCCCTGCAGCCAAGCTGAACAGCTGCTACACTTCGGTGAGGTGGAGCTGCGTATTGCCCCCGTGATGTTTCAAAAGCAGGAGATCCACTCGTGGGAGTCTGAGGCCACGCCCATCCAAGAAAGTTGCAGGTCCAGCACCGTGGGAACCGCGACCCCTCTGACCTCGCTCCTGTACAGTTCCCCAGTTCCCGCTGCACAGGTTTCCACTCTGTCCCGAGGCAGACACCCTCCACCTCAGGGCCTCTGCACTTGCCCTCCCGAACATGAAACTGCCTCATTTTCTCTCCCTATCAGGTTTCTCTTCCGAAAGCCCACTATGAATCGCCACCCTCCATGAATAAACAACTTCAAGTGCTTTCTGTCCCTTGTCTTGCTCTGCCGCCTACATAAAACTCAAGACATTCTTTTTCATGTGTGTATGATATGTCTTCTAATAAAACACGCTCTGAGAAAGGGGAGACTGATTCCTTTCAGTTATAGCATATTGTCAGGATCTGTAGTAGTACATTACCGCACTTAGGAATGAATGAACGGATGATAAACATCAATACCTTGGCTTTCCTTTCCTCCAAGTCAGTCTTTCAGGCCGCTATGGCCAACTACAAATGTCTTCGAGGTAGACATACCTACATGGTATAAGACTGGAATCGTGGCTCATGGGATATCATGTATGAGAGGAATTTGTTAATATCTATCATCCACTTTCTTTCCTGTTTTAAAATATATGGTTGTTAAGAAGAATCAACACAACCATATATTGAAATTCTGGCTTAGGTTCTGTCGATATGATCATATGCACTGATCGGTGACCAAGAACTCCCTCAGCAAGGGCTCTGTTTTAATGACCAACATCTCCAGTTAGACACTTTATTAGCCATTATTTAATGTTTCATTTTATATATCTAGAGACTGACAGAGAAGTGGCTTGCTTAGGGCAAACGTTTAGGTTTGGAGGTTTTTTTTTTTTCCTGAATGCTAAAGAAGCTTTGATTCTACTAATATAATTTTCCAGAAATATGTAAAAAAAAAGTCCATGTGGGAAAAAAATTTAAATTGTTCAGTGTGTTCCTCCATCTTCTTCTTCTTTTAAAGATTTATTTATTCATTTATTTATTCATTTATTTATTTAATGTATGTGAGTACACTGTAGCTGTCTTCAGACACACCAGAAGAGGGCATGGGATTCCCATTACAGATGGTTGTGACCCACCATGTGGTTGCTGAGAATTGAACTCAGGACCTTTGGGAGAGCAGTCAGTGCTCTCAACTGCTAAGCCATCTCTCCAGTCCCCAGTTCCTCCATCTTCATACCTACCACATGGTGAAGATTGGAATCGTGACTCATAGGATTTCACGTTTGAGAGGAATTTGTTAACATCTATCATCTAGTTTCTTTCTGTTTTAAAGGATTTGGCTGTTAAGAAGAATCAACACAACCAGATAACTTGTTTAAATTCTTACAAGTACCAGTTACACGTACATTTCTAAATTATCACTCTTTGTCATCTTATCAACTATTGGGCACATATTATCCAGTTGGACACTGTTGGCTCCCGGAACGTGGAGACATTCATCATTTTAGCAAAAGTACAGGCTGGATACACTAGTCAAGGCACAAGCTAAAATCATTTGTTGTTGTTGTTGTGTGACAGTAAATGTTTTAAACTTTTAAACAAAAGTCTAAAAAACAAACAAACAAACATCATGGCTAAAAATCATTGCTGCCAACTAAATTATCCTGTATAAGAAATTCTTCTGCCCCTCAGACTATCCTGTAGAACTTTCTTCTGCCCTTCAGGGTATTCTGAACTTTCTCCTTTGATTTGTCTCTGTGAGGATGGCCATCAGAAAAGCAAGTGATTGCTTAGGCCTAACTTAGAAACAGGCATATTATTTTAAACAAGGTAACAGTTAGAAATGTTATTCTAAGATTTGAAATCTCCCCCCCACCCCCACCCCCCCGCCCAGGAGCAGATTTCCAGCAGCATTTGACAGAGACTGAGATGGTGAATTCAGACAATTGGGAGACATTTGAGCTGTATTAATGGAACCTAGAATACCAAATTCCCTGTTATGGTCTGGGTGTATTCACAAAAAGTTCATGGATATTAGGCTTAAAACTTACTGTGACTGTGTGGTAAGGGGAGTGGAGACCTTCACAGTTGGGACCTAGTGGAAGGTCCTTAGGTCAGTCAGCGAGGTTGCATCATGGGACGCTGTTATCCAGAGACAAAGTTGTTTTAAGAGTGTCAGACCCCTCGAAGCTTCCTGACTGACTGTGTGCTCTCTTCCTCTCATGCCCACAGCACTGCCAGTGGCCTTCACAGAGCCACACTGCATTTGGCACAATGCTGCAAGACTCTGTGAACTAAATCAGCCTTTTAAAAATCAGCCCGACTCACGTATTTAGTGTGATAATGAAACACAAACTAACACAATTCTACATTAGACCCACAACATCCGGAGCTCCAAGTCCAATCCTCAACATTAAAAAAACAAAAACAAAAACAAAAAACAAAACCAAAAACAACAATAAAACAAAACAGCCACCCCAAAACCTCCTAGGGAAAATTCTGGAAAACCTGCTAGCTGACAAGGTATGACAGATGTCACAGTAGTGTATCGCTGTTTGTCCTATAGAAGAGAGGAGGTGTCAGTTCCTGTAACTTGAAGAAGAACAAAGTCAGGGAAGCACAGACAAGATGGTGTCTTAGGGTCTTACAGCTGCGAGCAGACACCATGACCAAGGCAACTCTTATAAAAAGACAGCATTAAATTGGGGCTGGCTTACAGGTTCAGAGCTTCAGTCCATTATCATCAAAGCGGGAGCATGGCAGTGTCCAGATAGACATGGGTATGAGGAGCTTAGAGTTACACCTCTTATCCCAAAGGCAGCTAAAAGACTTGTTTTCAGGCAGCTAAGAGAAGGGTCTTAAAGACCACATCCACAATGACACACTTCCTCCACCAAGGCCACACCTCCCAATATTGCCACACCCTGAGTCAAGCATATACAAACCGCCACAGATGTGCAGCAGGGCCTGGTAGCCAATGTGGAAGTCCAGTGGGTTTGGTTTTAATTATGAGCTTCTGGTGGCTTGTTCATCTACCATGTGTGTGCCTGAAGCCCACATTGAAAAAAATTAAAAAGTCATTAGATCTCTTGCAACTGGAGTTGCAAATGGTAATAAGCCACCATGTGGATGTTAGGAACCAAACCTGGATCCCCTCCAAGAGCATCAGTGCCTTTGACCACTAAGCCATTTCTCCAGCTCCTCTAGTTTAGTTTCCTAGCAGCCAATAACTCAAGCTACCTGCAATGAATTCCCTAAAAAGTCACTGAGGTTCAGTGTTTTGTTGTTCTCAAGAAAGAGTACAGGAGTAATATCAACTCTGAATGCATTACTATGGACTATTTTAATTAATATTTTAATTGTGATATGTTAAGGTTTCTCTGGGTGATAAAGATACAAGAAGTTATGGAATTTCTAGTTCTGGATAGCTGGAAACACAAGGATAGTGTAAAATTTAGGCATCAGGGGTTCAGAATATATTGTTAGGTTGTGCAAACTCTGGCTTTTTCTGCTTAGTTTCAGCCTCAGTTTCTACATAGAAGCAAATCAACTACAGAAGCTCCATCTCCAATTAGTTCAGGCTATTAAACAAAACAAACAAACAAACAAAAAGGTTTGCCTCTGTCCCTGATACCTTAGCAAAGATTTCATAATAGCCTAATGGCTCTGGTAGACCATGTATCATCTCTGAACTGAGATTCATTTAAACAGTTGAGCCTAATGTTCAGCCAAATGTTCATCTACTGGCTGTTGACTAAAAAGGAACACTAGTGGAGTCAGCACAGGCCTTGAGATCATTCTGTACATACTTTTGAAAACTTATATGTAATGAACAACATAGATACTGTCTTGGATTTATGGAGTTAAGAATCCAGATATTAAGATATCAAACACACACACACACACACACACACACACACACACACACACAAATATATGCTAATAAATGGACAAGACAAGATCTAAACAGCACTCAGATAGGACATAGATATTTTGGTTCAGAGAAGTAATTGTGGCACAGTGACCTCATCTGAAAGCTAATGACAAGCACACCCAGGGCCCTGTGCTAATGAGAGATGGTGAATGGTACCCAGGAATGTTCCAGGCATACTGAAAAAATAGTGCACGTGTTCTAGGAGAGACACCTGTTGTTTTCTTCTACCCGATGTCCTTGTCCCCATCTCTGTCCATCCTTGTCTCACCTCTGAGGAACTTGCCTCTGGGGTGCTTCAGGGATGAACATTTGATGACAAGCTAGGCAACAGGGGCGCTTTCTTTTATAGCATCAGAAGACGCGGACTGTTTGGGGCTGTGGATGCTAAGCTAAGAATGTGTAACATATGAACTTGGCAGACTATATGGTCAGAGGAGTAAAGACTCTGACCATCTACATTAGCAAATCTTTCCCAAACAGGATCGAGTGAAATAGAAGACACACCAGAATCAGCTATGACTGAAGAAAACTAAGATTAATGGAATACTCCCCACTCTTTCTGGCCTCTGTCATGATCACCTTTTTAAAAGGCCTTAGAGAATAAGGTTTTGTTTCAAGTGACATAATCTTACAGCAGTGCCAAACGCCTTGCCCTCCACGGAACACAATAGCCCACACACAAATAAATCAAAAAACCTGGGTAACAGTAGTCCATGGGAAGAGGCCAGAAGATAAACAATAACTTGCTCTCAACTTGTAGCAGCCAAGCAAAGCTACCCACCGGATCAGGTTGGCCAGGTTTAATAGCAGGAACCCAAGGTTAAGTTCACAGCAGGGATTGAAAGGCTGTACTGAGCTCTACTGTCTTGGCTTCTGGACAAGAAAGGGAACTTGTGACTGAAAGGGACACTCCAAAAAGAATTTCAATGAAGTACAACTTGAGCAAAAACAATAAGTTACCCAGATTTCTTGGAGCATGGACAGAGGGCTTGGCATGTGGAGTGAACGTCATTCCTAAACAACACAGCCTTTCCTCGTAGCTATGGAGCCCACTGCCCACGTGGTCCCCTTGAGCTGGCTTCCTTCTAAACTGTATTTGGTGAGTGCCAATTCACTCTCATGCCTTTGCGGCTTTTAACTCTGTTTAGATGATTCCCACAGAAATCTGTCCCACCCTAGACATCATGGTAAATATTCTTTGCTAAGATATCATCATTGGCTTTGTGAAAATTTCTCCTTTGGGACCACAGAAGCCATGTTGATGGTGGAAATATAAAATAGCTCAACCCTTTGGAGAATTGTCTGGCAGCATCTCATGGCAGTAACTATACAGCTGCCCTCTGACCTAGTAATTCCCATTCCAGATATTTACTCAAGGACAACAGAAATGCATGGTCACATATAAAAAGGCTCACAGCACCTTTATTCATAATAACCCCAAACTGGAAATGGCCTAAATGAATATCAAGGGGAGAGTAAATCAATAAATGCCATTAGTACTTAGAAATGAAAAAAATCAGATTACTGGCAAATGCTGTAATATCAATAAATATCCATTGTGCCAAGTTTGTGTGGGGGGAAGCTAGATGTATGATACAAAAATTACACAGTGTGACTCTGGGCTCATGAGAATGGTCTCTATCCTGTTTTGCTCAGTAATTGTATGAATGCATAAAGTTGTTAAGATCCATATAACAGAAGATGTAAGACCAATGCCTTTTTATGATGATAAGAATACTCAACTAAAAGAGTGAATGTCCCCCTGTGAAAGAAATATGACTGACATGACCTTTGCATAATCTCACACTTTGAGTACTTGAAAAGATACTTCGTGCCATGCCTTCGGATGTCTTCCGGGTTAAGGCCCGGAAGAATTCAACACCAACATGCAAATTACAAACAAGAGCCACACTGATGAGACACTTGCTAAGTTCTGGGGCCCAGACAAATGCCACAGGGGTTGTTTCTGCTCACACCAAATCCATCTGATGCCATGACCTAGAGAGAGGTGAGCAGTAATTCCAGCTGGTCTGGTTCCTGGGATTTACACAAAAGGCTTAGCAAGAACTGAACCCCCGCAAAGTAGGAATGCAAACACCTGTGTCTTCATCCCAAACTCAGCCTCTCGGAGACCGCTCCCTTCCTTCTTTCTCATGGAGTCTTATTTGTATCATACAACTCAGTTCTTTACTTTTGTTTTTTTATAACAAGCATTACTTATTAGGTCAGCAATATAGTAGAAAGGCTAACAAAGATTGAAAACATCAAGGTCTGTATAATCAGTAAGAACTTAGTCCAAATTCTTGCTCTGTTACTTCTTGTCTGAATTTGATAAACTTAACATACATACGTAAGGTTTGAGACCCTTTTATTCTGGACAGGTTGTCTTCCAAAGAGGAGATATTGAAAATAGAATGTACTACATTTGCCAAACTTGCCCATTCATTTTGCCATGTTGGGGCAGAGTGAGCTGTGGGCCGAAGAGGTAGGCTGTTGTGCTAATAGAAAGAGAGTCCGAGGCTGGGGAATGCCTCAGTATGTCAAGTACTTGCCCTGCAAGCAGGGAGGTCTGAGCTCAGCCCTCCGAAGCCACATAAAAGTTGATGTGATAATGTGCACTTGGAATTCCACAGCCAGAAGGATCCCTAGCCTGACTGACAAACTCCAGGCCACTGAAAGAACCTATCCCAGTGGAGGTGTACAGTGTTCCCGAAAATGACACCTAAGGTTGTCTTATGGCTTACACATGTGTGTGCACACATGTGTGTGCCTGCCCCCACACAAAAATCCTAAATCACAAAGAAAAGAATTATGAGGAGCAAAGACAGAGTCATCTTTGGAAAAGATTTCAAAAGTTTCAAACCTTTAACCTATGCCGTCTGATGTGAAACAGAAACTGTTATCTATGCTTTAAGAACATGGAAGCCTTCATCTGAAGTCATGATCTATGCCAACATAAAGGTGCTAACAACTACACCTTGTGTGAGTGACATTTGTTTAAAGTTTTAGTGAACAATTAAATGTATCAGGACAAGGCACACATAATAAATATGCACCTTGATGAATTTTTACAAGTTGAAGCTACACACCCAGTCACAGCTCAAATTAAGAAATAGAAGGTAATACTAGACTAAAACTAGATGTGCACTTCTCATCTTGCACAAAACTCAACTCCAAATGGATCAAAGGCTGCATCATAGTACCAAATGTGGTAAATCTGGTAGAAGAAGATGAAGAGAATAGCCTTAGCACAGGGAAGGACTTTCTGAACAGGACCCAGACACTGCAGGCTTTAAGACTCACAATCGATTAATGGGATCTCATGAAGTTAAAAATTCTCTATATAGCAAAGGACATTATTCAAGGAAAATGGCAGCCCACAGATTGGGGGAAAATACTTACTGGTTGTACATCCGACAGAGGGTTAATATCTAGAATATGTTACAAAGACAATTTAACATCAAGAAAACAACCCAATTTAAAAACTAGGCATGGAGCTGAACAGGGTTCTCAAGAGCTGAAACACAATGTCTGAGAAGCACTTTATAAAATGCTCAGCATTCTTATCCATGGAGAAATGCAAGTTTAAACTACTGTGAGATTTCATCTTACCATGGTTAGAATTGCAAAGGCCAAAAGACAAGTGACAGTAAATATCAGTGAAGATGTAGGGAAAGGGGACACTCATCCATTGCTGGGGGCAGTGCACACTTACACAGATGCTACAGGAATCACTGTGGAGGGTCCTCAAAAAGCTGAAAATACATCTCCCTTGAGATCCAGCTGGACCACTCTTGGGGTATACACCCAAAGAGTGTACATCTTACTGCAGAGAGACCTCTCCATCCATGTTCACTGCTGTTCTAGTTGGAACAGCCAGAAATGTTAAAGAGTCTATAAGTCCACCAACTAATGGATAGATAATGAAGTGTGGTATATTACACAATGGAATACCATCCTGCTTTTAAGAAAGATGAAGTTAGGAGGTAAATGGAAGGGGCTGGAAACAACCATCCAAAGAGAAGTCAGTGCATGGTGTAACCCTTCCTAGAGTCACTTTGCTTTGCAGGTAATGGGAATTAACAGAGACTCACGAATGATCAATAAGCAGAGGATAAAAGATCTGAGAGGGCTCATCCTTAAAAGGCATCTGTGTCATACCCCTCTTCTCGAGGCTCAGGGATACCTATAGAAGGATTATAAGAGTGAAGGTGATGAATGACTTCAAGAAAACAGTGGTTTGCACACACAAACAGGGCAGATGTGGTACAAATCCACAGCAACTCTGACAGCTTGAAACAAGACCTGCACACATCCAAGCTAGACAAAATTCCCACGTGTAAGAGGAGGTGGGTAAGAACTCTCACCTGTGATTAGCGTTTGATGGCTGCTGGGGGAGGAAAAGTCAGTTTTCTTCAGTGATGTGATGCTTTGCATATTAAACACTCTCCAGGGCAGGCTATATACCAGAGGCAGTTGCCTAACCCAAACTAGATTTGATGGATTTAGAGAAAAACAGAGAGAATGAGAGTTTGTGTGCATAGGGTGGTGGGGAGAATCTGGGAGGAGTTGGGTAGGGGTATAGATATGATAGGAGTACATTGTATGAAACTGGGAAAATAAAAGCCAACATTCTAAAATTTTTTAATTAATTCATAATTCTATCAATTTCTGCCATCTCTTTTTTTTCCTTCCCAATACTCTGTCATGCTCTCTCTCAAATTCATGGCCTCTATTTTTAATCATATGTGGGAATATACAATCTCTCTCTCTCTCTCTCTCTCTCTCTCTCTCTCTCTCTCTCTCTCTCTGTGTGTGTGTGTGTGTGTGTGTGTGTGTNTCTCTCTCTCTCTCTGTGTGTGTGTGTGTGTGTGTGTGTGTGTGTGTGTGTGTGTGTGAAGTTCCTTTCAGGGCTGATAGTCTTGGCTAACCAGTTTGGGGTTTTTTCCTAGGGAAGAATCTCTCCCACTATCAGCATTCCCTACTTGCCTACAGTTCTTTGTATAGTCAGGGTTGAGCCCCATGAGATTTCTTCCTTCCATGCTAGCATGTCTACTGTTGTCATCTGTGTTCAAGTTGTGTTTAGGCAGCCTATTGAGACTTCATGGATGTAGCTTCTCTGACATTTCTAGGAGATGAAATCTCACAGCCAACATGTCCGTCCTCTGGCTCTTGCAGTCTTTCTGAGATCCCTCCTCCATGATTGCCAAGCCTTGGGTGCAGCAGTTGTGTTGTCAATGTGATCATGTGTGGCTGGGTATATCGCACGGTCACTTGCTCTCTGCATTTTGATGGGTTGTAGTTTTCTGTAATGGTCTCCATCTATCGGAAAGAGACATTTCTTTGATGAGGGTTGAGATGTATACTTCTCTATGGGTATAAGGATGGACTTTTAGAATATAGTTAGCTATTAGGCTGGCGTAGCAGTAAAGTGTTAGCTGTGAGATCCTTTCCAAGATTCCAAGACAATGTCACTAGTCCTGGAGTTGGTTAGGCTTCCAGCACGAGGAACGATTTCTCTCTTATTGAGGGGGTCTTACGTCTAATTAGAGAGCTGTTGGTTAACCCAGAGAGATGCATGTCTCTACTGCACCTTAGAGTTGTTGTGCTGTGTTGGTCATTGATGCACTTCCTAGACATCAGTTGTGCTGTGATGGTCATCGATGCACTTCCTAGTCGTCATAGCTTGGCAGGCTTATGGGCTGCTTCCCTCCTGTGGAAGCTGACATAGCACCTCCTGGCCCCGAGAAAGCTGATCTTCAACGTGGAGGCTTTCAGGTCAGAAGAAGCTTGAGTCGTCTGAGTCATGTGTCCAAAGCACATGGTGTCTCACCTCCAACCTCTTGGCGGCAACCAAGGGAAACAGTAACAGCTTCAGCAGGGTCAGTTTTAGAATTTTGGTTCCTTTAAAAAAAATACGGAAACATTATAAGAATATGTTTTTAATTCCAGGTGTGAGGTATGGGGCTGCTGAAAATGGTTCACAGCAGCTGACTAAGATTTGCTCTAGCAGGGGCGTGATTTTTGCCAGCTACAATTCGGTGATTGTGTGACACTTAGAATTCTTGGGATTTTTTTTTCCAAAGGGTGATGATAGGTTATCTCGGCCAACAAAATCAGCCAATTCAAGACAATTTAAAGTATAAAAGCAGGTTTACTGGGGTCAGCACTCAGGCAAGTTCAATGACCACACTGGAAAGTGTTATTGCCATGCAGAGAGAGACAGAAGGAAGAGGACAGACAGAGAGACAGAGAGGAGGAAGAGAAAGAGAGAAAGTGTGCACAGAGAGAAGAGTGAGAGAGAACAAAGATGTCTGGATTATATAATAGAGAGCAGCTGGGTGAGAGGAAGCCCAGCCCTAAGGCTGGACAGTTCAGTATAGAGGGCAGGTATGCCAGTCATGCCCTGTAACAGGGAGGGAAGGAGGGAGGGAGGGGTGTTGGGAGAACCTGGAGCCCAGGTCTGCTTTGGTATGTTAACTATGCACCTCAGCTGCTTCTCCCCGGGCTGAAACTCAACAGATACTTTGCTAGAGCCCCAATACGTGGGTTGTGGTTGGGTTGAGGGTGGGTTGCTGTTGGTCATGGTTTGTTAAGTAGTTGTGTGCAAAGAAGAAATAACAAGAAGAAAAAAATTAGATATCCTGATGAAGATCAAACTTGCCCCCAAGGAACTCGAGGCCCCTAATCAGCAGGACTTTATTCAGGGATCTGAAGATTTGGGCAAGCGCGAGGATGTGACATTTGCCTTTCTGGATTTGGGTTACCTTAGTCAATAAGGATCTCTGACAGTCAGGCTTGTAACAGGCACCTCTACTCACCTCTGGCCCTCGGGCGAAAGTCTAAAGATGTGCACCACTGTCCATATTACAGATAGCACTGTCCCCTGAATATGAGTCTGCCCACTCATGAACTCAAAGTCGCTGTCGTTCTCTATACAAAACCAGGCCAGCATGGAAGAGTCGGGGCTTGTGAGTTCCTACCCCTAGAGGAGCTATTGACTGTTGACAGCTTTTGGTTGGGGAAAGGAGAGTCAGTTTTCTTTAGAGATATGGCCTCTGGTAGGAGACCATGCTCAAGGAGACGACTCCATCCCCAGGAGTATATGAGAGATATGAATTGTATTTGGTGGGTTATTTTTTAAGATAAAGGAAATGAAATATGAAGGAGTCAGAGAGGTTGAGGGCAAACCTGGGAAGAGTAGGGGTGAACATATTCTTAAAAATACAGCACATGTATGTATGAAATTCTCAAAGAATTAATAAAAATATGATGTTAAAATATGTAATGCCACATTATAAGGATAAGATTATTATATATAAAGTATACATATGAATTCTAACATAATAGTAATATTTTGAAGTATACATTATAACATATTCATGTATAATGTATAAATAGAATAATTACATGTCATTTTATATATCATCACTAATCTATATAAATATGATTTACTATGGCTTCATTATCATGTTTATGTTATATACCATAGACTAGTACCTATAACTCATAGAGCGTCTGCTTCCTGATATGAAATGACACATAACCTTTCATTTTAATCCTCCCACTTTGCTCTTAGCTCCTATGACCCCTGCTTCCTAGATGAGGAGAACATCCCATACAAAGAGAGAGCAGCTGGAATCAAAGGTATGTCTCTCTCTGACTTTCTTTCATCCTGGGCCTTTCTCTTCTCCGCTTCTCTTCTCTTCTAAGAGAAATGCTTGACTTTATTCTCTCCTGAGGTCTGGATATCTGTCACCACTGGGTGACCTACTCTCTGTCCTGGCTTCCATCTTGGCTTGGATTTCTCCTGCTGGAGGCCAAGCCAGCCCTTTCCAGTTGCCTCTCCTCATTACCTGTGGACACCTGGGAGTCTGGCCCACCTGTTTCTCCTTGACCTTCTCCTCCCAGCTCCAGTTAATCCCGCAAAGCCCAGTAAAGAGGCTCCTCCACCTGTCTCCAGTAGCCCGCAGCATCACCCCTGATTCAGCATGACTGGCAGGGTGTGGTGGCATACACCTGTACCTACTTGGGAAGCTGAGGTGGCAGAGCTTTTGAGGCTAAGAAATCAGGACTAGCCGGGGCAGCATGACAAGAGACCGTCTCAAAAAGAAAAGAAGAAATGTAAAAATGGAAAGAAAAGGAAAGAAAAAGGAAAAGGGGCCCAGAACACTTAGCTTTGCCAGACTGTGTTTGTGCTTCCAAAAGAAAGAGAGAGAGAGAGAGAGAGAGAGAGAGAGAGAGAGAGAGAGAGAGAGAACATAACTGTCTAGAAAAGTGAGAATGTGAAAGGAGACTCAAACTAGAACTGATTATGTCTTTATTTTGGTGGATGGAAAATACTATATTTAGAACATGTGAATCCCTGCTTAAGCCACAAATCTGAGAAATTACTTGTGCAAGCATTTTATTATTCACGTCTACTCCTTTATAAACAGGAGGAGACAGTGCCACCCCAAAGACAAGAAAGAAACATTTTACAGTTCCTGCTAAAGAATCGCTTTCCTTGGAGAGAAACTGTGGTCTGGGGAGGTGTGGACACTGTGTCAGTCAGAGGTGAGAGCAGAACTGTGCCAGTTCCTGCAAGTCAACAAAGCAAGCAAGCCAGCAGAGAAAAGCCCTTCCTTGCCTACAGAGGCAAGCAGTGACGTTGCCAGGGAGCTGGTGCTCAGGAAGTGCTTGACTGGGCCGAAAGGAAGCCATGCGCCAGGAGCACAAAGCTCTACTTTCTAACCCTGGATGCCAAACCTCATCCTCTTTCCGCTGATAACTAAGTTTCCTTCCTTCCCAGCTTTTTTTCTCAGCTGTGGGACAAGCCACTTCCAGAGAGCATCCCGGAAGAGGAATGGGAGGAGCAGGCTCCTTCCCCTTCTGCGTTTTTCTCTGAGCAGCCTCTAGTGAGCCCGAACTGCTGAGGAAATGTCCGCTCCATTGTGGGTCCTTTCTGTGTATGATCAAGTATCCAGCGCTTGGCCAGGGGCAGCGTTCTATCCCAACTTTCTACCAAGGAGATGTTTCCAACATGCCTACAAGTTTTGTATAGTTTTGCCACTCTCTCATTTATTCAGTCTATGTCATGGTATTAGAAAGGAGGAGGAAGAGGAAGAAAAGGAAGAGTAGGAAACGGAAGAGGAGGAAAAGGAAGAGGGAGAAAAGGACGAGGAGGAAAAGGAAGAGGAGGAGGTGATGGTGGTGATGACTCTGGAGAGAGAAGAAAGAACCCTTTATCAAAAGGACTAGGGGTTTACCTTCAGGAAATTAATTGCTTCAAATTCATGAGTTTCTCTTTCACTTCTAGACTTACTCAAAGCTCTAAGTGAGGATACATCTGGGTGACTCTTCGGAGAGTCGATTGTTTATACTAAAGGATGCTTCAGGTGTGAACTCCCTGTGTGCCCTGCTCCACAGCAGCTAGGTACTTGCAATTTGCTTTTGGAATCTGACAGCATCCTTGCACAGCAATAAACAAAGATCCACTTTATTTATTTATTTATTTATTTATTTATTATTTAGAGAAGGTTTCATTATAAAGCCCGGGGTGGCCTTGAGCTCACAATTCGCTGGCATCAGTCTCTACAGTGCTGGGTTTACAACCGTGTACAACTGTCTTACATTGTATTGTTCCTTTAATTCCTTATGCGTGTTTGTACATGGGTGTTTATTTTCCTTCAAGAGTTTAATTAGGTTCTCTTCATAAATACAGCTAGCATCCTCAATGTCTTTACAGTGGTAATATATGAACTACTGAAATGAGTGTGGTTTCATTTAATGACAGACACCACGGTCAGTGAAGGCTGACATTCCTCGAAGCTGTAACAAACCTGGGATATGGTCTTTACCCAATCTTACAAGCCTGGGGAGAGCAGGGGTTGTATGGTGCCCAACATTCTTGCACCTGTTTTAGTCTTCAGATTGAGACTCAACTCCATGCAAGTCATCTTTTATTCAATAAATTCAAAGTATTATGTTAAAAGACATGGACAAAATCTAAATAAAACCAATCTCATTTTCCAGAACACTGACAGCTTGTAAGGGAGACACGCAAACGGATGAACCAAGGAAAAACTGTAAGACAGACTGCGCATAGGTAGGTGTTTTAGAAAACACAGATGAGGGTGCCTTAGGCTTGATGAGTATGCATTTGAGGTTTTCTGGATCAGTCACAGGATTGCAGCTGGGGCCGAGGAAGGTTCTAGGTGGGAACAAGAGCTGGCCAGAACTGTAAAGCCTGTTTCTCGATCCCACTCTGCCCATTCTGGTTCTTTCTTCCTGAGGCTGCTCTGACTCTGGCCACACCCAGGGGAACTTCAGACTGGAGGAACTGGTTGTGACATGTGGAGGCAGCATTTCTGTAAGATCCAAAGTGCTGAGTAAGAACATAAGGGCAATCTGTTGCCTGCCAAGAGCCAGGAGGCCTGTGTGGTTTCCTAATTTTGAAGATACAGAAGAATGTTAAATCCAGCCTGCCAAGCAAAACCTGGGGTCTGTTTAGCAGTACAGAAAACACTATCTACACACTGATCCCGCCGGGGGATGCACATCATCTGCTCTGTATTCTCTTCTGCCTAATCAGGTAGACAAGCTGTGCAATGCAAGTGTTTCGATACATAAATACATACATACACACACACACACACACACACACACACACACATACACACATATATATACTTCACCCACTTGAAGAATATCCCCTGTGTTGTAGGACAGATAGTGTGCTCAGTCAATTCTGGGCCAGAGGTGTCCACAGGTGGGGAGAAGGGGCTGGTATGTGGAAGAGATTGAAACAGGAAATGGCTCAGCTTCAAAGAATGCAGGGTTGTAAATGCATGAATCAACAGCCTAGGCTTAGGAATAAGCTCTAGGTGTTCAGTGAGCTGCAGGGCCAGCTGACAGCTCCCGTGGGTGAAGTCCCAGGCTGATGAGCTGCCCCAGGGTGCCAAAGTCATCATTCCTACAGCCACCGTACCAGTGTGTGCGGTTTCTGATAGCTCCCCACCCTGATGCACAGTCAACTCAGTTTGACCCTTTGTTCTGGGGTAAAAGATACCAAATACTAGAGCCTACAATTGAAATAAGACAGAGAGCTCTCAGGTTAACGTGGGGATAACTCAGGAATTCTTCATCTAAACTTTTACCTTAAAATACCTGCAAAAATTAAATATAATTATAAAAATATCTCTGTGGGAAAAAACACAAAGCATACAAATATGAGACAAAAAATTTGTGTACCACTGATATTACATTTGTCTCTTTATATTCTTTGTCCCCTGAACGTGGGAAAGCAAAACGTTAGAATCATATTGTAACTCTATATTAATTTTTATTTTGTTTTATAATATCATTTCCCTATGTAATTAAGTATTATGTAAAATCACTTGGATGAATATATTATACTTTATTCTATAGATATATGCCAATTTATTTAACCTTTCCTCATCCTGAGGCACCTAGATTGCTTCTTTATTTTAAGTAAAACTGTGATCAACAACCATATGTATATGCATCCTGACACAACTAAAATCATTTCCTTAGGATGCATATGAATAAATGGGATTATGGAGGGCTGGAGAGATAACTTTTTGGTTAAAAACACGGACCTCTCTGCTCTTCCAGAAGACCCAGGTCTGATTCCTGGCATTCACATGGTAGCTCACAACCATAGTTCCAGCTCCGGGAAATCTCACATCCCTTTCTGGCCTCCATGGCCACCAGGCTTGCACGTGGTACACAGACATTCATGTTGGCAAAATAATAATAGCAAAAGTATTAAGTCGGATTATGAGTTGGGTTTCTAGCTAACCATTTTAAGGTCATAGATGATAAGCTAAGCTGAGATAAAGAACATATTCTGAGGCAGGCAGGACCACTGCAGGGTTGAGTCAGAGAGTACACAGCACTCACCTGTCGGAAGCCTTAGTCTCTCATCCCTCTGTGCTTCCTCCAGCTTCCCCTGGAGTTACACAGGCTCTAACCTATATAACAGCCATTTTTGCCATGCCCCTCTCTCGACCAGTCTCTTGGAGCAGGCTGCCCCTCCCGGTCGGCGTCTCTTCTCCCTTCTCCCCTCCCCGCTGTCCTCACATGACCTGGCCCGGAGACATTTTCCACTCTGGACTCTCCCAGATGTTTCTACCTCTGGATATGTTCTCCCACATATCCGCAATAAACTTTCTTCCCCATCATACCTAGGGGCAGTCATGTCCTTTCTTTTTTATTGATTTTTTTCATTTCCTATCCAGCTGGCTTGGTGTTTGATTAGTGTGTCTAATATCCAGCGATGTATCCGTCCCAGATCTGTTCTTCCTAGGTCTTTTGCACATACATCAAGTGTATCTCCTTACTTTCTCATGCCAAAAACTTGGAGTTCTTTTTGAATCTTCCATACCACATCAAATATTTGCATCATGTCTCATTAGGTTATTGCAACAACCTCTTACTGGTCTCAGTGCTTTACTGATTGCACAACACGGTCATTAAAATGTTCCCATTAAAATATAAGTCAGATCATGTCACTTCTCTGTCCTATCCCATAAAGGCCTCCATTTCACCTACAGCAAGACAAAGTTCCTAAAATGGCTACAAAGTCTGTCTCTTCGCGTTTCTCCACCCATCCCCTTGGTTATGTCCACCCTGACCGGGTTGGTCTTTTTGCTGGTCTGGGACTGTGCCAGACTCTTGCAGTGAGATCATTGTACTTCCAGGACTCTGTGGATTCTGCCTCCGTGGCTTTGCATGGGTCTGCTTCAGGTCTACTGGTTCATTTCCTATGTACTCTTTTTTGACATGGTACCATCCGTCCTGATGTCCTCTCTCCTTGTCTATCTTAGTTTCCTCTGTCATGCCTAGCAATCCCCAACAGACTATGCACTGGCTTTATCCCCATGCTCCCCCACCCCACCCCAGACCACTGTTGACAGACGGAATTTGTGTTCAGTGCTTGAGACTGAAGAGAGGACCCAACATACGAGACAACTGTTCCAGTGCTGAGCTGCACCCTCAACTTCCAGGCAGGGATTTTTTTCCATTTTGTTCCTTGCTGGACCCTCAGCATCTAGAAAGTGCCTAGCATGTGTGTCACAGAAGCATTTCCTGAACAACAGATAACAAGTGTTGGCAAAGATGGGGTGGGGTGGGGAGCTCCTGTTCTCTACAGAAATGGAAACTAATTTAGCCAGTATTTAAAAGAAAAATCAATATGAAGTGTCCCTTAAAGATCAAAAAACAGAACTGTTACATAATCCAGCAATCTCAGCACTGGATATGGACCCAATGGACATGAAAGTCTAAAAATCCCCATGACTCCCACTTCTTGCAGTACTTACTCATGATAGCCAAGAAATGGAAACAACCTAAATGTCCATCAATTGATATATGGCTAAAAAATAAAAAATAAAAAAGTGCTTACATATACATAATGAAATTCCCCTGGGTCATAAAATGATGAAGCTTGTCATTACAATAACATGAATGAAGCCAGGGGTCCTCATATTAAGTGAAATGAGCCAGGCACAGAAAGACAGCCACTGTATGATCCCACTTAAATGTGGAGTTAAATAGACTGATTTCTTAGACATTGAAAGAGGAGCTGTGGGGAGCTGGAGAGATGGCTCAGCAGTTATGAGCTTTTTCTGCTCTTGCAGAGGACCTGGGTTTGGTTGGGTTGCCAGTGCCCACATTGCTCAAAATGTCTATCTTCAGTCCCAAAGGATCGGACACCCTCTTCTGGCTTCCACAGGCACATATATACATACAGAAAAAATTTATATGCATAAAATTAATAATGCCCTCAATATTATAAAAAAAATAAGAAAAGAAATAATAAAGATCATAAATGAAACAAAAAAATAGAGGCTAAAAGAACAATACAAAGGATCAATGAAATAAAATGTTGGCTTTTTAAAGGGTAAACAACATTAACATGTCTTTAGCCAAACCAACCAAAAGAAAGAAAGAGAAGACCCAACATTAGACATGAAATAAAAGAGATATTACCACAGACAACTCTGAAATATATTTGAAAGTATTTTTGAGAACAATATTGTTATTTCTAACAACAAGTTAGAAAATCTAGAATAAATGAATATATTTCTAGAGACGTGTGACCTACCATAGGCTGAGTTAAGAAGTTTTTTTTTTTTTAATCTCTAAATAGATCAATTTTAACCAGTGAGATTGAAGAACCAATAAAATGGCTTCTCAAAATAAAACCAGAGGTATTCAATGCTGGGGTCTGCCAGATCTTTAAAGAATTAATATAAATGCCCCTCAAACTATGGTACAAAGTAGGACAGGAAAGA
Source organism: Mus pahari (assembly GCF_900095145.1). NCBI lineage: Eukaryota > Metazoa > Chordata > Mammalia > Rodentia > Muridae > Mus > Mus pahari. The sequence continues at coordinate 85,419,920 of NC_034602.1, forward strand.
ATGCTTTCAGTTCATTCTACAAAGCCAGTTTGGGCCTGATTCTCAAACCAGGTAAGGATGAAGTAACAAACCATAGACCAATCTTCCTGTTAAACAAAGATAAAATATGCAATAAAATACTGAAAACCGAATTCAACAACACATTTAAAAAGATCACATACTATGATCAAGTTGGATCTGAGAAGGCAAAGGTGTATCAACTTATGCTAATCAATAATGGTAACACAGCAGATGATAGAATAAAGGGCCTAAATCACATAATCCCTCAGTCAATGCAGAAAAAAAAAAAAAAAAAACCCTAACAAATTCAACAAGTCTTCGTGGTAAAATACCTGAAGAAAGTGGGGACAGAGAACTGTAAACAGCATAATAAACAGTACATACAACATATGTATAGCTAACACTGTATTGAATATGAAAAGGCGGATAGTATTACCTCTAAGATCATATATAAGCAAGCCTGTTGAGTATTGCCGCTGGTATTCAATGCAGTGCTTGAAATCCCACCCAGAGCAATAAGGAAAGCAGAAGCACTCCAAGGGACCCAGACAAAAAGTCCAGTTACCCCTATTTGCATCTCATGATCCTTTATTGAAAGAATCTCAAAGACTTTGATAGAAGATATTTAAATCTCATAAGTAATCTCAGCAAAGTTGGAGAACACAGAGTGAACACACAAAAATCACTAGTTCTTTGTACACCAAGAACTCATCTGATAGAAAGAACACAAAAGGAAAGGAAGGGAAGGGAGGGAAGGAGAAAAAGAAAGAAAGACAGAAAGAAGGAAAGGAAGGGAGGAAGGGAAGTCAGGAAAGAAGATCAAGAATTCAGCCATACCTCATGTTTAGATGTTCAAGGGCACCCTATGCTACATGAGATCCTGTTTTTTAAAAAGAGAGAGAGAGAGAGAAAGGAAAGATACTAGGAAAGTAATCCATTTGAAATAGTTTTCCTTCCCTTAAATACTTATAAATAAACCTGAAGAAAGGTCTGAAAGACTTCTATAATGAAAGTGATAAAATATTAAGGAAATAAATTGAAAAACATGCTAGGAGATAGAAAGATACACTCTGGAGTTGGCAGAATTAACATGGAGAAATAGCTATATTGGTAAACAGATCTATAGATTCAATGTAACCCCAATTTAAAATCCCAATGACCTTTCTCACAGGGAAATAAAGAATAAAGGATCCTGAGCTGCTTCAAGAAGAGCAAAGGCCCTGCTTAGCTAAAGGAAGAAATGCGGTAGTTATAAGACTCAGAAGTTTATAAGATTTCTAAGGCCCCTCAAGAAAGTTACATAAACAGAAAACAGTGGCAAAGGAAGAGCAGACTCTCAGGTCACACTGCACACTCTCAGGTCACACTGCAGACTCTCAGGTCAGGAAGATCAGACTCTCAAGTCACACTGCAGACTGACTCTCAGGTCACAGTGCAGACTCTCAGGTCACACTGCAGACTCTCAGATCGCACTGCAGACTCTCAGGTCACACTGCACACTCTCAGGTTGCACTGTGGACTCTCAGATCAGGAAGATCAGACTCTCAGGTCCCACTGCAGACTCAGGTTACACTGCAGACTCTCAGGTCAGGAAGAGCAGACTCTCAGGTTGCACTGCAGACTCTCAGGTTGCACTGCAGACTCTCGGGTCACACTGCAGACTCTCAGGTCGCACTGCAGACTCTCAGGTCAGGAAGAGCAGACTCTCAGGTTGCACTGCAGACTCTCAGGTCACACTGCAGACTCTCAGGTCAGGAAGAGCAGACTCTCAGGTCCCACTGCAGACTCAGGTTACACTGCAGACTCTCAGGTCAGGAAGAGCAGACTCTCAGGTCACACTGCAGACTCAGGTTACACTGCAGACTCTCAGGTCAGGAAGAGCAGACTCTCAGGTCACACTGCAGACTNTCAGGTCAGGAAGAGCAGACTCTCAGGTTGCACTGCAGACTCTCAGGTCAGGAAGAGCAGACTCTCAGGTCCCACTGCAGACTCTCAGGTCCCACTGCAGACTCTCAGATTGCACTGCAGACTCTCAGGTCTCACTGCAGACTCTCAGGTCTCACTGCAGACTCTCAGGTCAGGAAGAGCAGACTCTCAGGTCGCACTGCAGACTCTCAGGTTACACTGCAGACTCTCAGGTCAGGAAGAGCAGACTCTCAGGTCGCACCGCAGACTCACAGGTCAGGAAGAGCAGACTCTCAGGTCACACTGCAGACTCTCGGGTCACACTGCGTAGGAGTTGGGCAGGGAACTCCAGGGACAGCTTTCAAGAATCTTCACCCATATTAGTCTTTTCCAGGAGGTGACTAGCTGCCTGTGGGTCGCTCGCATGCCAATAGTCTTGTAACTTTTCTAAAGTCTTTGCTTTGTAAGTTTTCATGAACTGCCTGCATCTTACACACATCCCTGTGTCTCAATTCTGAGGACAATAGCTGCACTGAAGTGTAAGATCAGTTGGGTAGCCGAATCTTATGGAAACCCTGGGTTTTGGTGTTTTGAGGAATCTCCATAACAATTTGCTTTCCCACCAACAACACTATGTAAGGATCCCTTTCTCCCCAACCCTCCTTATTATCATAGTTTTTAATTTCTGGATGGTCACCACTCTGACTGGGATGAGATAGGCTCTCAAAGTACTCTTGATTTGCATTTTTGTGATGATTAAGGCTTCTACACATTTTCTCATGTACTTATTGACTATTGTATATCTTCACTTGGAAAGAAATTGTCTGTTCAGTTTATTACCAATTCACTGGTTGGTTCATTAAGCTAGACTTGGATAGAATCAATCTCTCCTTTCCCCTTTCCCTCCTCTTCCCCCTCTCCTCTTTCCTTCCCCCTCTCTCCTTTCCCTCCCCCTCCCCTTTCCCTCTTTCTCTCCCTCCCCTCCTCTGTTCCCCTCTCTCCACATCTCATCTTGTCTTCATTGGTGCCAAGTTACAGAATCAGCCTAATTGTTCTCTGATGGGTAGATGGACAAAGAAAGCATATCTTATGTATAGCTTCTACTCCACTGTTCTCTACCTCTCTCTCTCTCTCTCTCTCGCTCTCTCTCTCTCACACACACACACACACACACACACACACATACACACAGAGGAATCACACACACATACACACACACAGAGGGATATTATCCATTTATTAAGGAAAAGGAAATCATGTTGTTTTTCAGGAAAATGGATAGAATCATAAAACCAAAGATCATCATGCTAACAGATATAAGCCAGAATCAGAACCACGAGTTGTACATTTCATGATATGCATCATTAGGAAAGAAAGAAGAGAGGGGGCAGAGACAGACAGAAAGAGAGAGAAAGAGAGAGAGAGAGAGAGAGAGAGAGAGAGAGAGAGAGAGAGAGAGAGAGACTATATTACAGGACAGAGAGGGACCAGGAAATGGGAGACATAAATGTGGTTAGTGGGATGATCATGCACATGTATGTGTGAAAAATGCAATGAAACCACTGTCTTGTACTGTTAATATTCACTAAAAAATATTAAGTTCAAATAAGAACTTAAAGTTGTCTTCTCTATAGTCAATCATCTAGTAAACAGTAGGCTTAGAATCTGTTCAGTAGTTTCCTGCCCACAATGGGACCTAAACTGCCTTACATGCTACCAACTTAGATGAATTTTAATATTTATTTTAGTGGTCAGCAAAAAAACCCAACAAACCCTTGTGCACTTCAGCCATTGCTTTACAGTGATGCAGGGTATTGGCTCCAAGCTTTTCTGATACCTCTTCATTTCTCAGCTCTTTCAGAAGGAAGAAGATATTCTTAATGTTAGGGCTTGTGGTCATTCTTATAGTTCCTAGATCATACGTTTAAACTGTTGTAAAACCACAACAGTGACTGTGGCGCAAAGTCTCCTGAAACCTTTTCCTGAGTGAACAAACACTCTAGCTATCGTGAGTGTATGAAGCAGAGGGAAGGACTGAGCTGGGTACTGGCCAGCCTAGCCCTGTGAAAGACTGAGGGGATCCTAAGCTGCCAGCACAGTCACTTGTCAAAGACAATGGCTGTCTGCACAGCACGGGGGTGTCAGAGTTGGGAGAACTGCCAGCGAAAGCAATCCTTTTTGTAATGTGTGCAGTCCTGGGCTAGGACATCAGCTGAAGTTCACTGTGGCTGACCCTCTGAAAAGGGCTTTTCACCAACAACACACCCACACAGACAACTCAGCAAGTTGGAGAATGAAGTTCTAGGGAGAGGCAAGATGGTGTAATGGGAAAAGAATTGAAATAGGAACGAGCAATCCCTAATTTTAATTCCAATGACATGACTCTGATACCTCCTTTAACTTCCATTTTCCTTATTCACTTACCTGCCCTGACACCCAGCCACCCAGCCCACAAGGTTGCGTTGAAAGCTAGCTTCTACTCAAGACCTTGGACCAGATGGTGTGGGCATTCCAGGATGCTCATTTATATATATATATATTAGGGATGATAATAGTCCACATACCTTGAAGTTGTAATGAGGATGAGAACAGTTTCTACATAGAAGAAATGAAAATATTTCATATTCTTTTTGCTTACTTCATGAATATATCCTGAGAATCCTATGAGGTGAACATTATGAACTCAAAATAGAATATGAATATGTGAAAAATAAATATTCTGACCAAAAGGAAACATGCTATTGTTGAATAATACTTAGAGAAGGGGGCTGTGTGTGTGTATATGTATGTATGTTAGAAAGAAGGGGGAGGGACAGACAGATAGACAAACAGACAGAATCTAAGAACTAAAGAAATCTTGGGTCATTTTTTTCCTTGTCTGTTTTAGCGAAAGCAAATGTCCCAAAGCTAAAAATAGAAGATGAAACTACTGTCTTTGGAGTTTTTGAGAGAACTGAAAGATAACAACCAAGCCTGTTGCTTCAAGCTAAGCTCCTGATTTCCAGTTATCTTAGGTGTTTGGGCTCTGAGATCCCTCGAGGTTCTGGGGGTGGGAAAAGCTGGGACTGAGTTATGCTGCCCCTTAAACAAAAGGTGAGCTTCAAGGCTCTCATGTCAGAAGCAAGAAGTTTGAACTTGGGGTTTGTTTGTTTCTCGGATAGAAGAGCCCGGGGAGAGACAATCCAGCATGGGCCACTCCTGTGATGTCCTCTGGGGACCAGGTCACACCCCACCCATTACATCAGCACATCTTGACACCGCCCAGCTGAAAGCTGGGGTTCTGTGAGAGATCGAAAGGGAATGGATGTGAGGTCAGCCATGAGTTCCTTCTATCCAAAACATCCATGGAAATACAGACCAGAACTAATGGGCAGAATGTCCTCCAGAAAAATCAGTTTATTTTTCTTTTGAGTATTTCAGTAGTTCCTTTGATTTTTAAGAGTCCTGTGAAGCCAGGTGTGGTGGTGCATGCATTAATCTCAGCCTTTGGGAGGTAGAGGCAGGAGGATGTCTGTGAGCTCCTTGCCAGTTTGGTCTACATAGCAAGTTCCAGAACAGGCAGGGCTCCATAAAGAGACTCTGTCTTAAAAACAAAACAAAACAAAACAAAACAAAAAACAAGCAAACAAACAAACAAAAGAGGAGCTTGTGGTTGGAGTCACTTCTCTATAATTTGCCTGAGAGAAAGAAATGGTATCTGCTCTTGCCAGTTAAATATCTGATATGTCCTCTATCAAAGGATAATGCATTAATGGATGTTTTGGGAGTAGGAGGTAGAATAGGAACTTGCTCTGTCTATACCATGAGTTGACCTAGTATTGCGCTACCTTCAAGAACAGTGCATCCTCCCTCAGAGGGAATATATACTATTTAAATAGACTTGTATGAGCTGGGGTGTGGCTTAATGGTAGGGTACTTGGTAAGCATGGGGTAGGCTCTGAGTTCAACTCCAAGCACTGAAAAATAAAAATATTACCATTATTGTAGTATATAATAGTATCTGATTTAATGAAAGGTGACAGATTGGGTGCGTTTTCATCTAATATTTCAAGTATTTCTATCCTTTCATTCTCTAAAATGTAGCATGACATTAGTGTATAGTTTAACAGTTTATAAGTATACCTGAATCCCCGTAGTCTAACTCAAAGCCAGTTGTAGAAATCTAGACCGTTTGGTTTGACATGGGAAAAGCTGACAGCTGCTCAGCCCTCAGTCTGGCTTTAGAAGACATTTTGACATGAACAATAGGGTAAAACTATTAAAATATTCCTGAATTTTCCTCAAAAAATAAAAATGTCCTTCCACTGTGGCCATACAACATGCCTTACAGGGCCATATGCACTGAGTGAACTCTCTTTGGTACTTTAAGTAGATCTTACCCATGGATTCTTGTCAGCCTTTCTATGCATTTGGAATGCTGTATCTTCAGATCCTAAGTCACTCTGAGTAGCCATCCCCATGGGACATGACTGAGCAGTGGCATAATGAAAGGCCATCCAAATGGAACCTGGGTGTTTGAGACACATGTCCTCTGGATTACACAAGCCTGAGGTGGCGGTCAAATAAGAAACATAATCTCTGAAATTTTTAATTCCTTTAAAACAAAATCCAAAAATTACATCAGGATGCAATGCTAGCTCAGTGGCAGAGTACTTGCCTAGCACATGAAAGGCTCTGCATGTGACCTCCAGATTTAAAGAAGAAAAAGGAGAAGGAGAAGAAGGAGGAAGGAGGAGGAGGAGAAGAAGGAGGAGGAGGGGAAGGAGGAGCGGGAGAGGAGGAGGAGGAGGAGGAGGAGGAGAAGGAGGAGGAGGAGGAAGAGGA
>NC_034602.1:85426706-85432932 GCF_900095145.1 Mus pahari
GGAAGGAGGAGGAGGAGGAGGAGGAGAAGGAGAAGGAGAAGGAGAAGGAGAGTCTACATCTAAATAACACAAACTTATGTTCAATTCAAAATGAGCCCTTCCAGACAACAGTATAATTCTTGGGTAAAATAAAACTTAGAGAAATTTGAAATATATGACCTTAAACAAATCGCTTGTGATGGGTAATTTTGTTTGTTTTTGGTTGGTCGGCTGGTTGGTTGGTTGGGTTTGTTTTTGTTCACCTTCAAACAGAGTCATCTGGAAGGAGGGAACCTCAAATGAGAAAACGCCTGTATCACATTCACCTGTGGGGAAGCCGGTGGGGCCTCTTCTTGATTAATCATTGGTGTGAGAGGCTCCAGGACATCCAAGCAGGGCCTCCCTAGCAGGTGGCCCTGACTTGTATGAGAAATTGACTGAGGAGCTACAAAGAACAGGCCAGTAAGCAGGGTTTCTCCATGCTCCCCGCTTCAATTCACGCCTCCAGATTCCTTCCCCTACTCCCTGTGGGCCTGTGTACCAGAGACTTTCCATGGAGCGCTCTGGCCTGGTCAGATGTGAGCGTTCCAGTGAAGGGAAGCGAGTGTGGGCAGGGAGCAGAAGTCGCTTCCTTTGCTTCCACGGCTGCAGTTGGCTCTTCCCGGTTACTCTCGGTTACTCAATGCCACTCTGCTCTGAGTTGGGTTGGGCTGGGCCAACGAGAGGCCACCTAGCCTGTGAGGAGTGCAGCAGAGCTTCAGGAAGTATTTCGGGTGTTTGGGAAGAGCAGACCTCTTCCCAAGTGTTACAGCACTTAGGACAGAAGGCTCGGACGACAGAGTTGGTCTCTGCATCCCTTAATCCTTCCGGATAGGATTCTTGTATACAGTTTTGGGGTGGGGAAGGGTCTGACAACAGGTACTTCTCATTGGGTTGGTCTGAGAGCTTTGGGGAAATTCTGTTTGCATGTGGGGGGGGCTTTGGGCTGCTCCTACGTGACTGATGGCCACCCACCTCTCTAGGGTTTTTTTTTTTTTTGGGGGGGGGGTGTAGGAGGCTGTAGCTGCGACAGGATCCAGGGGTCCAGGGGGCTGGCTGAACTCTTATGGTCCCATGAAGGCAAAAGTCACCACCTACCAGGTCTCCAGGGTTCAAGGCCTGTGCTCAACTGGGACAGGCTGTCTGTGCACAGTTCACTGCCCCATAACTCTCAAAGATGGACTATGCCATGGAAGAGTAAGCTAAATAAACTCTCTTCCCCAAGTTGTTTTGTTGTTGGTGGTGGTGGTGGTGGTTTTTTGGTTTTTGGTTGTTTTTTTTTCCCCCATGATATTTATCACAGCAATAGAAAGCAAACTCAGACATCACTTTGTGATAAGAATTTTGTTTTCTTTAAAAAAAAAAAAAAAAAACAGAAAAGAATGTGTTTTCATTTTAATCCCAGGTATGGGACGTGGCGTGCTTCAGCTTGTACAAAGCAGCTGACTGTGATTTTCCTTGAGCTCTGGTGGGGGTGTGATTTTGACACTTGAAGATCGCTTTTTGCGATTGTGTGATGTTTGGAATTCTGGAAAGTTTTCAGAGGATGTACAATAAAGGGCCCTGAGAGGTGGAGTTGTCGGTTGTTGGTTGTTATTGGTTGTTGTTGATCACAGTTTGCTAAGTAGTCCTGTGCAAAAAGAAGAAACAAAAGGAAATCACATATCCTAACAATAAAGATCAAACTTGCTCCAAGAAACCCAAGACCCCTATTGGCAGGAACAGTTCCACCTACTAATGATAACGCCCCACCCTTCCTTTCTATCCTTTTTTCTCTCCTATCTGGTGTTAGGGGGTTAAAAGGGTAGAAAAGGGATGGAGAAGGGTGGAAGAAAGACGAATCCACAAAGTAGCTAAAGCCTTGCTACATCACTTAACTACATCAAGTTGTTAATTAGTAATAGCAGTAATACTTACATTTGATTATTGGTAAGGTAGTCTTCCCCCCAATATTGCTATGCTCTTAAATAATAGCTTACTGGTCACCCCCTCATCTGGTGAAATGATTCCACATCTGACATTCTGAGAAGATTAGTAGAACTGTACCCTACGGGGTCATTTGTTTGCTTCTCTGTGCTGGTTCTCTTCACTCAGTGCTCTTCCATTCCAGCCAGGTTTTGTTAACTTAGACCCTTTTCCAGGTTTTGGGGGTTACTCTTTAATTCTGAGCATTTGGCTGCTGTCTCTCCCTGCAAAGGTTGGCAAGAGAATTCTGGCAAGTGGAGCAGATGTAAATTGAAATGAGCTGGAAGTTTGTTCAGGACAAAGCCATAGATCCATCATCTCTCTACTCTACGGGGCTTCTTAGGCAAGATGGAGTGGGGGGGCTTAAAGCATGAGCTCTGGAGAACAATTGCTGAATTCATTTCTTACACCTGTTCTGTCTTGGCTCTTTAACCTTGGGATTAAATTATATTTTCCATAAAGTACTGAGAACAAATACACTAAGTGTTACCTATAAACGTTAACCAGAACTATGTTGAGACATCTACAACAGTGTTCTCTCACTTTCGAATGACTGCCCTTCAAGACAATGTTTGAACCTGTGCAAAATACAATAGACTATTCCTGGGATGATTGCAACAGGACAAAGGACCTTTCATGGTATTTCAACAGAAATAAATGGAGACTTGGCTGCTCGCTAGACCATGTGTGTGTGGCCTGTGGCTGGTTCTGAGACCCTCACAGCTTTCACTTTGTCCCTGCCCACAGTCTTCAGCGGCCCCTGTAGCTTTGATGCCTCCCTCCTCCCGGTTTGCAGTTCACTGTCATCAGCAGCCTGGTTTCCTGTCTTGTCATTGTCCAGCTGCTTGTCTGGCACCGCTAACTCCTTCCTCTTCCTCTCCAGAGGATGTCGACATTTCCAGTACAGACAGGCAACGCCACCAGCTCTTCTGGCTGCAGCTCTTCCTTCTTTAAACCTCCTTTGAAGCCTCATGAGTTTCCTGTAATGACTGCATTTCTGTTTTTGGCTATTTTAGTATTTATGTGGCTTTTGATTTTGATCTGGATTCACATCTTCTAGCCAAAACCCATCTCCAACAAGTAGTTTGGGGTTTTGCTGGAAGGTAATTTGAATTTGTTTACAAGATCACCAACTCCCAATTTAGATGTCCTAAGACTTCTGAAGGGGAGTGGCCTTCCCAGAGTGCCTTGCCCTCATTATCACTAAGCTATGCTATTAGCCAGGGATGGGCTGTTTTGTTTGTGAGCTAATCCTGCTTCTTTTAATTCTCAGTGCTTACTGCTGAATCAGGAGAATCGGGGAAGTCACTTCAGCAGAACTGAAGAATTAATGTCAAACACACACACACACACACACACACACACACACACACTGGAGCACACATACCACCTAGAGCACAGGACTATTTCATCATAATCATCTGACATCTTTTCTGCAGGAAGTCACAAATACAAAATAGATATGAACAAAAATAACTCAGTTGTCATAACAGATGAGGAATGATCTCTGCCTTCTCCCTCCTCCTTTCCCTCCTCCCCCTCCTCTCCCTCCTCCCCCTCCTCTCCCTCTCCTGCCTCTCCCCCTTCTCTTCCTCCTTCTCTGCCACCTCCTTCCACTCTTCCATCTCTTCCTACTTCTCTCTGTGTGTTTTGATCTCTCTGGTCTCTCCCCCTTCTTGTCCTTCTTCTCTGTTAACATTGTTCACATGAATAGTAGAAAAAAAAAAATCTCCCAGATATTTCTCTGTATACTCTCAATGATTAGGGCCTTGAAACTGTTTGCTCCCTGAACCTTCCTTCCCCTGAACAACTTCTACGCTCTGGCTCCGGGTGCTCAGGAAAGAGGTCAGACAGGCCCCTGGCACCCAGAACCTTCTATTTGGGTGGTGGTCATTTTCCACCCCTGGGTGCTGGAAACTTTCTTTTAAGAAAAAGCCAGTGTGTTTCAAGATTCCACGAGGAGAACACGAGGCAGGAGAAGGCTGGGCTTATCCCGTGCCCCATCTCAAGGTTTCCTAAGAGGCCAGATGCAGTACAGAGCTGCTCCCTTCCTGTTCCTCTTGCTCAGGACTCACAGCCAAACACTAAAACCCAGAAAATCAGTTGCCTTCCCACCATGCAGAGGCTTTCCCTCGGCCGCTTGTTTTCATCAAATAAGAAGGTTCCTCTTACCTAACAGGGTTTCTGCCTGGCACCCTGTCAGCCACAAGCCTAACTTCCAGCTCTTGTCGTGCTTTGGTTTTCTCCTCATAAAGACTTTTATTGGCTCTGCAGTTTCACTATTTAGGCTCCCTGGGATGCCTACCAGAGGTCCACCATTCAAAAGTCACCATTAAAGGTCTGGCATCGAGGCTCTGTCAGTAAAGTGCTTCCAATGCAAGCATGAAGACCTAAGTGAAAAACCAAGACCCTGTGTTCTATCCAATAGCTGGCTGTGAGCATCCACTTCGGTGTTTGCCAGGCTCTGGCATAGCGAGAAAGTACCCAAGGAGCTGAAGGGGGCTGCAACCCTGTAGGTGGAACAACAATATGAACTAACCAGTACCCCCTGAGCTGGTGTCTCTAGCTGCATATGTAGCTGAAGATGGCCTAATCAGCCATCATTGGGAAGAGAGGCCCCTTGGTCTTGTAAACTTTATATGACCCAGCACAGGGGAAGGCCAGGGCCAAGTATTGGGAGTGGGTGGGTAGGGGAGCAGAGGTTTGTGTGGGGTATAGGGAACTTTGGGGATAGCATTTAAAATGTAAATAAAGTAAATAATAACAAAAAATTAAAAAAATAAATAAAAGCCAAATAAAACAAACAAACAAACAAAACCCGAGAAGGGGCAGCATAAACCTGTAATCCCGGGGTGGGGTTGGGGAGACTGAGACAGAAGGATCCCTAGGGCTTCCTAGACAGCCTGCCTTTAAAATAAGGTGAAGAGTAATCGGTTATTGAGAGGTACCCAGTACCAACCTCTGGACTCCACACACACACACACACACACACACACACACCGCTCATACCCACAGAGCCAACATGAAGCTTGTAATCCAATCTATACTTTGGTCTTTTCTACTTTTTTATTTTACAGAAGATTTATATTGAAACTTTTTTAAAGCTCTGTTTCTGTGCCTCTTGACTTTTCCTAAAATGACTTCACCTAAAAGTAGCTGCGGCCAAGCAGAGCCCTTCTTGTAAACAACTGACAGGAGACATGATAGCCCTTAATGAGTACAATCTGGGCTGTCTCTGGCATTTTGTGTGGACAAAATAATCAAAAGCTAATTTGAGCACAGAGGAAATGAATAAAGCTTCTTGCCACTGAAAAAACTCAGAGGAAATCGGGGTCAGGCAGAGCCCTGCTGTGCAGCTGGGCTCTGTCCTAGGTCAGGCTCCTCTTGCCCAAGTGCCCCACTATCTGTGTGGTAGTTAGGATCTGGAGAGCAGAAGTTGAGAGACTGCCTGGGTTCTAGTCCCACCTGTGTCGCCTGTATACTGCATGCTGTTTCACGAGCCAGCAGAGGTAAGAGCGTTTACATCCTAGACTCATTGAAGAGCTTAAATGAGACTCCACATAAAGCATGCTGTTTATCCGGCATGTAGAGGGACCTGTGAAGTATTGTGGATCTGAGGATGACACTGGGTCTCCAGGGAATAACCAGGTTGAGTGTATGGAGTGATTCTGTAGGTAGATGGAAGTCTACAATCAGAAATACAAAGCCTGTTTCCGAAGGTCATTAGGAATTGACAGGGGCGGCCCAGCAGTGGTGGTGCACGCCTTTAATCCCAGCACTTGGGAGGCAGAAGCAGGCAGATTTCTGAGTTTGAGGCCAGCCTGGTCTACAGAGTGAGTTCCAGGACAGCCAGGGCGATACAGAGAAACCCTGTCTCAAAACAAACAAACAAACAAACAACAACAACAAAAATGAATTGACAGGGCAGAGCAGGCTGCAGGGACTCATAAAGAGAATACCTGGCTCAGTTAGTAAAGCACTTGCTGTGTAAGTATGAGGCCATGAGTTCAAATCCACAGAACCCACCTTAAAAAGTCAGGAAAGGAAGTGTGGCTGTATTCCTAGTACTAGAGAGCCAGAGACAAGGACAAACTAGCAAAGCTCCCAGCTCAATGAGTAACCCAGTCTGAAGAAATAAAGTGGAGAGTGATTGAGGAAGACACAAAATGTCTATTTATGGTCTCTACACCCACATGTACACACACACCCACATGTACACACACACCCACATGTACACACACAC
>NC_034602.1:85433102-85453620 GCF_900095145.1 Mus pahari
CACATGTACACACATACACATGTACACACACACCCACATGTACACACATACACATGTACACACCCACCCACATGTACACACACACCCACATGCACACACACCCACATGTACACACACACACATGTACACACACACCCACATGTACACACACCCCCACATGTATACACACACACACACACACACACACACACGCAGCAGTGTGGCGAGATCAGCAGGAGTAAGGATGCCCCCTTTCTCTTGTTGCAGCAAATAGGACATCCCTTGGATTGGATCCAGCTAGACAAGAGTCTAGAAAGAGGCAGAGCCTAACCACCATGCTTAAGATGAGCAGCAGGAAACTCCTTTGGTCTCTCTGTTGTGTTGTGGTCTATAGTATTTCTAAGAATGAGCTTCATGGTTTTCTCCTCTAATACTTGACTTCTGTCTAACATAAAAAAAAAAAAAACCACTGTTGTAATCCTCTACAAGTCAAGCACATACATAATTAAACATGCAGACAGGTGACGAGTGACAGGGATAATAAATTCCATTCCAACACAGAACGAAGATAATGACTTCCCTCTATGCACGCTAAATAAACCATAAAATATACTGTTGTGGGATGATCTACTTATCTATCTGAAAACAGTTATCAGATAGTGTTAGGTTACCAAGAATCAAGAACTTAGTCTTTTAGAGTTGCTTGTGCAGGTCTGTTATAAAGTTGGGAAGAATCGTGTTCACTTTATGCACTTTGGTAATGCAAACCGATCTCTTCAACCACCATGATGAGCAACCAACTGGAATCTGTATATTCATGAAGTCATAGCTACGAAGATCTGGAAGGATTCACAAAAGTTGATGAAATTCGGTGCCCTCAGCTTCCCTTTATGTTGCTAGTTAATGTCCTAAGGCGACATTAAATTTTTAATTATTCTTAATAAATTTTTGTATTAATGAAAGTGTTAAGTATGTGATATAAGCATACATCCATGCTTACCAAATTCCTTATCTGATCTAAAAAAAAAAAAATGTACTCACAACCAATCAGTTTTTGATTGGATCTAAGACACCCCCATGAGATGGAACTCATTCCTGGCACTAGTAACAGAGCCAAAAGCTATGGCTAGGTAGATTGTGGGCCCTAGGAGAGAACCTATTATTATTATTCTGTCAAGTGGACTGAGTATTCAAATAACTCTCCATGACTTGCTGCCATGCCTACAGATTGGAGCACCTCGCAACTCCCACCAGAGAAGCTTCCTACAGTCAGACAATGATTGAGAGAGACCCAGAAGAGGTCAATGGGAAAAGAGTGAGAGACTGTGTGAAGTGATCAGCCTTCAATGGGAGGCCTATACCATCCCCTCCCACCATGGCTCAGGGATGTAGACTAATGATGGAGTTGAAGGACTGAAAACCAGAGGTGGAATGTGACTCCAGGAAACACTGTTTTCCAGACATGACAGGGCAGGTGCACACATGAGCTCAGATGGGTTGTGACAGTGTGCACAAGACCCACACAACCTCCAGCCAAATGCAATACCAGCATAAAGGTGGGTAGGTAGTCAGCTGGGCAGGAAACCTGCCACTACCTGAAGGGCTATGAGCTTCTGGGAGAGGGATAGGGAACTCTCTTTAATCACATCACTCCATTCCAGGACAGGCCTCTCTCCCAAGAGCAGTTGAGTATCACTTGACTCAGTGTGGTTGAGGAATAAGTTCAAAAGTTACATAGGTAGGGAGGTATCTTAGTTAGGGTTTTACTGCTGTGAACAGATGCCATGACCGAGGCAACTCTTCTAAGGACAACATCTCATTGGGGCTGGCTTACAGGTGCAGAGGTTCAGTCCATTTTCATCAAGGTGGGGACATGGCAGCATCTAGGCAGGCATGGTGCAGAAGGATCTGAGAGTTCTAAATCTTCATCTGAAGGCCACTAGAAGACTGGCTTCCAGACAGCTAGCATGAGGGTCTTGAAGCCCCCACCCACATTGCCGCACCCACTCCAACAAGGCTACCCCTACTCCAAGAAGGCCACATCTTCTAATCGTGCCACCCCTGGGCTGAGCATATACAAACCATCGTAGGAGGTTAGAGTAGAGAGGGTGAATATAGAAGAAGCTGGGAGGGGTCAATACAACAAAAACACACGGTATAAAATTCTGAAAGAATTAAAAAATATTTTTTTTTAAAAAAGGAACATCCTCATCCTAGCAATGTCAATTTTAGGAAGTATGAAACAGAAGTTGAGAGAACAGAGTGATTTATTTGAGGCAAATGACAGGTATTCAGCCTTCAAAGTAAGATGATGTCAGTAGGGCATCTAAAGAAACAGACCTGGCCTTTGACCTGGTTGGTTTGTTGTGTTTCAAGATGAAAAATATTTTCTGAATTTTTTCCAGTTCCCCTTGGGGTAGACAAGAGCTAAAAATGAAAGAAATGACAATGTGCTTTTGTTCGGCGTGGGCTCCTGGGGAAATCCCTTAACATCCTCAGCTTAGTTGCTATGGAGGCAGCCAGAGATGAGCTCAGCTAATGAATTTGGGCTGACACTGTTGTGGGAAGATATGACAGTAGCAATTAGTAGACAACTGGGCGTTGGGATTGTGTGCCAAATAAAAATGGAAGGGCCACAATACAATTCAACAATCTAAAACCACGAGGGTCCAACCGAAAAGTATGATTTTTTTTTTCAACCCCCAGAATATATTTCCAAATGTCAGCTGAAGGGGCTGTGCACATTGTTTTCCTGGGTACCTTCTCATCTGCAAAGAGCCCAGGGAGAGCAATTTACCTGCACATTGTAGTCAGAACACAAAGGATGGGAGCTATTTGGGGAAGTAGCTGCGTTTTTGAATACTTTTGAAACGTTGTGTTCCAGCCTTGTGGGATTTTTAGAGTTACTTGGTTGCCATTGTAGACATTCTTCTCCCAATCATCAGATCAAACTAGGCACTATGGTTTTGTTTTAAAGGACAATGATTGTACCATTGTCAATTCTCATCTGTACTCTGGACTGGAGGGTCTTCTTCTTCTTCTTCTTCTTCTTCTTCTTCTTCTTCTTCTTCTTCTTCTTCTTCTTCTTCTTCTTCTTCTTCTTCTTCTTCTTCTTCTTCTTCTNTCTTCTTCTTCTTCTTCTTCTTCTTCTTCTTCTTCTTCTTCTTCTTCTTCTTCTTCTTCTTCTTCTTCTTCTTCTTCTTCTTCTTCCTGTTCAGAGCTTCCTGCTTAGTATTGGTCTGAGCATGGAGAGCTGTCACTCAAATTCTGTAACAACAAACTGCAAGCTAAGGCTTTTCTCTGCTTTGTTTAATTTTCCTGAAATGCCCCCTTTTCCCGAAATGATTTATTGTTGACCCGGCATGTTTTTCATTTTACATAACACTCCCCTGGGGACATAGTTAAAAACACAACTTAACTATCGTCCTCCTGAGTAGGGAAGTGGTGGGCCGAGGCAATGAAACCAAAGCACGGATTTGAGCAACCGTGGGCTGTTGACTTTATGCTAGTCTTTCATAAAGGGAGCTTTCAAAACAGCATGGCCATTCCGCAAACAGTGTGCATTTCGTGGAAGCCCAGCTGGCTTCATGCCTGCCTTTCTCCAGGCCACAATGATCCTAACCAGCAATGTCTTTGTGTCATGATGCAGAAAGTTGGCAAGTACGGCATGGGCGTAATGCTGAAGGGTGACTTCTAAGTGGGGGAGGGGACGGAGAAGGAATCAAAGCCCTGCATGGTGACTGCTCCTTTCTGCCATTGGCTCATTGCAACAGAGTCCACTACTGTTGCCTCTCCAGAAGTGAGTGTAGCATGTTATTTTCAGGCATAAATTGAAATTTGTTTTGTTGCTAAAGTATATATAAAATAGAAACCTGTGTTACTTGACTTTTTTTTTTTTTTCTGTGTTTTAAATACTTCCAGAGGCATTTTCCTGTAATTAGGAAAATGACCAAAGTCCCTGAAGGTGGAACTGGGTTAATGATGAAAAGTTTTGATGTCAAATCCACCATTAGAATAGAGCCCTAAAGGTTTTACAAGTTCTGAACATGATGCATGCTGTTGATTGCTTATTTCACAAAGAATCTTCCTTGTTTCTTTTTCTCCTTTCCAATCCCACCTAATCATAAGTCTAAGAAAGGCTGATTCCAGTTTCCATGAGTAGCCTAATTGGTCTATACAATGTTTTCCCCCTGTCAGTAACAGAATCAAGAGTGGTCATGTGGTTCAATTATGGCCAATGAAGTGTGTGTATGTGTGTGTGTGTTAGTGTGTGTCTGTATGTGAGTGTGTGTGTGTTTGTGTATGTGTCTGTGTAGTTTTATGTGTCTGTGTATGTTTGTGTGTGTGTGTTTGTGTGTGTGACACATGGGTGCTAGGATCTGAATTCTCGGATCCTCATGATTGAGGAATAAGCACTCTTAGCCACTAAGACATCTGCCCAAGCCCACAATAAGTTTTTAGAGAAGTAGACATTTTAATTTTAGACAACTGGAGGCTCACACACACTTCTAAGAAGTACCATAGCCATTTTAGATTTCTGTGGAGTGAGAGATGTGTCTGAGGAACACCACCATGACTTTTGAAAGATATGGATGCTTGGGTCAACTTTCTGACTATCCTTTCATGTTTAACCTTTGAGGCTGCTCAATACCTGCACTGCAACCAGTTAGTAATGATGTTGCTTCCTTAAGAGCTAGAAATAGATTATCTGTAGGCACCACTTTTATACTCTTGGACTGTGGTCAAATGTGCTGGCTTTCTTGTTGATAAGCAGTCATTATCAGCTAAAAGCACTCTTACAGCCTGCAATGCACAAAGTCCACACATAAATTTCATGGACTTTTTAAGGATCATATGACATATGAAATAGCTCCCATATAAACTGTTGGGTGAATCATAACATATATTTATTTTGAATTTTTAAGACATAGAACTTTCTTTTCTCTAAGAAGTCACTTGCATATTTTAAGCTCAAGGTGAATTTAAAATGTCCATGGATGGTAACAAGATGGTTTTCTTTCTACAGATCTGATGCACATGTATACATGCAAACACATACACACATACAGGCTGCAGAAGATTTTTCTAGAGGTCCTCAAATAGTCTAAGTTGACAAAGGAGTTTACACATGCTGGCTTTGTATGATACAGGCTGACCTTTAACCTGATTTCAATACAATGCTTGCTAGTGATTTTTTACAAGTCCTGTTTTCCCTTGCAGGATATACACATTGGAGAATAAACTTTCTTTTCCTTCTTTTTTTTTTCTTTCGTTATTTCTTGAGATAGAGTCACACTGTGCAGCCTCGCTGTCTTGGAACTCACAGAGATCTTCCTGTCTCTTCTTCCTAAATTCTGGGATTAAAGGTGTGTACCAATATGGCTCACTAAGGATTTGGTTATATTAGTAATGTGATACATCCTGAATTATCAAAAGCTATGCTAATTGATAGACTATAACCTTCAATTAAGGTTCCTAAGACCAAGAGATTACAAATGCAGCTTTACATTTACAGCGCTATGGATTTAGGCCAGGTACACAGCCTCCTAAAACCTAACATTCCTCATCTATAAAATGGGGATAATATTCCCCTGGATATTATAGCATTGAGTTTATTTCTCCTCATTAAACTAAATGTCATGATTCACTAAATGAACTATGACCACTGAAAACACAACCCTGACCACAGGAGAAATCCTGATTTTGAGAACCTTGGGACAGGCAAAATGGTTCACACCTATAATTTTAACGTTTGTGAGACAAAGCAGAAGGATCTGGAATTTGAAGCCAGGCTGGGCTCATAGTTTAGGCTGCGCTATAAGACCATGTCTTAAGAAACTTTTTTTTTTTTTTTTTTAATTAAGATTCATCGGCAGGCTGAGGATGTGGCTCAGTGGATAAAGCACTGGCTGGAAGTGGGAAGGCTCAGTTTTGGATACTCAGCACATAGAATCCAGGCAGGAGTCCTCAGGACAAGCTGCTGGGTTGAACTTGCTGAAATCAGCAGGCACTAGGTTCAGCGAGAGATCTTGCCCCAGTGAAGAGCAGTCCAAGAAAATTCTCAGTGTCACCATCAGGCCTCTACATGCATACACATGGACCTGCACATGCGCACACATGCATACACATCATGTGCACACACATATTGACATACATGCACACACATGCTCTTGCATACTCACACACATGTGGCAAATATACATGCACACATATATACATGCGTGCACGCACACACACACACACACACACACACACACACACACACACACGCAAACATTACAGAAAGAGTCATAGGCCTGTGCCCAGTCTGTGAGACACATGGGTTTGTCCAGCGCTAGGCACAGTGACGATGCCTCGCAATGGGCAGACAGTGCTCACTGATAATTTTCGCTATCTGCTGGTCACAGCTTCCTCACAATGAGTAATGCTTTCTCTTTCCACCGCTTCTCAACGCTGCTTCCAGAACCCATGTGACCACCCAGAGACATGGGTCATAGGCCACAGGACATAAGATATGGAATGATACTGTGAGAGAAACGCATTTTTAATCCAGCCTGTCTGTGGGGATGGGTGGGTAACACTCTTGTCTCTCTCCTATAGAGAAACTTCCTTTCAAATAAACACACTGAAACGTAAGGAGAGGAAACTTCACAAAATCAGAAGAGGATGTCAGAAAACATGGCACGTGCGTGGGGTTGTTTTCTCTTCCCAAAGTGTTTTCCTGATTAATCAAATGTATTTATAACTTTTGCTGATTTCTGATTAGCCATTTGTGTTTATAACTCACGTTAAGGGAATGACAGTTTCACTATTCCTTTCCTCAAATCCAGTTTGTGAAATGATAAAACGGTTGTCGAGAAAGGGAACCAATTTAACCCCTTCCGGTTTGTTTCCCAGCAACATTAGAGTCTTGAAGTCATGTTTCTGTGATCTGAAAAGGACGCTCACGACCTTGTCTTCCCGTCCTTCTTCCACAGAACCTACGAGGCTCCCAGCCACCCGATGCTCACTCAGAGGGGTGTAAACTAGCACAGCTTACAGAAGCGACAAGGACAGGTGAGATTTTCTGCCTTAAATTCTGGATCTTGCTTCTTTTAAAGGACTTTAAACACAGAGACAAAGCAACAAGTGCTGAGAAAGCTGACTCCCCCTCTTTAAGAGCTGAGCCTGTAACAGTCGCTTGTACTTTCCAGTGTCTGGCTGCGTCCGTGTGAAATGAGGGCCCTCAAGGCCTCCCTACCTGTACAGGCACACGAACACACTGCACTCAGCTTTGCCTGCCTCCAGAAGATGGGAATCTACAGCCCTGGGTAGTTCCTGAGCCGCGCACTTCCTCTCCTAGGTTGAGGCAGTTTATCTGTGAACCAAGTTCCAGAATTCCCAGCTGGCTAGAAGCCAGAATAAACACGAGTATTGTCCTGCAGTTCTCTGCTTTGCTGAACAGATAGATAACTCGTCTTTACAACTGCCTTCGACTTACTTCATACCTTTTCCTCAAAGAATAAAGTGCAGTCCGTCTTTCACATGTCTATGCTCTGAATCAGACAGATAAAAGATTGCCATGCAGCTCCATCCTGAGAGCTTCCTTTCAAGAGGCAGGAAGTAGTGTCCTATTAAAACAGCCCCTCCCTTTACTTCTTAGTTAAAAACCCTAGGAAAATATCTGTGGCAGACCTGTGTTGTTTTTCATCTACCCAGCATCCCTTTCTTTGGAAAAACCACGACTTCCCTTTCTGCCAGTCACCATGTCCCACCTCCACGCCATCCACCCTGGGCCATGGACATAGGTGTAACCAAGTCTAAAATTCTTCATTACATTAAAACAGTGGTGTGGAGACAGACTGACTTTCTCTGAAAGAAGGGCACACCTCAGCAAACAGCTGCCATTGTCACATGACAGACAGGAGACTCGGCAACAGGAGAAAGCATTAGAAATGGGAGGCCTAAGGATGGAGAGGAGGAAGTGGGGAGTTGGAAGAAGGGGGGAGACAGGAAGGATGCAGAAAGGGAGGCAAGGAGGAAGAAGAGAGGGGAGGAGAGGAAGACGGGATGGAGGAAGAAAATGACAGGAAGGAAGCAGAGTCAGGAGATAACAGATTAAAGGAGGAAGAGAAGCAGGCCCAGCATGGGGAGAAGAACAACCTCCACAGAACTGTGGTTGAAGACAGCTGGATCCTGAGCTTCTTTGTTACTTGTGTTAAAGGCCCAAATTACAACAATTCAGCTTAACGACCTCAGCTGACTTTATTTTCAGTTCTAGAATTGGGCAACAGTTGATTCCATAAACTAGACTAAGTGCTCCCAGGGGCTGAGCAGAAGTAGTCGGTGTTACAGACAAAGGAAAGCTAAAGAAAGCAGAAGCGAAGGAACAGAAAATGAATTAATTCCAAGACTCTCCTTGTGAAGGACAAGCAGGGCGTCAGAACCGCAGGGCCACAGCTATTTAGTTAACAAGTTGCTACCCCAGGTTACCCTCTTTGGTGAGAAGTCAGGCAGAGACAGAGAGAACTGCCCTGTGGACTGCAGTTGGCCTCTTTGGGAAAGTTGGCTGTTAGAGCTCCATCCTGGTGTCTCGGAAGGCCAGGCAGGTAGCTTCGTGTCAACCGGTTAGTAAGAACGTTCAGTGTGAGTGACTCCATTTTCATTTGTAATGGGAGCCATTAGCTCTGCCCGGAGGAGCTCGGCAGGATGCAAAAGCCTCATCTAACTTGTGTAACACTTGAGTCATGCAGAGTCTTTACTTTTGAAATAGGAAAGCCAGAAAAGCCTAACAGGCAAAGTAGTTGCTCATTTATTTCTTCGTTTAACAAATATCTGCTGCACACTCTCATGGTTTTAAACTGAAATATCTCCACCGTCTCTGCCTAAACCACTTGGTCTCCAGATGGCAATGCTATTTGGGGAAGTGGTGGGAATCTGGGGAAGTGGTCCCCACCCGAAGAAAGTGGGTCAATGGGGGAAGTCCTCACTGGTATCTTGTCCCAGACCCCTCCGTGTTTGTTTCTTTCCACTTCCTATATGTGTGAGGTAAACAGCTTTCTCTATGTGCCCTTGACACCATGATGAGAGCCAACTATGGCTGCTATGACCCAAAACAAATATTTTGTCCCTTAAGTTCGTTGCTCAGGTACTTTGGTCATTACTTCAGAAATCTAACTGAGAAAGCCGGTACAAGAGAAGTGGACCCCTTGCTGAGAAGACACAATTGTGTGTTGTTTTTAAGGCATTGGAACTGGTTTGTGGAAGAGATTGGAAAGGTCTAGAAAAAAGTGAGTCAGGGAAAACCTAAGACATTGTAACTAGAACTTAACAGACAGTGTTCGTGGGAGCGTGGGAAGACCAGGGAGCTGAGAGAAATGTGGACAGTAAAATCTGCATTCAAGAGGCTTCAGGTCGAAATGGAGACCTGGAGAAAGTAGACTAGTGGTCATTCCTGTTATATCTTGGCCAATAATTTACCCATAATTCGTCCACGTCCTGAGACTTTGCATGGAGATGAATTTGTAAGTAACTGACTAATTAATTTGAAAGGAGATTCAAGATAGGAGGGCATTCCGACTGCGTACAGATATGTCAGCTGCTTTCAGATAAGTTGACCATAAGAATGGGAAACAAAATGCAGCCCAGAGGGATCCGAGACACAAGCGACCTTAGGAGGTAGGCAGCCGAGTATTGTGGTTGGAACTTGAATGTGCTGCCACAGGTTCGCGTGTTTAGTGCTTGGCCCCCAATTCATGGTACAGCTGTACAGCCAAGGGTTTGACTGGGCTCCTTTTCCATTCCAGTTAAAGAATTAAAAAGGCAGAAAAAAAAATTGTGCTAGACAGGTAGGGAGATTATCAATCCCATTGGTGAGAATAAGACCACTACCACAATTTTTGAACCAAATTTGAAGCAAGTTTTATTGCATACTGGCCAGGACCATGGATCCTGGTCAGGAGGGTCATACCTGCATTCCCAGGGTATGGTGCCCAGTAACATTAGCCAGGGACTTATAAAGGCAAAACCCGCAAGGCTAAACGTTTCCTGCCTTTGTCCAATCAGGGACAACCATATATCCTGACATACTTCCTGTCTATGTGTGATCAAGCACACATCCGGTACAGCGGGTGGGGGTGGGGGGGTAACCATCTTGTTACAGAAGCACATGCCTCTTGGGAGGACCTGGACACAGAGGCAGGCAGATCTCTGTGAGTTCGAGGCCAGCCTGGTCTACAAAGCAAGTTCTAAAACTGTTAACACAGAGAAACCCAGTCTGGAAAACAAAACAAAACAAAACAAAGCTACATCTGAAATCTGTTTCTCCTTTAATATAAGGCCAACCTGTCTGTGAGTGTGCCCTTTCTCATCAGGAGACCTAAAAGGTCCCGAAAAGCAAGGCCTGATTCTCATACGTGACGCGCATTGACCAGGCAGCTGCAACCTCGGTGGGGAAGATGGTTGCTTGCCACTGACAAACTGACAGAGCTACAGTTAGCTGTCAACGCCGTCAGAGATCTCAGAAGGATAAATTGTAGCAGGAAATATAAACCAAATGACCTCTGTGTCTATTAAAATGACAGAGACTTACCAGCTACCTGCACGATAATCCTAGTCCACTCCTGTGGTCTCCATGGCCTCACGGAGGGGGTGGGGGTGGGGGTGGGGCAGAAGTTGTTTGTCTTCAGCTGCTGCACAGGACAGAGCGGCAGAAGGACTGAGAGACTTTCCTGTGGATGAGAAACTTAGGAAAATTAGCCTACTTTGACTTAGGCCGAATAGACAGTCAGCCCTATAACATCCACAGTTTGTGCAGGGTCTGGGCAGCAGGCGAGGCATGGGGCAGTTTTTCCCAATGGTCAGTGTCACCACTGTCCAGGTGTGTGCCCCGTGTGGGTTCTTTGAAGATGTTAGGGTTGCCTCAAGGAGCTGGCATTTCTGTCTATCACAGGAAGGTTTTCCCTTTAAACCTTTCAAATGTCATATTCAGCAGAACTCTGAAAAGTGTTGAGGGCCATCTATTAAGTGTACCTGATTTGAAATAAGCTCTACTTGTTTTTAGTTATTTGTTTTAGGCTTAACCTTGAAAATGTACAGAGGATGCTAAGTAAAGCTTATTCCTGCAATTAATTACATTAATCCTTAGCATGACTACAAGTACAGTTCTTGAAGGCATTAAAGAATTTGATCATTGGAAACAGATGCCAAGACCCACAGCCAAACACCAGGCAGAGCTCAGGGCATCTGGGGAGGATTGGGAAGGAGTCGAGGGAAGGACTGAGGGAGCCAGAGAGGTCAAGGACACCACAAGAAGACTCTCAGAGTCAACTCACCTGGGACCATGGGGGCCTCACAGAGACTGAGCCACCAACCAAAGAACATGCAGGGGCTGGACCTAGGCCCTCTACACATATGTTGCAGATGTGCAGCTTGGTCTTTATGTGGGTTCCCCCCAAACTGGGGGCTGTCTCTGATTCAGACTCTGTTGCCTGCCTCTGGATCCCTTTCCCTTCGCTGAGCTGCCTTGCCTGGCCTCAGCGGGAGAGAATATGCTTGGTCCTGATGATACTTGTGTCCCTGTGGGTTGGTATGGGGAGAAGGGGAGGGGGAATGGGAGAAGGGGGTAGGAAATTAGGAAGTGGAGGAGGGAGAGGGGCTGCGAATCACGCTATAAAGCAAATAAGTGAGTAAACTAATGGGAAAAAAAAAAAGAATTTGACCATTATAAGGTGACTGATCATTTGACCACTGTAAGGTGATCATTAGCTTGCACGTTTTAAATCATCTTTACCAGTTTAGAAGTTACTAGCTTTTATGAAATTAGAATTTTCACTTTTATCAATGTTAGGTTTAGCTTCAAAAAAAAAAAAACAATTTTTTTGAATTGAGGCTCCTTTAGCAGTAAAATAAAACTTTAAGTCATAAATAGAGTCTAAAGAGAGACTGGAAGCCTTACTTTCTTGGCCCTTACATAGAGAACACCACACTTCCTGTATGGCCCAACTTACCAGAATAGCTAAAGCTATTAAAAGAGGTTTTAAAGGCATTGCACTCTTTTTTTGTTGTGTTTTGTTTTGTTTTGTTTTTCCAGACAGGGTTTCTCTGTGTAGCCCTGGCTGTCCTGGAACCCACTTTGTAGACCAGGCTGGCCTTGAACTCAGAAATCTGCCTGCCTCTGCCTCCCAAGTGCTGGGATTAAAGGCGTGTGCCACCATGCTGGGCTTAATCATATCTTTTATAAACCTTGTTTTTATGACTTTGTTTTTGGGAAAGAATCATAACACAAAAATCCATCCAGATCCAAAATATCTTGGAAACACGGTTGCCTCCTTAGCTGATCTATGCCTGTGGTCACCTCCAATCAAGATGGCGATGAAGTCATCTCCTCTATATGCCTTGACCTGCTACAGCACCCAGGAGAGTGGGCCCTTCACCTCACCTGCACAGCACTGTAGAGCTGGCCCTGGATGTGGGGTGGAAGGTGAGCCGGCCCTGAGGCTGTGAGGCAGGAGAGCTGGCCCTGCCTCTTGTCTGTTGTGTGGTGGAGGAGGTGTCTTAGTTAGGGTTTTACTGCTGTGAACAGACACCATGACCATGGCAACTCTTATAAAGGACAACATTTCATTGGGGCTGGCTTACAGGTTCAGAGGTTCAGTCCATTATCATCAAGGTGGCAGCATGGCAGCATCCAGGCAGGAGGAGCTAAGAGTTCTACATCATCATCTGAAGGCTGCTAGCAGAATACTGACTTCCAGGCAGTTAGGATGAGGGTCTTAAAGCCCACATCCACAGTGACACACCTACTCCAACAGGGCCACACCTCCCAATAGTGCCACTCCCTGGGCAAGCATATTCAAACCATGACAGTGGGTAAGGGAAAGATGTCCTCCTCCCTCTCCCACCCCTGACATCCATGGCAGGTGGGAGAGCTGGCCCTAGGGTCATGAGAGTAGGAGAATGGGCCGTGTCCCTCATAACACTTGGGAGAGAGGGCCCTGCACCTCACCTGGGCAGCAGGGTAGAGCTGACTCTGGTTGTAGGACTTGCCAGTGAGCTGGGCCCAAGGGCATGAGCGCCAGAGAGCTGGCAGGCTGACCAGCTCAGACACCACCCTGGTCCAGAGTCAGAGATTCGAATTGACCTACCCCAATGTCTGCCCCATCTATGAATTGCTTCAGTACATGAAGGGAACAGTCCTATAGATTCAAAACCACAGGATCTCCATGACATAGGACAACAAGAGGCTGTCTACAAGGAGTCCCAGTGAGGTTCCAGTATTGGTAACGTAGTAGAAGCTGGAGGCCTAGTACCAGACCAGCAAGTCATCGCAATGACCATTTGCAAGAAGTGTGGGCAAAGGAGTATGTTGTGGACACACTGTGACACACTGCAGCTTCCACAGCAAGATTTTCTTTTCCTCTCTTGGGGGGAAGGTTGCAAGGGTAGAGAGAGAGTATTAGGGGAGGGGGAGATGAATGGTATTGGGGTGCATGCTATGAAGTTCACAAAGAACCAATAAAAAGTTTGAAACATTAACTTAACACTTGTAAGACTCAATGGTGGATAATTTAAAAATTCACACACAAATAATCTTAAAGGAACAGTGTGGTGTGACACCATCATGGGATGTAAACAACATGTGGCTTGCTGCCATTTTAGCTGATGGCCCCATAGAATGGAGGCAAACACGTGACTGGCAGCCAATTTTACTAAGATTATAGAGGATCAGTGGCTAAGAATGCATTGCCTTTAAAAAAAAAAAAAACTTTGTTAAGCTTTAGCTATTTTGATAAATTGAGTCAAACGAGAAAGTGATATTCTGTGATGTGCTCTTATAAGGACCAGAAAAGTAAAGTTTCCAGTCTCCCTGTGGTTGATATTTTGGTGCTAAAAGAGCCTCCATTCAAAAATTTTTTGTTTTTCTTTTGGAGCTAAACCTAACAAGGATAAAAGTGCGCCTTCTAATTTTACAAAAGCTATACTTTTACAGTTTTACGGTTCTCCCACACTCCCACACTCATGGCTCTGGGGCCAGCTCTTCCACCTGCCATGGATGACAAATGACGAGGGAAGGGTCTCCTCTACCACACAACACACAGGAGGAATGACCAGCTCTCCTGCCCTCACATCCTCAGAGCCGGCTCACCTTCCACCCCCACAGCCAGAGCCAGCTCTACTGTGCTGTGCAGGTGAGGTGAAGGGCCCACTCTCCTGAGTGTTGTAATAGGTGAAGGCAGCGTTCCCACTCTGATGACTTCCAAGGGTAGGGTGGGGCATGGAACACCTCTCCTGCCTACCATAGGTGGCAAGGGGTTGGGGGGGGGCACCTTTCACTTGCCCATGTTATCACAGAAGACAAATGGTGGGGCCAGATTGTCCACACTCATGATCTCAGCGGCCAGTTTACTCCCAACCCCACCACCAGGGTCAGCTTGTATCCAGGCAAAGTGCAGGGTCACTGGTGAGGGGCAGGGACAGCTCACCTGCTCTCATGGCCCTATGGCCAAGTCTCCCACCTACCACCAGTGGAGAGTGGGAAAGGGAGAGGTTAACTTTTTTGTTACAGATCTTTAACTGTACCCAATAAACTTACAAATACCGAGGTACAGAAAGTTCATGTAATAGACTTACAAAAGTTTTAGACAATTGAATGAAGCCAGTAGTCTACATTCTTGGCTCTTACTTTGCTCTCTTTTCTCTGCCACAAAGTCAGGTGGCTCAGCTGACACAGGACGGGGAGGAAACTTTAAATATGCACGCGTGTGTCTAGAGGAGGTAGAGACATAACCCAATGGGAGAGCCAGATTTTCAATAGAGCAGAACAGCATAAAACAATTTAAATATTATTCATACCCAAAGAAACATTTGAATCCCTGCTGCTGAGACCAGAAAGCTCAGAGATGAGAAATTCTGAGCCCCGGTCATCAAAGCAGCCATGGCAAATGGTGGTGGTAGGGGCTGGTAGCTGAGGGTGGCAGAGACAGTACAAACAAACCAATAAACACAGAACATAGAATGTTCATGCAGTCAGAAGAGAGACTGGTCAACAACAAAACGCATGATGGCCACCTTCATTCACAGACTTATCTGAGCCTGACTGACATCCATCTCGGCTTCCAGTATCCAAGCAACCAGAACGAGGCAGGGTGGTGAGACATCACACTTTTTGCCCTGGGTGAGATACTTTGGATCCCTTCATTCTAGATCTAGATCCCAACAGAACCAGGTGTCACAGAAAATTACTTTGACTTACTAGGGCAGGCCTCCACAGGCTTGCTGCCTTTCTCAGCAGTTCATGTCTGAGGATCCTTGAAATCAAAAGTGCACCTCAGAGCATTGGAACTCTCAGGGTGCTTGCCTCCTGAGAGGGCCCTTCAGCCCTGGGATCAGAATTGGGGTAACTGGTCTGATCTCAACGGGGGCCTTCCAGAAAACATTACTCCTGCTAGGTGAGAATCAGACCACACTTTCTGAGCCAAGTTTTTGAAGTAAGTTTTATTAAGTACTGGCCGGGACCCTTGATAATAGCCAGGTCCATAGTTGGATTCCCAGAATACAGTGCCAAGTTACATTAGGGGCTTGTGTAGGCAAACCCCCTAAGTCTATGCACTTCCTACCTTTGTCCAGTCAGGGGCAAGCATACATCCTGACGTATGTCCTGCCTACATCCCTCCTGCCTGTGTGTGTTCAATCACACATCCTGTGCAGGTGGAACAACCAAACTTGTTTACAGAAGCGAAACCCCCTGGTTTGTTTTCTTGCATGAGCAGCCTCCAGCGTTCTAGGAGTTATCTATCCTTGGGCAGGTGGGGCTTCCAGGTTAGAGGAATCTTCATTTTATAGATCTATTAATCACAGCAATTAAAACTTAAAATACGACTTTAGCCATCACAAAATCTTGAACATGGCAAACAGGAGCAGATAGAATCAGCAGGTCATAATGGTTGGTTTTGGGAGTGAAGACACACATACAACAGGGACACAGGAAAAAAAAAAAAAACAAACAAACCATCTGCTAAGCCGAGGGGGAGCTTGGGAAGCCAGAATCCGGCCTCTTCTGTAGGAGTTTTTCAGTCTCTGAAGGGTTTTCCCCTTACTTTAAGGTTACGCAGCTTGAAGAAAGACAGGATGACTGATGGCCTCACAATTGTGTAAGGATTGTACGCACATCCTGAGTCAGCCCATCAGTTGGGGTCTGACTGGCAGGAGCAAAATCCCTCATGACCTTTGTTTTGCTGGGATTTTGTCTCAGCTCAGGAAGGTGATGTAGAATCCAGGCATCTTGGAAGTTCACCTTCTTTATTACCTTAGTCATGAGCTCTCTTCTAATCTGTCTGCCTACCAGGGAGTCTGTCCCTCACTACTTAAGGATATTCTAGCAACTTGAGATCATGGGTCCTAAGTCAATGAGGTGGGTCACTGAGGTGTGACATTACAGGTTATATTGGTCATCGCTTGCTTCCTCCCTCTCTGCTTCCTGTCTCCTACAAAGCAAATACTTCTTCCAGTCTGTATTCCTGCTGTCCTGATGTTCTTCTGCCCCAGTATATGAGTCCATAAGCTGCTGTAGACTTGACCATCTGAAACCATGAACACAAACAAATCCTTTTTCCTTTGCGATGTTTTATCAGGTTTCTTAATCACAGCTATGCTAGATTCCAGAGGCAACATAAGAAACCAGAGCATGACCTCAGATGAGGTTGTGCTCATCAGGACCCACAGGGAAGGGAAGCCTCTCTCCTGTGGGAGTGGAGGGAGTCAGCAGCTTACTGGGACACTTTACGGAGGCTTGGGAGTGAGGAGGGGGATCCGTTGTGGGGGCTCTGTGCTGCTCTGTGGTCTCTCATTCCTGGAATTGTTTGCTTCAGGCAAAACAGACTATCTGGGAGACAGGTTTTCTCTTCAAATGTGTCTCTCTGAGCCTGGCAAGGTTGAGCAAAGCCAGCAGTAATCTCACAGAAAGCCTGGTTTTATAGCCCTCTATCAATCTGTGCAAGTGTGACTAACACACAGGCCTACTATGCACCGGACACTGAGGGCAAGGAAGGAGAGGGACTTTGTTTTTGCCTGGGATTAAAAAAAAAGTTTGAGATATTCTAAATTTAAAAATTAAAGGCAAAATGAGCAAAGGACGTGAGATGTGAACTAGTTAATAACCATTGGGAAAAACAACTGAAAGACTGTTCGTGTTGCGAGGTTGACTTAAATCCCAGTACAGGGCATTTGGATGGCACAGTGGGCAAGGGTACTTGCTGCCAAGTTTGATGACCTAAGTTTGATATTTAAGACCCAACATGAAAGAAAGGGAGAACCAACTATTAAAAGTTGTCCTTTGGTCTCTACGTATGCACTGGGACACTTGTATGCACAGAGGATAATAAATAAATAAATAAATAAATAAATAAATAAATAAATGTCACAAAAGTTATTCCGTATCCCAGCAGGGTATCAGGAGCACCCTATCCTGTTGCCTTGTAAGCTTTTCAGGATGGTCCACCCTAACTAATCCAGAACTCTGGACTGTTACTTATGGATTTGCCTCCTGTCCTAAAGCTTTCTGCACTCTACCTTACTCTCCTTCCACATCTATAGGCAATGAGGTTACAGGGACAAGAGGTCCAGGAAGAGGTGTCTGGAATTGCATGTTAATTTCTCTTGGCATCTCAGGGAGAGGTTCAGTTGGAGGTCATGGGCCAATCTTCTACCATAAAAGGTGAGAGGGCTGGACATGTGCATTTCTAACCTTCCTCACAACTTAAATTAGGATTTAGTGACTTCATTCACTCAAGAAGTACTGGAAGAAGCAACCAAATATTTCAGCAAGCCTGATACTGGGTCAGCAGTAACTGCAGACAGTGCAAAGCTAATCGTTGTGATAGGGGCACCGTCAATGCTATGGTTAACTGTGGTTCTGGGTCCACAACTCCTTTTGTCCCTACCCACTGTACACTCTTAAGTCTGATCTCTAAGGGGTTTTCACTTGACCTTTAAGATTATTCCCAGATTGGGCAAGGCAGGAGCTGGTATTTTTATTGAGAAGATAAGACTCAGAAAGATCAAGTGACCTGTTTAAAGTCAAAGGCTAGAAAATGGGCCAGGCGGTGGAGGTGGAGGCAGAGGCAGGCAGAGCTCTGTGAGTTCCAGGCCAGCCTGGTCTACAGAGTGAGTTCTAGGACAGCCAGGGCTACACAGAGAAACCCTGTCTCAATCCCACCCCCAAAAGGATAATAAATAGTGAGTGGCATATACAGATGCGGTCTCCATTTCTATACTGCCTTTGAATATCATACTTCGTTATTGATCATTCCTGGTCTTTGGGGCCAAATGGAAGTGTAGGTTAGAAGTCATATCTTAGTCCCGGAAGCAGTTTCCAGGGCATAAATAACAATAACTTATGAATAAGTTATTTGAGGTTTATAGAGTACTTAGCTAACATATGAAATGCTCTAGGTTTTATTCCAGGAAGGAAGGAAGGAGGGAAGGAAGGAAGGAAGGAAGGAAGGAAGGAAGGAAGGAAGGAAGGAAGGAAAGAAAGAAGGAAAGAAGGAAAGAAGGAAACATGGGGAAGGGAGGGAAGGAGGGAAGAAGGAAGAACAAAAGGACAAAAGAAAGAAATAAAGAAACAAAAAACAAAGAAGCCTTTAGAATAATAAATATTGGGGTAAAATGTAAAATGTAGGTGCTAATTAAAGACATTGTATCTTTATAGGAGGTAAGTATCTAGATTCCCATAAAGACACAGCCATCCTTCTCTCTGGGGCTTATTTTAGTAGATATTGTATGAGAATTCCTGAACCAAACATCAGCCTGTCCCTAGGTTGTTGTTCCAATTTGCTATATGTCCTCATTTAATTTAGTAAACAACATATTTAACCCAAGATATATGATCTATAAGTACATACATAATAACATTTTCTATTTATGTCCTTAGCGCCCAGAAGTCCACAACACCTTAATAAGTGTGTAATGAACTGTGTTTGACTAAAACTGGAGATATGCAGCTGTTAACTAATGGCCGTGAAGATACATGAAGCCTCTATTAAATGCCGGATGTCTCCTCTGATCTGCACGGTGTTCTGAGATGACTATTATGTCATGTGGTGAGAACTGTGTATGGTGATTTTACAGTGAGGAAACAAACATATGATTTGATGAAAGGATAACCATTTTAAATTATAGTTATTAAAATTCTATAAATCCGAACCGTTCCTGTTTTATAGCTCCGGCAGTGACTCTGTTCTGAGTAGCAGGCACCCAGAAGAGTTATTTTCAGGGGTTTGTAAATATAACAGATTACATTTGCCCATCAAGCAAATCTGTCTATTTCATTTATTTATTTTGATATTCAATCAGGCATTGTGTTAGGCATTTAGACAAAGATAAATACCATGGTAGTACATAAATAAGAATTTATAATGTGATGTGCTATGCAATAATAGAAGTATATACAGGGCTTGACATAGAAACCAAAAAATAAGCTCTGCCTCTAGGGGATGACTCTTATACTGGATACTATTGTTGTTGTTGCTATATTATTATTATTATTATTATTATTATTCAGTTCTGGGGATGGAACCCAGGGCTTGTGCATACTATGAAAAGTGTCTAGCACTGAACTATACCTTCAGCTTCTATATATGTCTTCTCTTTAATAATTTTTTTACATTTATGTATTAATCAGTACAGCATGTGAGTGCTACAGCACATGGATGGAAGTTGGAGACCAGCTTGTGAAAGTTGGTGATATTCTTCCATCACATGGAAGCCAAGAGTCAAACTCAGGTCATTGGGCTTAGGAACAAGTGTCCTTACCCATTAAGCCATCTCACTGACCTGTGTATACTGGATCTTGAAGGATGAATCAGAATAATATGGGGACCGCGTGAGGAAAGGGAGCAGAGGACAGGGTTTCAGATGAAGGAAACTGTATGTGCAAAGATGGGGTAGGCATACAGTAACAATAAATGCAAAAAGCACAAGGATGTTTGTGTCCATAGAATCTGACACTACAAATAACAAGTTGGCTTGAACGGGTGGATGCAAAGAAGACAGCGTAAAGTTTCAGACACGATAATAACAAGGCATTATTTATAATTTGGAAAAATGACAGTGGGGTGGCATGGAGAATAATTTGAAGAGGAGAGAGAGACAAATGCCAATGGTCCTGATGAGAGATAATGATAACACATGTCAATAAAAACTAAGAGATTAAAAAAAATATCTAAGGATGACGTCAAAGAAATCGCTGATGAAATGAATGTGAAGGGCAGGATGGTTACTCAAGCAAGCAATAAACCGGAAGTAGAAAAAGAACAGGTGTGATGCAAATTAAAAATATACACCTAGGAGCTAGTGAGGCAGTTCAGCGGGTAGAGCGTTTGCTGCATGAATCCGATGGCCCAAGTGTGATCCCTGGAATCCAGGTAAAGGAGAAACGAGGGAACCGAGGGAACCAGTTCCACAAAGTCATCCTCTAACCTCCATACACATGCCATAGAGTGCGTGCATACACCCCCCATCTTCCTCTCTCTCTCTCTCTCTCTCTCTCTCTCTCTCTCTC
>NC_034602.1:85453701-85537053 GCF_900095145.1 Mus pahari
CACACACACACATACACTTAGAAACACTAATGCACACTCCCTCTATCTCTCTCTCCCTCTCCCCCCCCCCATCACACACAAACAAGCCCATTTCAGCAAGCATGTGTTACAGTGGTTGTGAATTAGGTAGTGGAGTTATAGGATGGGGGTACAAATGAGTCAGGACTGACTATATGAATCTATGTCATTGATTATCTCATTGTTAATGACAACCATGGAATGAGTAATCCCAATAGGAAAAGAACATGTTGGAGAAATGTCCTACGTATTGTCTGAATCTTGATCTTTGTCAATAA
Source organism: Mus pahari (assembly GCF_900095145.1). Classification (NCBI taxonomy): domain Eukaryota; kingdom Metazoa; phylum Chordata; class Mammalia; order Rodentia; family Muridae; genus Mus; species Mus pahari. Next base: position 85,453,998 of record NC_034602.1, read on the forward strand.
TCATTATTGGAGAGTGTGTTCTCTTTGTTCCTGGGAATATGTATCAAGATGTGGCAGAGCAGGAAGCAAGGGCGTGGCCTGTAATGCCAGCTCCAGGAAGCATTTGGAAAGTGTTAGAGAAGTCATTTAGCAATGTCCTTCTTGGGTCTCTCTACCTGCGAAATGAGAAGGTTAGATTTAGTGAATTTCTCCTCTGTAATTTTGTAACCAAGCCTCTAAATCTCATGATCTCCACATCTCCCCTGTAGGCTGCCAGGAAAACCTGAAATAACCGGAAAATGGGCATCGAGAGAGACTTGGGCTGGAAAGAGCCACGGACCTTGTAATTTCCCCCATGAATAATGGAAATCTGACGTTCAAAAATATTTCTGCCGTAATTTAGGGGCAGTTTTGTAGACTGTCCTGGAAATGTGAAGCTTTTTTAAATAAAGAACATGATACTTGATCTTGAGTATTTGGGTTTAGATCGAAAAACCTCTTGAATATACATTGGGGGGTTACTATGTAAGATTTTCCTATTTAAAAGCTGCCCACTATTGCTTCATGCAATAAGCACTGTATAGTAGTCTGAATATATTTGTCCTTTCTGGCCGATTACAACTGCCCACAAGTAATACAGAGAAAGGGGGCGTTCACTGTAACTGTATTCCGTTCACTTGTGTGGTCTTAGACTGGCCAGCAGTCTAGATGGCTATGCAGAAGGACCTTGCTAATAGACCCCTAGATGCTGAGCTAGGTGTGGAGAGCTGTTTCCTCTGGATTTCCTCAAACTATGAGGTCTAATGGGCTGTGAGAACCAAAGAAACATAGACCATAGTTCAACTGGCAAGCAAAGCATCCGTGGAAAATACATACTACATATGAATACATACTACATATTATAAAGTCCAGGAGAAAAACAGTTCTGTGCATTGTTTTAAGGTTTTGATTGAGACACAGTCTAGCAATGTCCTTACACTTAGCCTCTATATTAAGACTATTCTCTGAATGAGCATCAGAAATTATGTAACTCCCATGAGGGAATGGGAGACAAAGACAGGAGAATTCCCTGAAACTCATGGGCAGTTCGGTTGGCTTATGCATAAGAGGGGAAAGAACAGAGAGAGCCAGTCAGAGAAAAAAATGGAAGGCTAGGTCTGAGGCCCAAGGTTGGCTTCTGACACCATATGAGCATTGTGGCACCTACGCTGCTGCTCATGAACACATATACACATGCACACACACACACACATACACACACCACACACAAACACATGCACACATACACACACACACACCTGAACACATATACACACACACACACACACAAACACACACACAAAGAGAGAGAAAGGAAGAGAAAATAAAAGCTACAAAATTATATATCTTAGAATAAACACAGGAAATGCGTAAGGCTTACATGAAGAAAACTTTAAAGTACTATTGTGAGACATAAAGACCAGCAAAGTGAATGGATTGTTTCTTCTAAGAGATCCAGTACATGATAATTGAAATAGGGGACAAGGTAGAAAGGAGACTACCATGCTCTTTAACAAACTGGAAAGAAAAATGAGAATCTATGAGTATTTATTGGCATGTTAAAAAAAAAACTCAGAAAAGATCCCTAAAAACCCTACTACCTGCAGAGGACACTGAACAGACAGAAGCTGAGAATAGCAAATGGCGATGTTTATACCCAGAACGTTCACGCCTTAGATCCACCAACTAACGCTCCTCAATTATGCTTTGCGACCACATTCCATCCAAAGACTGTACAATCATTTTTCTAATTAGATTCTGGCAGGTGGTTTGCCGCTGTCTCCAGTCTTTTGCTAGTACGATCAGCTCTGTAGTCCATTGTGTGGTGGTAAGTGTGGTTGCTGAGTGGACTGAGAGATTCCTAGAAAGTTAGTAAAACACATTTCTGGGTGTGTCTGAGGGAGTGTTTCCAAAGTACATTGGCAAGCGACAAGCGAGTTGAGTGAGAAAACGCTGCCATTACTGTAGTTGGCACCCGCCAATAGGTTGCCCAGTGAGACAGTAGCAGAAGACCCTTTTACAGGGTTACTTGACTCTTCTTTTTAAAATGTCTTTATTACATCTATTAATTTAGTGTGTCTGGAAGGGGGGCTGGCTTACACAATCCATAGCATGTATATGAAGGTTAGAGGGCAACTTGCAGAAATCCGACCCTGGGCATCAAACTCCAGTGGTCAGGCTCCGTATCTAGGGATTTTACCTTCTGAGCTTTCTCTCCATCCCTGCTTGGCTTCTTTTGAGATCTTCAAGTTTGCTGTTTGTCTTAAGCCTTTTTGGTATGGCCTTTTGTTTTGTTGTTGTTGTTGTTTGCTGCTAATGATTTTTGGAGACATACATCACCTTCTTCAGCTTTGGAGCATTGCTCTGTATAGATAACAAACAGCCCCAAGGGGCTTTGAAGCCTTCCATTTATTTTACTGGGCCTTCCTGCTTCTTAGACTAAGAAATTGCCTGAGTCTCCAGCCTAAAGACAGTCTCCCGAGTTCTCCGGCCTAAAGACAGCTGCTGTGGAACGAATCAATCTCTGGTAACTTATCATGTAAACTAATAATTCATAAATATACACACAGGCACACACACACACACACACACACACACACACACACTCCTGAAGAACTCCGACTAAAACATTAGCTGCACCCCCTTTTAAGTTGAATTTTTCTAACCAGTGAACCTGTCAACCACAAGGAATTCCAGAGATAAAAAGCAAAGTCTTTCAAAGCTCTGACTCCACAGGCATTAATAGTCACGATCAGAACTTAAAAATAGAAACCACGAAAATCTCTGAAATAGCCAGGTCCAGAGTTCTGGCTGTCAAGATAGCTCAACCCGTTAGAGGTGCTCGCTGCACAGGCCTGGCAACCTGAGTACAGTTCCCCTGAAGCCATGTAAGGGTGGAAGGAGAGAGCTGACCCCATGACCCCATGATTCCACGAGTTTTCCTCTCACCACCATTCATGTGCCATGGCATGCATGCCCACAGCATACACAAGAGAGGGAGAGAGAGAGAGAGAGAGAGAGAGAGAGAGAGAGAGAGAGAGAGAGAGAGAGAGGAGAAAGAGAGAGAGAGAGAGATTGAGAGAGTGCTTTAGAACAGAGAGTTACACATCCTCACTCTCCTCCCCTTCTCCCTTTCCCACACCCTCATTCACACATGTGCTTCTTTTGCTAATGCACGAGGAAGCATCCCTGTGTCACACAGGCAATGTGTGACATCCCTGTGTCACCCAGGCACTGGGAAACCTGCCCAACAAACACAGAGCCATGCCAAATGACGTCATATATCCAAGTTAGCACAGGACTCAGAGCTGACCCGTTTAACCGATGATCACAGTTCCCACGGGGCTCCACCACAGGACCTTGCTAGGCTGGTAGGTAATGGCAATGTGACTCGCTAAGATGCCCACTCCTGCTAGTTCTCCTGTAGCTTCGGCGGCCTGGATTTGAAGCTTATAGCCCAGTTGTCCCCTTGTCTCAGGTGGTTTATAGATGAGCAGAAAGCTGGAACTTTCTGAAAGGCAGTCAGTTTATTTACAAAAACCTTAAATCGTACTCCTACGATTGAAGGGGGCGATGACCCCCACACCCAGTTCTCTGTACTAAGGTGGATGATCAGAGGGTTTCACTTCCCACCATCCGGTGAGATGTCATGAGAAGGAGATAAATTTTAATGAAGCCATTTTCCTTAAAGAAAAGAAAAAAAAAAAAGAAAACAAACAAAGCAAAAACAAAAGAAAAAAAAAAACCCAGAAAGTTCCTTTCAAACACTCACCAAGTCTCCATGGACACAATAACCCAGGCAGCGGTAGGTCCAAAGCTCAGATCATGAGGCACATTTGGCTAAAGTCCAACAGGACTTAGCGTCCTAGATCCTCTAGTACAGGTGGCTGGATATGGGCTCCTCCCAAAGTTCCCTTAATCGGATATCTTAAATATCATCTGTGAGCCTTTCTCTGTTAAACGGAATCAGTTCCCCTACAACTGTAATGCTGCCTGAGAGGCAACCGACATTTCTATTATCCACTCCATGTTCTATGTATTCTTTTGGTCTGGTGTTAAACTGGTAAGGTGGGTTGCCTCTGTACCCTGGACCCGACTCTGTTTTCTCTCCTCTCCCCTCAGCTATTGTCCCTTGTCTGCTACTGCAAAGACTGTTTGCCCCCTACCAGCTGGCTGTCTTCTCTTCCCAAAGCGATCATGCAGCGACTGCCTGCAGAATGACAGCAGCAAACCTCCAAGCAGACAGACAAGCCAGCTGCTGCCGGCTGCAGATCATTAGAGGGAACCTGTCAGCTTCGTTCCTTTGGCCTTCCTATAAGGAAGTGATTTCCCACTGCTCACCACTCACCAGCTGGAACCTTTATGCATATTACCAAATTAATGAGATTGGCGGAGGCCTCTTGAACTCTTCCCAGGGATTTTTCTTTACAACACAATTTCTTCCGTATCATGCTCATATTGCTAATTGACAAGAAATCTCTGTAAGGTAGTTTCTGAGATAAAAGATGTCACATAAAAAGAATGAACGCATTTGAGGAGATATGCAAATTCAGGCAATATTACATCCTTCAGCAGATGCCAGCACTATGGCCCATGAACCTATATCTCACCAACACATGGCTAGGGACAGCAGCCCATGACATATGAACGTGACTTTGATAGAAAAGGAAAAGTAATTGCTCTCCTCACATGTGAATATGTGCATCACCCACAGATTAGGCTTGCCCAAGGCTAATGACTCTTACATCTTAGGACCCCTCTCTCATATGGGCTGTATCCAATACTGCCCGTTTGGGTTTCTTCAATTTTAATTTGCTTTTCATAAAGAAGGCCTCCCAGGTTCCATAAGCTTCAGCATTCAAGAAATTCATATCTAGATTTGATCCAAACATACAATGTAGTTTTCCATTTCTAAGTTTTAGTTGTAGCCAGTGTATTTTTGGAAAATGAGTGAGCATATTAATATGGTTACTAAAAACATAGTTCACCTGTCTTGATTCTTTAGCAGGTTAGGTTTGTAGATATTTTTAACCCTTTGGGAACATATTTATATAACCCCTGTTGAGAGCAATTTGGTAGTAACTTTGAAAACTATAAATATATTTATATAGATATAAGATATTATCATATCTGTACATTTATCAAGGACTGGACATATTCAGAAATTTGTCAACAGGAGGCAAGTTAAATCAGTTATGATGAATCCGTGTGAACACCACACAGCTGTCAGGTCTGGGGAAGTGCTTAGGTGCTGTGTGTGAAAAGATTTCAAAGGTAAGATGTTAAATAAAGTATGCAGTGGTGTAAAAAGGATGCTATACTGTACATTAAAAGTTGGCAAAATAATTACTTATTGACTTGTATGAGATGATTTTGAAAGAACACACACACACAAACTAATAAAGGAGAAGAGGGGAGGAGTGAGCTGCCTGAGATTAAGTGGCGAAGAGAGAAGCAAGGAGGGGACATTTTATGTGTCTATGTATGATGCATGTATGCATATAGCCACAGGAAAAGTGGTAACTATTCAAAAAAGTGAAACTAAGACAGGAAGGCCTGTGAGAAGGGTTAGCAGGTGATAAAGTCCGTCATCAAGCCTGACAGCGTGAGCTCAATCCTTGGGTCCCATGTTAGGAGACTGACTCCTGAAAACTGCCTGTGACCTCCACATGTGTGTGGTGGCACAGGCATCTCTCCCCCACACCCACACCTGCACATACACACACATACATATACACACATAGGTACATACAAATACATACACACGTACACATATGCATACACATATATATATGCACACATACAAAGACACACATTCACTTACATACACACATACACATACACATGCAGACACACATGCACACATACACACAAATGCACATACATACATAGATACACGTACACTCACATACATGCATACACGCATACACAAGCATACTCACATACACATAGACACGGAAACACACATACACATGCACATACACACATGCTCCCTAAGGAAACCTATGGGAAAAGGAACTGAAGAATAATCCCAGGGTGAGGCAGGAGAATTGTTCATTCAAAACCAAGCAGAATTCCAGACTTAAAAAATAACAATGGATAGATAGATAAAAAAGAAGGAAGAGGGACGTGATTCTCTCTTCTTGTTGCACTGCGTCCTCCATGCAGGGCCCACAACTCTAGTGCTACATCAGCGTCTTTGTGACCCTGGTCTCGAATTCTCCCAACTCCACCTCCTCATCTATTGGCCTCTGTTCAGACACAGCATTCTTGACTGTGTTTGATAGTTACTTTTATAAACAACTTCAAGGCTATTCTCTGTTTATCGTCTGCCTTCCTGTTCTTATCAGAACACAACTTTTGCTCTGTACTCCACTGTCTCTGGAGCCGGCTTCCTTCAGAGAACAACCACCTGCGACTCCCTTGACTTGCTACCGTTTCTGGCCCCTCCACCCCCACCACGCCCTGTGTGCATCCTTTAGAGTGTGTATCTCATTTATTACCTAGAATGTGTCTTCTCTAGTCAAGTTCAGACAGAACCCCTCTACCCTGGCTGGCGTGTGTTTGTATTGTCTGCTTCCGTGTTCCTGGTGCTTAGCTTTGGGCTTAGCAAGGCTTAGCAAGTGTTTGTTGAATGGGGAATGATCTCTTTAAGGCAAGGTGTGTTCCTTCTACAGCCCACATAAGGTAAGGACAGTATTGCAGAGTGCAGGGATTTTGCCGCCTGCCGCACCAGCTTTGTGACTTTAACCTTTTAGTCGTTGGGGGATTCAGAGGGTTCATATGCTCTTCTTCATTCTCTTTGCAATTCTATAAATATATACCGTGTGCTTGCTGCGTGCCAATTTTCAAGACGCTGTGGTTATGTCGTTAGATGGTTATAGTAGAATTCAAGACAGGGAAAAAAGCTTGATGTTCCAATAAAATAATGGACAATCTATTTGGGGAAGGAATTCGAGAGTGATGCATGAACACATAAACAATTAAATAAAATTTTCAATTAGGGATAAAAAGCCTCAATAAAGTGGTTGAAAAGGCCAGGACAATCCTCATTAAAGAGACAGTATTTGAACTGGAATTAAATGAGATAGTATCTGCCAATATCTTGGACTCCTGCCTGACATATTATAATATCAGAAATAGAATTACCATTAATCAAAACATGTCCAAAGAAGTTAGCACATCCCTATAGTCCTGGCATGAGGAAGCTGAGGCAGGAGAATTGCGAGTTCAAGGTTCACCTGTGCTGATTAGCCATACTGTGTCTCAGAACAGCAATGAAAATCCCACAAGAAATGATGAACATTTGAGGAAATGTATTTAACCTGATTTATATTACACAATGTACAACTATAGAAGGATATCACATTTCATGCCACTGATACGTAAAAATGTTTAATTTTACGCATCAGTTAAAAATAAATATGATTTAAATGAAAGAAAGTGAACTAATGCCTAGAATGAAAGCAGATACCTACAGACATAACCCTCAAGGGGCTGAGGCAGGGGGATCAGAGTTCATCTAAGTTATATAATCAGACTATATTTAAAAAACAAACAAAAATTCCAAATACATACATACAAGAACAAACTGAAAGCGTATGAAATATATTGCCTTTGTAAGTAAAATGTTATAATGTCATTTATATATTTCTTATAGAGTGAGAAAACCTGTATGTGTGCGTGTGCGTGTACGTGTGTGTATGTGTGTGTGTGTGTGTGTGTGCCTTGTTGTTCCGAATTTGAGTCAATGAACTAAGTTTTAACTGAATGTCCTGTTTCTGCTCTGAAGTCATCAGTACTCTTAAAGTGGCACCATCAAAGGATTTAATGATCCCAGCATCAGCTTAACACTGTACTCGGAAAGACTTCACAGAAACAGGCAACAGTGGTTGTTTATTGGTGCATTCATCGTTGCCTAAGAGCGCATCAATAAGTTCTTGCCACTTTCTTGCTTCTAAGGTGATGAGATGTAGAGAGAGAAAGGGTGGAAAAGAAGTCTGCGTATGTCAGAGTAACTTAATATAAACGCACTGCTGGAGAACAGAAAATAATTGGCAATTCCTGTCTTCTTGATATGCCGGTACAACTCCCGGAGGTCATGGGATGGTGTGCAGGAAAGAGTGGGTGAGGCGCTGCCTCGGCTTCAGGTGCTCCTCACAGAATCCCTCAGTCTTTGCACAGGCACTTGTTTTCTGTTGATTGTCAGCCACTGGCTCTTAGACTAAAAGGAAAGAGGTACAGAAGCAGATGTAGGGGAGCTGAGGTCCACGTGAGGTCTCTGCTTGAGCTAGATATCCCAGGGGCATTCTGGGTATACGTTTTACATTAACCTTTCCCCCCATTTCCCTGCTCTCCAATCGTCTGTGCCATAATCACTGGCCGCAGCCTCGGGCAGCAGCAGCTACCTCACGGCTGACCCACAGACAGCGACAGGCAGAGGAAGGTGAAGCCAATGCCACAGGAGATGCAAAAAGACAAATGGAACTCAGCAAGTCAGGGTAGAACGTGCCACAGTATTCACATCGCCGATTTACAGAAGGGGAGCCTGGCACTTGAGTGACACGCTTGACTAACAATGGCTAATCAAGTGGCAGAGCTCCCGTGTGCATCCAGTTACATTTACCCCAATAAATTATTCTCATTCTCCTCTAAGAAATCCATCTGCTTTCCTGACCACAGCCGTGTATAGAGTCATGTGGCTTGCGTGTTAGATATCCTTACCCAGCTTTCTTTTAATACAATCAGATATTTTTAGTATCGTCATAAACCTGTATGCTTGTGTGTAAGCATATGATATGCACATGCAGGTGCTCTCAGAGGCCAGAAGAGGGCGTCAGATGCCCCAGAGCTGGAGTTAGAAGCAATTGTGAGCCACCCAACGTGGGTGCAGGGAACTGAGCCGAGGTTCTCTATAAGACTGAGGTTTCTTCATTGATGAGTCGTATCAACAGCTCATCCCATCCTGGACCCTTTGAAGACGTTTTTTCTGTGTCTTTTATACTTATAGTGAGTCTCAATTCGGTTGTGAAATGGTTATTAAAAATACTTGATGTGAATTTGATTTCAAAAAAATGTACAATTGAAGCAGCAGACTCTCACAGCCAAACAGTATAAGAATGACTAAGAGTGTTCTGTGACTGACTCGAGCATGAGAGAGAGAGAGAGAGAGAGAGAGAGAGAGAGAGAGAGAGAGAGAGAGAAATGGATTTAAGTACTAGTTTCTCACAAATAGTCTCACTTTGAAATGTTCAATAGTTCTGTATGGCTCATGACTAACCTACAAGTAGTATGAGATCATGTACTATGATCATGTACTATGAAAAGCTATCAGTATGTGGTGCAACCCCAACACCCAGCAAGCCAAAGGAAGGATTTCACAAATTTGAGGCTAGCCCAGGCTATACAAAGTGAGATTTTGCCTCAAGAACAAAACAAAGATGGAGATCAAAGAGATGGCACTTGCTGCTTTCCCAGAGGATGCAAATTTAGTTTCCAGCCCACACAGTGGGTGGGTACCAACCATCTGTAACTCTTGCCCCAGGGGTCTTCTAGCCTGTGTGGGCATTAATGCACACATGATATTTTTCATACACACACACACACACACACAGACACACACACACTTTTAAACAAGAACAAAACACTCTGCATAGCATCAAGAATCAAGCCAGTCAAATCAATATTATTGTCTATCATGTGTGCACAGTGATAAAGAAAGTGCTATTGGCCAAGGACACTGATCTACAAAAAGTTTGCATGGGGAATTACTTAGCAGCAATGAGAATCGGCTGTGTTTCCAGCTTTGGAGCAGGGTTACCCAGCAAGATTGTAGATCCGGTTTCTCTTGATCTTTACTGAATTGCCTACGTGTAGTAATTGATCTTCATCTCAACAGTGTACCCTGGGAACTCAGTCACTGAAGGGTTTGGTGGCTTCTCAATAAGCAAGAGCATGACGAGTGGCTGTTTTGATGCCGTAACCACATCTATAAGTGCTGACGGGCCAGCAAAGTGCTAGGACATAAATTTACTATAAAGAGGAAAACGAAATAGAGTTTTGCATATCTTTAAATGTATGTACAGGTTTGTGCCCAGAAGAAAATGAATGCATTTACAGAAAGTGTGATCAACAATGTTGCTGTTACTTAAACACGGTGGCCCATGACTCTAATATCAATAGTTGAGATTCTGAGGTAGAAGGTTCATGAGTTCTGAGCTATATATGGTTACATAGAAAAATCCTAACAAGTGGGGAGGGGAGTAGAGAAGAGGAGGAAGGAGAAGAAGAGGAGGAGGAGGAATAGGAAGTACCATCCATATTAATTTTCCCAAACTGGAAATTGTCTATATACATGTTTGCATCAACAGTAAAACAGCACTGCAGTGTAGCTTGATGGTAATGGTTGCTGTAATGTGTGTGAAGTACTGGTGGTTTCCTACCCAATGCCTCAAGTGAACATTAAGAGAAACACACACACACACACACACACACACACACACACTTAGTAAAAATGATTTCTTTTTTAAAAAGAACATATTTACTGAGTGTCTTGTTGTGTTTTGTTTTTCACTGAGGCAGGGTCTCACTTTGTAACCCTAACTGACCTGGAACATGATATATGAGATCAGATTGGTCTTAAAGTCTAGGAAATCCACCTGTCTGCCTCTTAAGTGCTGGGATTAAAGGCATGCACTACTGATCCAGGTTTAAAAAGAAGATTTTTTTTAAGGTATTTTGAAATATATGAGTAAGAAAGAAAAGCCTCCAGCTATATCTGGTAATGCAGATGAAACTCACAAATATTATACTAAACAGATGAGCGCAGATACAAAGAACAGAATGTAGGATTCTGCTTGTATAAAGTTCAAACGTAGATGAAATGAATCCTTCGTTGGAGAAGCTAGGCAAACCTGACTGGGGCATTGGTTAGAACACTGTGTGACAGGACTAGAGGTGTAGCTCAGTGGCAGAACATCTGCTTAGCGTGCACCAAGCCCTGGGTTCAGTTCACAGCACTGCAACAAACAAACCAAAAGGCAGAAGGAAAGAGCTACTGGGGTTCTGGAATGCTGTGTTGCTTAATCTGGATGTTGGACAGACAGAGGTGTTCACTGAACAAAGATGCCTGGCATTTTTGTACGTTTCTGAATAGCTGTCATTCACTAAGATACAATGTGTCCTTGACAGAAGTTGAATTGTTCTCATGGGGCCCTATAGCCAGTTCCCATGACATAGGTTGTTTTGACAGAGCAAGCTTTGCGCTTCCTCAGTCACTTTGGTTTCCTCTCCAACTCTGTGATTTCCTGTTCCGATGTGTCTACCAGGGGGCTCCCAGCAAATACACAGATCTGCTAGCATCAGGACTTTTGGCTTCCAGAACTGAACTAAACAAACTGCTTTCTGTACAAGTTGGTTGTTCAACTTCAGGACGGATGCAAAGGCAAAGGCAGGAAAGCCAAGGTGATCTGGAAATTCACAAGAAGAGTAAGAGACAGAACAAAAGTCGCTTTATCGCAGCAGTTCTCAACCTTCCTGATGCTGCATCAACCCCTCAATACAGTTCCTCACGGTGTGGTGACCCAAAACCATAAAGTGGCTTTCGTTGCTAGTTCATAACTGTTGTTTTGCTACTGTTATGAATCATAATGTAAATGGTGGATATGCAGGATGCTCTTAGGGGACCCCTGTGAAAGGTCATTTGACACCCCCTCACCACGGGATCACAACCCACAGGTTGCAAACCACTGGTTTAAGGGATCTTGTGCCTGACCTCTTACCTCTGCTTTGTGAAATCCTCACCTACTTTGGCTTCATTTGGTGACGCTTCCTTCCGAAGTCTGAAAACTGTACCCATCTTTCTACTAAACCTGCAAGGTACTTGTCCTACGTGCTCACTTATTCCCACTCATTATAGTAATTTCTAGGAGTCAATCCAATGTAGTACTGATAGTTTAGACTATGGAATCAACCAAGCTTCCAGGGCTTTCTCTAACCCTCCCCATGTGAGCTGGAGAAAATTGCTTATTTTTTGTCTCCTCAATTGTTAGGTGGAGATTACAACAACTGCACCTACCACTGTAGATCCATTGATTGTTGCAAAGATAAAGAAAAGATAACAAAAGATAACAGGTCTGTCAGTGTTGGGGAACAGCCAAATCTCGGGGAATCCAGCTTCCTGCTGTTTTTATCGAATATTATCTATAGATGGTGCATCCTGAGTAATGCGCAATATGTCTTAGGTGGCTTATGTACATCACACATGGCTTGTCTTATGTGTAGTCGTGTTTGTGTCTCTCCTACTCTAGAGCGAGAACTCCAGTTTGATTTTGTTTGTTTGTTTGTTGGTTGGTTGGCTAGCTGGTTTTATGGGGAGGGGAAGTGATGGAGACCACACACACACACACACACACACACACACACACACAACTCAGTAGTATTGAGCTGTACCCCAGACCTAAGAACTACAACCTCTATGTTGCAATATCCCCACATTGCACAACGCTGAGGTTTAGACTGTGTAAATGCTTTGTAGCATGGAGAATCCACTGAGAAATGGTGACTTGTTTTTAACATGGCTGTGCTTGGAACTGCTTTAGTGCATTTCCATGTCTCTAGGGTGTCTATCCATTCTGTAAGGTCAGAGTTGTCCCAGAGGAAACATTAAAAGTTCTGTAATCCAAACTCGATTCCCGAACCCCCAGACTGAGATAAACCTAAATTGGTAGTCACCCTCCCCGCCTCTGTGCCACACATGCCTCTGCTGTCGTGGGTAAGCTGTTCAGATCCTACCTAAAGCTTCTCACTCTACATACTCAAAATGGGCTCCTGAAATCCCTCCCATCCCTGCATCTCCCCTCTTTCCTCTCTCCATTAACACTTAAATATTCCAACTTTTTTCTATTTAAAATTAAAAAAAAAAAAAACTTTACAAATCAATCACTGGGGTCAAGGTTGTAGCTCAGCTGCACAGAACTTCCCTAGTATGTGTGTGTCCCTGGGTAGATCCTGGAACAGTAAATAAAATAAATACCAACAGAAATGTCTCAGACCTATGTTGTCCTCAAGCTGTCCCCCCGTTTTCTTGGGTCTCCTTTATAACAACATCCCTCTGATGGATTCTGCGAGGATAGTCTGTGATTTTATTTCTTTCTCTTACCATTTTCTGTTGACCCATTTCTACAGGGTTTTTGTTCCCAACTCTCCGCAGAGAAAAATACAGTCACAGTTTGCCAATGACCTGGAACTTTCTCAGACTCGTTGAACAGTGGGAAATAAACTTTTATTGTATTTATCCATTGTGTTTGGTTATTATTTTCTTAATCCCAAAAATCTGTTCCAGTCGATAGGATGAAGCTAATCACTTCCACATTCACATGTCCAGTTTCTGTAGACAGTTTATACTAGTCAACCGTCTTGAACACAGCCAACCAAACAGGCAGTACGAGTCTCAAACCCAGCCCAGTCATCCTGAACTTTGAATTTCCTTCTCCAAGAAATAACTCTCTGTCAGAACATAGCCCCCACCTCATCGTCCTCAAGCCTTAGGATGACCTCTACTCCCATCCATTCCGTTCATTTTGCCAGGAAAGGTCCCCATCTTCCCTGCTGCATCAGCTTCCTGCCCATTGAAGTTGCTCCTCCTGGCCAGTTTTCTGAATGTGGGAGCAGGGAATCCCAAGAGCAGAGGTCAATGTCGGTGATTTCTCTACACAGAAACTCCTGTAGTAGCTTCACGGGAAATACAAAGCCCTTACCTTGACCTACAAACCCTAACAACGTTACCTGTCTGGTAGATAACCACTCATTGCACTCCTCCTTTTTCTTACAGAATCCTAGCTTCTTCACTTTTCTACACACACACACCACAACTACTATTCAAGCCCCACAGAACTCTGGGCTGCAGCTTGAAAGCTAGTGACCCCCACCCCGAGGCTCTTCCTCTGGATTCCTCTAGAACCTAGAGTCTGGATCATCTCAAGACTCCCTGCTGGCCTTGCCAGCCTCTCCTCAAGCATTAAACTCTGCTTTGAGAGGCCTCTCTGTCACTCATCCCTGCTGCAGTGGGAAATATGGAGATGAGATGAAATCTATCAGATGAATGGCCTCCTCCCTCAAGAAACCGTTATATCAAATTGGAGAGTGGCCTTCCTGGAAAGTTTCCTAGAAGAGGGGCCCATAAACCGAATCCTTAAGAAAAAAGAGTTCAGGGAGAGGGCGGGAGGGGATGATAAGGTACACACTTTCAGGAAGACAGTATGAGTGTGAGTATGTGGGTAGGGTGCTGAGGCCCCCAGATGAGCCTTATCTGTCTCCAGAGCCTGGTCATGTGCTATGATATGAGCAGTAGGAACAGCTCAGTCAGTAACATGAGTGGGTGGAAAAAAGGGACAGGTCACAAGGATGCTACAGGAGAGGAACCAAAATAGACATGAAGACTGCAGAACATTGCCAACGATGAAGGGGGACATTCAGGTCCAGGGTTCAAAAGAGGGACCTGTTAGTAAAAGCCAGAGGTGTCATTCTGTAAGAAATGCTCAGGAACAGGATTCCTTAGACAGGAAGGTTCAGAGACCCGGCTCTGTTCATGCTGACCCTCACTCATCTCCAGTGAATCATTGTTCTTCCTATACCTTCAATCTGGGCTGGATCTATTATTTGCTTTGACTCCTTAGTTCTAAACCATGTAAGAACCCCTTATCTCACCCTGAGAACATTTACAGTGTTTGGAAACAATGGAAACTAGGAGGGAGAGCCACTATACCATTTCCCTGATACGCTCTGGCAGAATGTATGATGTTACTGTACAGTGCACAATTCCCTACAGCAAAGAGTCACCTGACCCGCAAGGCCAAGTATTCTGAAATTAAGAAGCAAGTAGAACACAGCTTCACCTTTATCTCAGCCAGAGCTAGACTTTAAGATGAAATAAGGCTATAAGCAAGTAAATAACATTTTGATTTAAAAACTAAGTTTTAGAATGATTTGTTACACTATAGTCAATAAAATAATAGCCAAAAGTATAGATGATGTTCTAAGTACTTCTTAACTATGCTGTATGAGATGGAATATGTTATGTTCAGTATGTCTTAGGAATGAGGAAATCTAAGCATAGATGTACAGAGAAGTTAAGTTCCCACTCAGGGTTAGCACAACTTGAGAATTAGGTATTGACTCCAAAGGCTGCCTATGAACCAACAAGCCCTACATACCACAGCCATTCAACGTTTATAGAGAACCTGTCATGGACTTGCAGGGTGCACTATCAACCCAAGCTAAGAAAAAAGAAAATCCGGTCTCACGGCACTTACTTCTAATGAAGTAAGTTCTAGAAGCTATAGTGTCATGCGCCCCCAGCCTCTGGCCAGCAGAGGTGGGGAAAAGACGACACGTACGCCAAGGTAGGTTTCAAGCAGCTTCCGCAGCTTCCACAGCGCTTCAGCTTCAGCTTCCTTTATTCTCCGCTTTATTCTGGGGGATTGCCCAATTTATCAGCCTCTACCCTCTGCACTCGTCTCTCATCACTCTTCATCATCCAATCAACATTCAGCACGCTCTGTACATGAGCCATGCACGTAGACGGGGTGTGTGTTGATAGGCCAGTGACTTAATATCATGCTGTATGACGCTATGTGTCAGGCGGACAGCACATGATCATTCACATGCGCATGATCATTCATGTGCGCATGATCATTCAGGTGTGCATGATCAGGTTCTTGGTAAACAAGTAGGGATCATGGGACTTGGAAATGAGCCAGGGTGCCATCTTGGCTGCGGCAGGCCACACCCAGTTCCCACATATCCCCCTTTTTGTTTAATTAAAATAGCTCCAGGATCACATCTGTCTTAGCTTGCCCTCATTCATGTTACATCCTTACCAGTCATTGGTGTGGTAAACTCACTTTCACCAGCCTGTCTTAGGTTGGTATGCACATGTGAAAGTCTTACACATCATAGATTAATGATCCAGTCTACTGAGCCAAACATGGGGTGAATTACCTGACTCTATACCCACCACAGCTTGAATCAACAACTGTTTATTGGCCTGCACCCGTCTGCGCATGCATATCATCCACCACAGCATACCAACACATACAGCACACAGCAAAAATCCCCAGAAGGCCATCCCTCCCCAATCCTTGAGGAAGCTGAAGGTCCCCTGGATCATCTTCAACCACTGCTGAGCATTGGCAATCTCCACATGGGTGTTATTCACTGCAGCAATGGATGCCCATAATTCTTTCATCCAAATTCACGGGACAAATTAGCTGCACGAGAAAAATTCTGATACTGCACAGAGGTTACCCAGATTCCTGACACATGGGTTACACATGACACAAAGACTAATTGCTCCAGAATATCTATCTGCCCTTGGAGCAAATCCACTCTGATTTACTAATAAGATTCCAGTTTTCAGTTGAGTTAACAAGGAAGCTGAGCCAGATGCTTTGATTTAAGTGGGAATGAGGGCAGCTGGCTCCAACATGAGTCTGGGTCCCACAACAACGGTTTATTGAAACACCATTTTCTACTAAGTCTTACCCCAAGCTAAGCAGGCTTATGGTTACACTGGAAAGTAACACTATCTGGAATATTCTCCTTGAAAGCAGAGGAAGTGACATGCAGCAAAGGTGATAGATAGATAGATAGATAGATAGATAGATAGATAGAGCCATGCACGCAGACAGGGTGCGCGTTGATAGGCCAGTGACTCAATATCATGCTGTATGACGCTATGCATTCAGGCGGACAGCGCATGATCATTCAGGTGCACATGATCAGGTTCTTGGTAAACAAGCAGAGATCACGGGGCTTGGCAATGAGCCAGGGTGCCGTCTTGGCTACCGAGTGACTGCACGCACCTCCTTCCCACACTATAGAAGATGGGACAACACCCACCATATGGTGTGATGGACATTGCTTAAAGTTCTGGCTGCCAGCCATCTAGTCAGGTATACCCATTCACACTGGGAAAATATCCATTCTATTAGATGGAGTCTGTGAGGATTGTCACTAAAGGTGCCCAACTCTACTAGTCATTCCGGCCTGGGTGACTTTACTGTGGGATTTCTCTCTTCAGAATAGTAGCAACAAGATTGAGAAAAGTTGGAGTCCCATCCCAGTGGTGGCTCCCAGATAAAACTATTGAGAGATCACTGCCACACAGACTTTTACCCCTGCCCAGATTTCAACCTATTTATGGGCCCTGCTCTACAAATGTATTGATTCTGAGCTACCCGATAGCCTTCTAGAACTGAGAAGGGGCTGGTTCTGAGGCTTATGATGAAAAGACTCCAAATCTGGAGCACAGGGGAAGGTCCCTAGACTAGAGAGGAAAAACTCCTGAGAGCCAATCAAATGTCGGTGTCTCCTAATCACCGCTACAAACTTCATCTCCAGCATCTAAATATGAACAACTGGTATTTCCTCAGTCTTATGTAAAATCTTCAAGCCAAATTGCTGCAAGCTTCCTTCCTGAGACGATGTTACCTCAGTAAGAGCTTTGAGAGGAGCCATTCTGAAGCCAACACTGCAAGCGATTTCCCAGCAGAGACCGAGGTACAACACCACAGTTTAGTGAAACTGGGACTCAAACCAAATACAGTTAGAACTGAGCCTGGTTTCAGAACCAGGCCAGCAGCATACAGACAAGAAAAACCAGGTTCCTAGGCCCCATCTAAACTCACCCAATCAAAATCGCTATGTCAGGGACCAGGGGTTTTCGTTTCTACACACTAACCAGTGGTCCTGAGTGCTCTCTCCCCCATCCCATCCCGAATTGGACAGCCAAGGTTTTCAGTGGTGGACCAGAGCACAGAGTGCTATCTAAGAATAGCATGTGGACTTCTGACCTCACTAAAGTGCTGATCCTGATTCAGAAGGTTTGAAGTGAATCCAGAGGGTCTTCCCTCTCATAAATCCCCAGATGATGAGTCTAGATGGGTCACATGGGTCGGGATGAAGCTAAGCCGGAAGCTGGTGTCAGAAGGCAGGGAGGCAGGAGAGAAACCAAAAGGCAGGCAGAGCTTCGTACTCACCATGCCTTGGCAAACAGACCAAATGCAGCCTGGGAGCCTGCAAAACCAACAACAGCTAAGCCTCTTCAACGGCAGCACCGTTGCCATCCTGTGCGGCTCATAAGCAGTTACGAGACCCGACCCATTAATTATGTCCTCGAATAGTTCCACCGCTGTTCCTGTCCCCCTGATTCCTGGTTCAGCATTTTAAGCTGAAACAAAAACAAAGAGGTGATCCTGAAGTTCAATCTCATGCAATTAGGTGCTTTGCTCTTAATTAGAGTGCAAAGTTCCCTTTTGGTAGGCCTTTGAATCCCAGTAGATAATCAGCTTCGTGTTTACTGTTCTAATGAAACTACTTTATATTATGACAACGAAAGTGTCTAAAGCTGACATTGATTCCAGATGATGTATGCGACAGAATCAAAGTATTCCAAAGCATTTGTGCATATTCGATTGCCAGAACTGGCCCGTCCATTCCTTCCCGTTCATCATTCATCGTTCATCAAAGCATTCAATACTAATTACCGCTCAGGTATTATGCTGAGCGCTGGCATATGTTACTGACAGCAGATGGTCCCAAAGGCCTCATTCCTAAACTTGGAAATTGAGTCTCTGCGTGGAGTTTAATCAAAATCTTAGGATCTCCTCCGTTGTTGGATTTACTTATTTAGCGGAAGAATGTGTGCAAATCCCTGTTCTGGGTTCTCTGGAGGAGACCGAGAAATGAGGGTTGAGTTCCAGACAGTGAGAAATGAACAACAGGTGGTCTGGATTCTGCTCAAAATCTGAGTCATGTGAAAATTGGATGTGGATTTGTTTCTGGGTCATTTCCATTCCAGATTTCAGTGTGCACATTTGGATGTATATGCATACATGTGCATGCCATGTCACACGTGTAGGGGTCAGAGGACAGCTTATGGGAATTGGTTCTCTCTCCTATGTAGGTATTAGGGACATCAGGCTTGGTAACATGCACCTTTACCTGACGAGCCATCTCACTGGCCCTAAAGTAGATTTTGAATAGCCACCACAGTGGTTATACATAAAGGCAAAACTATAATTGAATTGATATTTGTGTAAGTGGAAGCAGCATATTCAGGGTAATCAGGAGAACCTCAGAGCCCTTTATACCATATACAGAAGTATATTGAGCCTGTTTGAAATTCTCTGATTTATACACAAATTATTTCTAAATTTGCTATTTTCAACACATATGAATAGTATTAAGTTGTGTTTTAAGCACTCATATAAATTCTTTATGATGGGACTAAGCTGTTTAAAGAAACTCCTACAAGAGATAGGAGAGAATATGAGAAAGACAGCAAGGAGTCCAGAGCCATACAAGACCGGAACAGAAGTGCATCATGGGAAGAAGTACATCATGGGAAGAAGTGCATCATGGGAAGGGTGGGAGTGAAAGGCAGCATGGAAAGGATGGGGTGAAGGACAACATGAAATGAGTGAGGGTGAAGGGCATCATGGAAAGGGTGAGGGTGAAGGGCAGTTGAGCTGAAAAACAGGTAAGAAGGATAGAAGAGAAAGAAGAGATGCAGGAGCAGCTCACAATTACCCTGAAAGAGTTATGAAGAAAGGCAACACACCAAAAGCAGCTTTATCTTGTGGGAGAGACCAAAATGTACCAAAGTACCTAGAATAACCACCCACACGTCATTCTCTATCCATGGGCACTGGCACAGTCTATTGTGGTGTTTTCCATATGACCTAACTTTGTGTGTTGTAAATATATGTTTTTATCTTCCATTTTTCAATTAGAATACCTGACCATGATACCAGGAACTTGATCACGTTCTCTGATGCATTCCTTAAATCTAGATCATTGATTGGCTACAGTGAATAGATAGCAAAATGTTAATTGAAAGAATTAATAAATAAAGCTGAGAAGGGGACTTGAGGAGAAGACAATAATAACAGTGACCCAGATCGACATACAATGAACAAAAATGGTAGAAATAATGGTAAATAAAAATGCAATTATTGTACAATTTAAGATTTAAGCAGTTATGTGCTGTGCTTTGAGTATGGTTTGTCCTGGCCCATGCTCAGACTCGGGTCTGGTGCCCAGTTAGTAAACTTAAGAATCAGAGCCTTTATGTGGTGATTATAGTAAGAGGGTTTAATATTATTCTCATGACACTAGATTTGTTTCCTTGGATTGGATTAACAGTGTTACAATAGGCTGTTACAAACAAAGCCAGGGGCTGGGTGCGTAGCTTCTGGATAAAGCCGTCCCTAGCATGTACAAGGTCAAGAGTTCAATACACAGAATTGTACGACACCCCAAAGCTTCCATCTCTCTTCAGTAGTCCCTACATGCACTGCTGCTTTCACCCAGACCTTCTTCACCTCTGGAACCACGAGCCCCAAACTCTCTTCTCTGTAACTTACCCAGTCTCAGGAACTCTGAAACAGAAAGCAGATTAAGACAATATTGAGACCCTAAATACATTCAACTCCAACTATAGCATCAAAAAACCCATTGATTACACACACACACACACACACAAACACACATATATATATATATATATATATATATAAAGAATGCAACAATTCTCAGAGAGGAAAAACTGGCCCCTTGATTCCAACTTCAAGGATACCCAGACTACAGAAAAGCTCTAAGCCTTACCACCCTCGGCTACAGAAAAAAGTCTTCTAGAAAAGCTTTCTTGCCCTTGGGCATCTTTGGATCCTCTGTGTAAAGTCACAAGTTAAAGCATCAAAAGTTAGTGGACTCTGCTCAGAAAAAGAAGAAAATGCTCTGGGATAAATAAGCCTTATTAAGCCGGTGACTAGTCAGAAGGGACAATTGGACTAACCAGCCCTCCTACCAGTCCCTCCCTCCCCCATGCTGCCCCCCTCACCGCAGACAACGTCCTATTGTTCAGACTGTGTTTATCAGGGGAGACAAAGCCTGCCTGTGTGCTTGTAGTTGGGTACCTCCTAGTACTGATTTTGCCAAATGTCTTGGTGGAGCAGGAGTGACAGTAAAGAGGCTGGATTAGGCAAAAGACAATGAACAACTTGTGACTCTATCAGGAGAGACTCCTCCCCATCAAAGGCCTGTGCTTAGTTGGTCCTTGGCTGGTGTGCACTCACTGCCTGCTAATAGTTATCTTCAGAACCACAAAACATTCAGTTTTCATCCCTGAAAATGATTGCAAATGTCCATGAACCTCCTTCCCACTGTGGTCAGCTCCCAAGAGTGGGAGGGGAGAGGGAGGCTGGGTGCCACTATTTTATTTATTTATTTACTATTTATTTATTTATTTATTTATTTATTACAAGACAGTATCTCACTGTGTGGCTCCAACTATCATGGAATTCACTCTGTAGGTCAGCCTGGCCTTGAACTCCTAAGATCTGCCTGACTCTGCTTCCTGAGTGCTGGGATTAAAGGTACCTGCCTCCCATGCCTCACTAGCAGGCAGTTTCTTTTAGAGAGGCTAAACAAATGCTAACATTTGTTTGTTTGCTTTTTGTTCTTGTTGTTCTATTTGGTTTTTAAATTGCATTTATTTATTTGAGGAGAGGTGAGGTACATGCCATGTCACATGTAGAAGTCAGAGACAACTGTGGGGGTTGGACTCTGTTAGTTCACCAAGTAGTCTCCAAGAGCAAACTTAGGTCATCAGGCTTGGCAGCAAATGCCTTCGGGCACTGAGCCATCCAGGTGGCTGCTAAGATCATTTTTGAAAAATGTTATTAAGTAACATTTAGATGCACTTAAAAATTATTTAAAAATTTAAAATAAACATTTTAAAAAGGTTTTTTCCCTTTTGTTGTTGTTGTTTTTCATTTTGTTCTGTTGTTGCTGCTGCTGTTGCTATTGCAGTTGTTGTTGTTGCTGTTGCTATTATTGTTACTGTTGTTGTAGCTGTTGTTGCTATTGCTATTGTTATTGCAGTTGTTGTTGCTGTTGCTATTGTTGTTGCTGCTGCTATTGTTGCTGCTGTTGCCATTGTTGTTGTCATTGTTGTTGCTGCTGTTGTTGCTGTTGCTTTTGCTGTTGCTGTTGTTGTTGCTATTGCAGTTGCTATTATTGTTGCTGTTGTTGTAGCTGTTGTTGCTGTTGCTATTGTTGCAGTTGTTGTTGCTGTTGCTATTGTTGTTGCAGTTGTTGTTGCTGTTGCTATTGTTGCTGTTGTTACCATTGTTGTTGTCGTTGTTGATGCTGTTATTGCTGTTGCTTTTGCTGTTGCTGTTGTTGTTGCAGTTGTTGCTGTTGCTATTGTTGCTGTTGTTGTTGTTGCTGTTGCTATTGTTGTTGCAGTTGTTGCTGTTGCTATTGTTGCTGTTGTTGCTGTTGTTGTTGTCATTGTTGTTGCTGCTGTTGTTATTGCTGTTGCTGTTGTTGTTGCTGTTGCTATTATTGTTGCTGTTGTTGTAGCTATTGTTGCTGTTGCTATTGTTGTTGCAGTTGTTGCTGTTGCTATTGTTGCTGCTGTTGTTGCCATTGTTGTTGCTGTTGCTGTTGCTTTTGCTGTTGTTGCTGCTATTTTTGTTGCTGTTGCTGTTTGGTTCAATACTGGAAAATGAACTCAAAGTTTTGTACATGATAGGTAAGAAATCAACCACTGAGCTATATTCCTAGTTCTTGAGTTTTAAAACACATATATTTTTAAGGAATCAAGTGGTAGATGAAAACCATATTTTCTTTTGTTTTCTAAAACAAACAAACAAATAAACAAACCACTGAAATTGATCACTGAAAAATATACCTGTGTGGTATAATGGCCATAATGGCCAATTTTCAATCTAACGGTCAATTTCTGTTTGTTTATTTGCATATCACATCACAGTCTTGAGTATATAACTTAATGAGGTTTGACATGTCTTCATTGAGAAATGACCAAGATCAAAGTTCATTTCCAGTACCTTCAAAATTTTCTTTCAAGCCCCACCCACCTACCCACCCCAAAATGTAACAGTTATGCTAACTTCTAATATGACAGATTAATTGTATATATTTTGAAACTCATATAAATGTAATCATAAGATGTGTGTTAATTTCTCACTTATTTTTTTTAATACAGGGTCTCACCATATAACCCTGGCAGGCCTGGAACTTGACTATATAGAACAGACTGGCCTTGACACACAGACCTCAAACTTCAACTCCATGTGTGGGTGTTAAAGACATGTTCTACCACACTAGGCATCTCCTTTTTGTCAATGTTATGTCTGTGAGAGTCATCTGTGGGTTGTAAATATCAGATATTTATTCTTTTCATTGTGGTATAGTGGTCTAGTTCATGAATATTCAAACCAAATGTGACCATTTTGTTCCTGGGCTTTGAGACTCTATCTAGTTCTGTGGTTGTTACGAATGGTGCTGTTGTATTTCTCATGTCTTGTTATGTTGTCAAAGCTACCCATAAATGTAGCGATCCTCCTGGCTCAGCCTGCTGAATGCTGGAATTATAGGCTGATTTGCCACACCTGGCTTTTCCTATGTCTTCAACCACATCAAGGAAAGGGATGACTGGGATAGAGAATGGGCTTGTGTATAAATTAGGGTTTCTATTACTGTGAAGAGACACCATGACCATGGCAATTTTTATAAAGCAATATATTTGATTGGGGTTGGCTACTGTTCATAGGTTTAGACCATTATCATCAAGGCAGAAAACATGGTGTATGCAGGCAGACATGGTGCTGGAGAAGGAGCTGAGAGTTCTACATCTTGATCCACAGGTAGCATGGAGAGAGCTGATTTGAGCTTCCTAACCTCAAAGCCTACCCCAGCGATGACACACTTCCTCCATCAAGGACAGACACCTCCTGATAGTGCCACTCTCTATGGGCCAGGCATTCAAACGCATAACTCTATGGGGGGGGGGGGGAATCATTCCTATTCAAACCAAACCACCACAGCATATACTTAGAGTTCATAGGTATTGCCAGTTTTCTAACATGATTCTGCCAATTTCCACTCCACAAGCAATGTGCAAGCTTTCTAGCTGCCGCTTGTCCTCATCTGCTCTCAGGCTAGAGGATGTGTAGCAATGTCTAACTGTGACTTTAGGTTTCCCTGGTGACTAAAGCTGTTGAGTGCCTGTTAGTATCTTTGTTGGTCATTTGGATATCATCTATGGTGATGTGCCCATTTAAGCATTTTGTTTATGTTTTCAGGTTGAGAATTTGTCTTTCTCTTGTTGCCCTGTAGATGATCTTAGCACATTACTGTCATAGACCCTTTGACATATGTCTAGGATGGAGTAGTTCTCATAGTCTGAGGCTTTCTCCATTCTATGCATGGTATATTTTAATGCTAAATCTTCTTCAGAAATAAAAACACTATATAGTAAGTGATAAACATAAAAGAAAGATCTTATGTAACTTAGTAGCATTCATAATGTAATGATATTTATATCAATGGCTTCAGAAATCTAAAACCTACCTCAAATAACTGTTATAGTTATTGAAGCACATATTCATGCCAAGATGATTATGTGCAAGGTACAGGGTCTTGAGGACAAAGACTCTTCTTGACTTCTGGAAATCCAATGAACTCCACAAGGTCAAAGAGCAGCATATTGAATAACGTCCCATGATAGATGATAATAAGCACGTGTGCACATTCCCATGAGCTCAGGCTACAGAGAGATGCTACACTCTTGTGCAATAAGAGTGAGATGGGAGCACAGGAAGAAGAGCTCTGAAGCAATTTATTAAGTCATTTTATCTATCTGTTTATCTATCTATCTATCTATCCACCATCTATTATCTATCTGTCATTTATCAATCTATCATCTATCTATCTATCTACCTACCTACCTATCTATCTCTCTATTTATCCATCATCTATCCATCTATCATCTATCTATCTATGGAAATTGAGTCTCTCCATGTAGCTCTGGCTACTTGCTAAGTAGTCTAGACTGGTCTTGAATTTACAAGCCAGCTTCCTCAGCCTGCCAAGAGCTGAGATTCCAGGCGTTCGTCACCATAGCCCACATGCCCAACTTTTGAAGGAAGAGAAATGAGTTCAGACTTGTGTTAGGACATAGAGGGATCAAAGGTAAATATTTACTCTCACTCAAGCAGTCGGGTTTCAAACCACCTGCACCAGAGTGACTTGGAGTCCTTGTGACACCTGCCAATTGCCACACCTTCATTTCATTTATTTATGTGTTAATTTGTAAGATTGGCATACAAATGACTTTCATTATGACATTTTACACATATATGTCATTGTACTCTATTTGGTTTTATTCCCCCACCCCCTGGCTGGCCCCCTTCTTTTACTCAGATGATAATCCACATTGAAATATGCCACTTTGGTTTTTGTTCTTGTTTTGGTTACTTGCAAGTTTTCTTATCGCACCCGAACTAGAATACAGGAAACCAATATTATATAGGCCAAATGAAATGGTGAAGCAGGTTATACAGAGCCTTTCCTTGAAGTTCAAGTCCAAGTGTTTGGAGTAAATCCAAGTGGGTAAGGTAAGCCATTAAAGAAATTGTTAAAGGGAAGACATTTTAAAAATCAAGATGAGTGGTCTTGACAAATGCAGGTCTTCTTCCTCCCACTGTTAGACTGCTGCACTCTGTGAGATAGGTGCCATAGCCAAAGGCCAAAGCAGACAGGAATAGCTTTGTCTTTTTGCATCTGGTTAGGGTTCAGGAAATCTGATTTATAGAAAGAGTGTTAAATAAAACTATAGAAAGGCTTTGGTTTGGCCTAAGTTCCTGCAGTAGACCCAACAGAGCAGACAAAAAACGGACTCACTCAAGCTAAGTTTCCATTCCACAAGCCCTATCCATATAAAGTGAAACAAGGAGGCAGGGGGTGAGAGGTGAGAGCTGAGAGGTGAGAGGTGAGAGCTGAGAGGTGAGAGGTGAGAGGTGAGAGCTGAGAGCTGAGAGCTGAGAGCTGAGAGCTTGAGAAGGTCAAGTTTAGCCCCGAGGTAAGAAAAATTCCTTCTAGTTGGTATAAGAGGAGAGATAGCTGAGACCACCAATCCGCTCTTCATTGTCTTTCTGTTTTCTTTCAAATTCTGTTTCCACCTAGGAAGCTAGGTATCATTGGTTGGTGTGTTAAACATTTGTTCCATTTTATAGAATGAAGGATTGCTAGGTTCTAGAACCACAGTTAAAGCCAAGCTGTGTAAAGCTGTAATTTTGTCTTCTGACAAGCCAGAGAGTAAATATTCTAGGCTTCACAGACCACGTGGGCGCTGTTACACCTACGCAAATGTGCCTTCCTTCCTAGCAGGAGACAGAAAGTAGCTCTAAACTATGCAAACCAGTGAGCATGGCTGAGCTCCAAAAAGCATCATTCGTGGAATTAGGTGGGCGGGATTTGGCCGGTGCCAAGGAGTAATTTACCCAACCAGGTCCCAGATCATTTCCCTTAGCCTAGGGAGAGACTTCAAAAGCAACATTTAACTCCAAAATGCTTATCTCATGACAGCAACTCCTACCAAAGTGGCTTCAGTTTTAAACAAGTATAAATCTAGAAGAAATTATGAAAAAAAAAAAACCAACCCATAAAATCCAGACTGTGATATATGTAGTCTACAGGATGAGAAATGATGAGGGGAGGCGTGGGGGTCGGAGGATGTAGAAGAAATGCTTTTCTGTAGTAGAAATAAAGTTAAGAGATTTGTCACCAAACAACATGAAGCTTGCTTAGACCCTGCACATTAAAGAAAAACAAGACCAGTTTGAACAATAAATATCCAGAGGACAACTGGGGATGTTTGAATGTGACCAGTTTACGAGATGATGTATGAGTGCTTTATTTCTCAGACGTAATGATGATTCTGTAATTTTATGGAAGGGGATTTTATTCTCAGAAGAGCATGATAGTGTTGAGGGGTAAAGTAAGTGTGCAAACTGTCAGTGGAAAATTAAGGGGAGGAAGAGAAGGACGCGGTCCTTACCCCAGATGTGGTTAGGTGATAGCACACATGGGTTTCGTCCTGTTTTAGTTTGGTTTTGATTTTTGTAAGACAGAATCTCACAGCTGTACTGCAATGCAGTATGTAGTTCAGGCTGGTGTCAAATTCTCAGCAATTCTCCTGCCTCATCTTCCCAAGTCCTGGGCTTACAGGTATGAACCACCACTCAATATACACTTTTGATATATTATTATCTCAATTATTTCTGTGACTTTGATTTAAAAAAAAATATAAAGGGAATGAGTGTTACAGTGATTGGTCTAAAGTACTACAGTCTACAGTATATAGAAACTACATATATACATATAGACAATATGTGTAATATATGTATCACACACACATATTAAAAACTATAGTTTGTCCTTTGCAGTCTGGGTCAGCATTTACAACTTTCATACCCGAGTTACTCCATTCCTGTCCACTCATTTCTTCTCGGTCTCCCCACTCCTTTAAAGTCTCCTTCCTTGTGAGGAGGTGTAGGAAGTTGACCTGAATGAAGTGATGGAGGCAAAATTGTCACAGGTCACAGAATCCACCATTTAAGCCCAGATTCCCAGTTAGTCATTTCCATGGTGGAATTGGAGTTTCTCTCTCTCTCTCTCTCTCTCTCTCTCTCTCTCTCTCTCTCTCTCTCTCTCTCTCTCTCTCTCTCTCTCTCTCTCTCTCTCTCTCTCTCTCTCTCTCGCTTTCTAGTTCATTCTCTTTCTCCTTGGCAACTATGGGATGTGATGGCAGGGTGGGGGTGAAGGTGTGATGGTGGGGGTAGGGGTGGGATGGGGAGTGGGGCTAAGGAGGGTGGTCGGGGTAGGGATGGGGAGTGGAGGTGATGGTGGGGGTAGGGAGTGGGGGTGGGGGTGGGGTTGGCAGTCACAGATTAGATACATCACTTAATTTTTGAAAGTCCCATTTTTCTTATTTATAAAATAGAAAAAAATAACTTCCGTGCTATGGCCAAGTGTCCCAATATAATTTTTTTTAACTGGTAAGAGGTTTCTAGATATCATAACATTGATCTGGGATAATTGCTGAACTCAGCCTGAAGCTACCCTTTATGTTCTACAAGAATGACTAAGAACAAGGTAGAGAGGAAGAAGAGAGGAAAAGGGGGAGGGGAGAGGAGGGGAGAGGAGGGGAGGGGAGAGAGAGGAGAGGAGGGGAGGGGAAAGGAGAAGAGAGGGGTGGAAAAGGTTCCCCAGGGCAAAGTGCGAGGCTCTTTGAAGTCTTTTATGACTCCAGTCTGCCCAGATCACCTTGGTGGCTTTTCAAGCACTCTTGCAAAAACATGGACTTTGATTCCTTGAGTCTGGAGGGGGCTTGAGCTCTGAAACCCCGGGATTTCTGGGTGTGTGGGTGTGGGTCTTCCTGTGGCTCTTTGGACAGCAGGGCCACAGGACAGGAGGGAACCTGAAGTCTCCAACTCCCTATTCTTTGTAGTCTCTCTCTTCATTGTCATTCTTGGAGGCAGCAACCCACTTAACACGCCCGTTTTCAGTTTTCATTCAATTAAATGTGATGTTCCTTTCACCACATTTTAATGAAGCAAAACTGCTTTTCAGAAGGAACAAACAGTAGGGTGAGCTGCCAGGAGAAACCTCACTGAAGAATTCAGAAAGAATTAACACAAGGGCAGCGAGGGAGAGGGAGGGGGAGGGAGGTGGGGGAGAAGATAAACGCAAGGATGAGTTCTCAGCAAATGTACAGGGTGAGTGAGCCCTGCTGTGTGAAGTAGGCAATGGGAGAAATTCTGGGTACAGCCTTGATCCTTCTGCTCCTACAATGGTTTGGAGCCCCGCAACCCCTGGTAACCAAGGACAAGCCAAGGTTTAAAGAAATGCCTGGCTCCAGTATGCAGAAGGTGAACTGTGGCACTTTTCTTCCAGTCCCTCTCTAGCCAACAAGTCAGTACTTGCAGCTTTCTGCTCTCCCAGGCAGGAGAGGGGTGAATGCCGGTTCTTCAGAAGCACTGGGGGCCACCCACTTGCCCAGCAGGTTCTCACCAAATCAGGGCATTGCTTTATGAGCCCCAGTTTCTAGTAGTGCCCAGAAATTTGTAATCATCTCGCTCCGCATGCGCAATATTGGTGGGCTGTTGTATGAAAGAATTGAATAAACTTCTTATCCACAATTGTCAAAAATCTTTGGAGATTAAAAATACACACAGAAACACACACACACACACTAACCAAAGCAACAAACACGTCTTAAAGTCTATTAAAAAGCTAAGACTTGGTTAGGAACTGTGGAAAATAAAACTTAACGACACACCCTACAGCTTATAAGAAGATTTTTTAACATTCTGAACGGAGGGAGACAGAGTGACACATTTTAAAAGGCATAAGACTCAAATACTACAAGTGAATCAAGGAAGGAGCACATGAGCTTGGAGTGCTGAAGCCCATTCAAGCAGGACCTGTGAGTGCCTGGGGCCTGCAGTGTATACTGCTGACCAAGTACTGGATGGGAATGAATGCTCCCCTGGGGAATAAAACCAAAAGGAGAAGAAGAAAGTCTCCTAATTTCTTAAAACAACCGTGTCTGCTTCTCTCTGCCCTTAGCTGATTATTATCCTCCCCTTGTGCACACAGCCAGATTGCTACTTTATATTCTTGACTGACAGCAGCTAGGCCTTTAGAATACAAACTGCTCTGCCTGCCCTTCAGAGATATTTTTTAGCAGACAGATTTTTATATTGTTATTTTCATCTGCTGTGCACTTCCTTCTGCCGTTAGCAGACACCCCCCAAGAAGAACCCTATAGGTTTAGAAACAACTGTTACTGATTTTTCTAGTTTGAAAAAGAAACATTGGTGTTATAATAAGATGTTGAAACTTAATTCCCAGTGCTGTGGTATGAGGAAGTGGGCCTTGGGGACTTCAACGTGCCATGGGGTGGGCGGGGCCTTCAGGACCTCAGAAGAAGAGACTCTGAAGAATAACTCTCTTGCCTCTTGCCGTGTTCCCATCCTTGTGAGAGAAGCTGGCAAGGGATTCATGTGGTTTGTATCCTTGTAGCCCAGGTACTGCATTTTGTAGCTGTATTTTCGGTTGAATATACTATGATTAAATACTAGCCAATGAGAAGGGAGCTAGTGAGCATGGTTTCTAAGTGACTTCCTTAAAGAGAAGTTCCCTCTTGCAATCTCCAATGGGATATAAGGATGCATCCGGGACCAGGTAGAAAAGGCCATGCAATTGACCAACAACAACAACGGTACTGAAGGATCCTGGATCCTGGGAGAGTACCTGTGCATTTTTTGCATCTGGGTTTTGAGTCACAAAGAGGCTTTTGCTACAGTGTCTTTAGAGTTGAAGCTCTGCCTTCCAGTACTTGTATTCTTTCCTTTGTTTACATTTTTTTATCTCTGATTTACCTAGAGCAGCAGTTCTCAACCCGTCAATCTTGATCCCTTTGGCAAATCTCTATCTTCAAAAATATTTACATTACGATTCATAACAGTAACAAAATTACAGTTATGAAGTAGCAATGAAAATAATTCAATGGTTGGGGGTCACCACAACATGAGGAACTGTATTAAGGGGCCATAGCATTAGGGAGGTTGAGAACCACCAGCTTAGAGCTTATTCTTTTTATGTCTCTGTCTGTCTGTCTCTCTCCCTTTTCTCTGGTGTTTAGAGTTGAGACTGAGTTTGTTATTCTTATATGAGTAGCGAATCTAATTTCACCACTGTCCGAATAGCTGCTTAGTTGTCGTGACACTATTTAGGATTTGAAAGTCCACCATCATCACATACGGGCAGTTAGGACTACTTCTCTTTGGGACTTTAGCTGAGGTACCATGGGGTTCAGAGCTACCTCTGCCCTGTTGTTTGTGTTAACACTGTTCATTTCTAATCATAAAAGTCTTGAAGAATATTTTCAAAGTCACTGTTAACTAGTCACTTCTTCTAGTTATTTGTCATGTTTTCCAGGACATTCTGGCATATTTATTTTTCCTTACAAACTTATTTCACATCAACTTTTTTTAGTTCCTGGAAAAAAAAAAGAGAGAGGTACTTTTTAGGGATTTGGGGAGTTCACTAAAATGACTTAGATAGGGAACCAATAAGTCGTCGTGATAATTTTGAGATTTAAAAATAAAAGCATGTGTTTACACTCCTTCCAGTCCTCTTTGTGTTTTGTTTGTTTGTTTTTTGTATTTCTTTTCATATCTTTTTGTTGTTGTTGTTGTTACATTTTAATTCATGTTGTGTTCGTGCACACACCCAGGTATTCAAGTAGAAGACAGAGGACACACTTCGAGCATCTGTTCTCATTCCATTGAAGTCAATAGGTTTGATACCAGGCTCCTTTACCTACTTAGCCGACCTGCCAAGACTGTGTTTTGTTTTTCTTTGTATAAGATTGAACTTTTTTTTTCTGCCTGGGTTGCCCTCTGCAGCCTAGGTTGGTTTCAAATGTAGCCCACGGCTGGCCTCTAACGCTCAGTGAGTTCTAAGATTATAGACGAGCACCACCATGCCCAGTTTTGAGACTAGATTTTATTATTTGTGAAGTCTGTTTTTGTGTTTTATTTTTTAAAATCTGTTTTAAGTGAACTTTAAAAAAAAAAAGCATAATATAGTAAGGTTTCTGTGTATGGAAAAAAATTCAGCTTTGAACACTGTGTGTTGGTTTTAGATCCTGGTACTTCACTGAGATGCTTTACCATTGTCTAAATTGTGTAACTGATTGTCTTGGGCAGTTCTCTTCAAGAGAAATGGAACATAGCCTTGCATATGGTTTAAACTTTTTTTCGCAGCCAAATTCAGAATATCTCAAGGAAGTCAGTGTTAGTGCGGGTTGGATATCCTTCATATGGAATACCAGAGAACAGGAGTCAGATTGTGGTTTGCCGATGTGGGATGACAAGATGTACGCCTATGAAAACAGCAGACCCATGCCACAAGTCAGTGTGCAACAGTGTGAGGCCGTAGAGTCAGATCGTGGATTTGGATTGACTATTTAAGTCAGTGGGAATTAGGAATATTCTTAGTCAATCCATCAGACCCATGCCACATTCACAGTGCTAGCTATTTAGATCTTCAACTCTGAGCAGAAGTGTTTTATGTGAATTTAGACTTTGTAGTATTTAGAGAGGTATGTTCACTATCCAGATTGTTCCAATCAAAACAATTTTCTCACTGGACTTAGTATGAACAAAAATCGAGACAGAGTGCATGGGTACATTGTTCAGGTAGCTTTCCTGTAAATACAAAATTATTTCTAAACTGAAGTATTTAAGGATCACAAATTTTTCTTTTAAAAATGGCAAACCTCAGTCATTTAGCCCCAGGATCAGCAGCCTTTGCTTTTTAACCACTATTTTTAAAAAAAAATAATAAGAACAATTCTTGAAAGGCTAATGGGTTAACATTTTAGAAGCCTTTAATGTGGGCTCACAAAGAAAAAGAGGAAATGTTCACTTGTGGCAGATCATAAACAGTCACATGGTCCACCCTCTGGAAACAAAAGGTGATACTGAGGATTGGCCATAAAAAGTGGGCTGGATGTCTCCTTATCTTAACAGCCTGGCCAGCAGATGAGCTGTGAACAACGCCACAGAGAAGGTAATGCAGCTGAGATGTCCAGTTCAAAGGTCACGAGCTGACACAATTTCTTTCCTGGGCTTCTTGGAAATTTCAGTCAGGAAGTGCCCTGCTGAGTCAGTAAGGCAACACAGATGTGAAGGGGAGAGGGTCTGGTCCTGAGAAAGTTGTTAGCAACTTAAACAGATGTGTGGGGCAGGGCAAGTCTCCAGGATTTTTTTTTTTTTTTCCAAGCTGGAGAGGGCTGAAGCCAAGCTGTCCCATCACTGCCAGAGTCCTCCTATCCATACAGGTCACACAGGCTTCTGCAGCTTCAGGTGCACAGCACTGCTGCCCAGCCTAAAGATGTGTTTGACAGTAAGCAGCCCACTGTGCTTGAAGCGACAACACTCATATCCCTCTTTAGAAAAAGGTGATGCCCAGTGCATGAAAATTTTCAACAGTAAAAAAAAAAAAAAAAAAAAGAACCAAGAACATAAATGACTGTTATTAGGGGAAGTTAATTTATTGAATTCTAAGAATCACTGAAAAGAATAGCTTGGCCCAGGCAGCAAGTAAGTCAGTGGCAGAATGCTTGCCTTGTGTGCACAGAGCCCTAAGTTACTATATCCAGCATTTTAAGAAAAATTTAAAAATAAATAAGCAAATAAAGTTGGGAAAACACACACACACACACACACACACACAGTACAAGTGTGTTGTGGAGCACTTCTGCATTTCAACCTGAATTTGATACCTAGTCCTACAAACATATGCATGAGTGTGTGTGTGTGTGTGTGTGTGTGTGTGTGTGTGTGTGTTTATGCTCATATACATGTAATGTACACGCCATTCTGACTTGGGTATGGAACACATAAGAGGTTGACATCATTTGTAAGGAAGGGGGGAAGCCTAGAAGAATGAATCTTGAATCACTGCGAACAACAATAGTTTTGCACAGCTGGGAAGGGTGATGGAAACAGTTGCTCCGTTCCTTTTGTTTCCTTTCAGACACTTCCCTAGGCATTGCTAACCTCTTGACCCCTGTCATTCCAGTCTTTGTACACTCTCTGGGTAATGTGGAGGGAGAGAATGTGATCCCCCTGCTCCCCACCCCCTGCCCTCCGTCTAACTGATTGCCAGTAAGGACCAGAAGTAAAGGGGTACCACTCTCAGGTGAAGCGCATCAGACTACCAGCTAGCTTGGGAGAAGGGACTCCATGAGCTCAGCGGTGTTTCTGCTCTAGCTATTTGAATCACAGCCCAACAGAGACCAAGCCTCTTCCCACCTCTCTTAAATTTATGTGGCCGTACCGTTTCATAAGAGGGACGCTGCAGCCATCTATGTTGCCAGTGAGAGTGGTGTCCCTGCCTCCCCAAGTAGAGCTGACCTGGCCAAGCACAAGTGGGGCTCAGGCCACATTTTACTGAAGTTACACAGTAACCAAATTAGTATTTTGACCTGGGCATCCTGGCCTTGGCTCTGAATTTGAATAAGTAACAGTGTATCTTTCTTAGTGTTTCTATGTCTCCTTCGAGGGCCATGACCAACAGCGATTTGGAGAGGAAAGGATTTGTTTTGCTTACACTTCTATATCAAGCGAAGACAATGGAGGAACTCATGACAGGATTCTAGAAGTAGGAAAAGTGGGAACTGGAGTAGAGAGGAAAAACAAAACAAAACTGGAGCAGAGGCCACAAAGGAGTGAGACTTTCTGGCTTGCTCCGAACCACCTCCTCCACCTGTTTCCTTATAAACCCAGGTCATTAGTGGCCTTTTATGACAATCTTCAGTCAAGAAAATGTACCACAAGCTTGTCCACAGACCTATCGGATGGGCACATTTTCTCAACTGAAGTTGCTTTTTCCCAAATTAGTCTAGTTTGTGTCAAATTGACATAAAACTAACCAGCACACGAGTGTAAGCTTTCAAATAGGAATAAAACAAGTATTGTCCAAGAGGGCCAGCTTTGATGGAGCAGGAGAGTGAAAAGCGCTTCTTAATGTTAAGAAATAAATCTTAGCATACCACTAAAGAAATATTTTTTCATTGCTATGATTTTGTTCATGTGTTTATACTGTGGTTTTAGGGGTCAAACCCATGGTCTCTGACACAGAGATAAATGTTCTGCCCCTCAGGGACATCTTCAGCCCTATTTTTGTTTTTATGCTTCTGCACTTTTTTGCATTTTAAAAAATAACAAACATGTTACATATCTATATATAGACCACTTCTTGACTGCTTGGGTAATATCAAGTACAGATGTAGATATTTTTAGATAAAGTGAATGAGGTCACACACACACAAAATCTATACTCTTAGAGTTCCCACTAGATAAACAGGATTCCTATTCCCTTTGGCTTGCTGATTTATTGTTTTCTTGAGTTGAAGTTTTGTGTAGCCTGAACTGGCCTCTTACTTTCCCTGTATGTTAGGAGGCCCTTGGTCTCCTGATCCTCCTGCCTCTACCCAAGAGATGGGAATTCACTCCCTTGCCACCACACTTGGCTGTTTTCAATTAGCAGTGCCCTGGATACTTCAGCCACTGAAAGAATTGTCTTCTGAGGCTAGAAATGGACTTGGCCTTGACCTACCCTCCATCTTGTTGACTACTAAACATGAATTCTCTTGCTTTGCGTACTTTCCCCTTCTGACTGAAGCCATTTAATTTAGCTTCTGTGGAGGTCACTGCCTGGACACTCCAGCAGGTCACCCCTAATGTGTCATGGGAAAAAGCTCTCCTTATTTTTCTAGGCTCCCCAGAATACTTCATTTTGGCCACAGCCTAAGAATGGTCTTCCAGGCATTTATAGAATCTACCCATGTTGTACATCATAGATTAGAATACGTAAAACATTGCTTCTTTTCAAATCTGTTTTTCTCCAGCTAAATAATTCCAGTTTGTTTGTTTGTTGTTTGTTTATAGTCAGGCATCATACGACATGACTTTGAATCTGTATAATTTTTGTGACTTTTTCCTGAATGTCTCCCAGGAGATCTAATTCTCCTGGATTATAGAGGATTATAATTCTCTATGGGTGATCCAATCAGTACTGGATTGACAGGGGTCATTAATACTGTCCTTGTCACCAGGCTGATAGACTCTTTCCATAGCAGTAAGAGTGGTGTTACACAGTCACTAGTTATGTGGATTGGTACTTATCTCAAGCTGCAATAACAAGATGCTAGGGACCAGATGATTTATAGATCACTGAGATTCATTTCTCATAGTTATGGAGGCTGGGAAGTGCAGATTGAGGGTGAATTCATTGTTTAGGGAGGTGAGGTGTCCATTTCTCATAGATGGTGTCTTTCCTATGACCTCTATTGATGGCAGGCATGAACAATGTCCCTTGGATGCCATGCTAAGGGTGCAATCCTTACCCATGTGGGCTCTTCCTTCATGACTTGTTCACTTCCCTAAGGCCCTTTTGCTGAATACCACTGCCTTGAAGTTTGAGATATTAATATATGGATTTGGGGAGGCACAAACATATAGACCACAGCAGTAATTGTGTCAAAAATATTGGGTGTACGTACTGTGGCATGAGACAAGCACATCTGTTTTCCTTTTCTTGATATTTAATGAGTCAGTTCATTCCTAACACATACATATCTCAAGTCAAGTCACTTCCACACTAATTTTAACATGGTGGTGAACGCCTTAAGTACCACCATCTGAGAGGCAGAGGCAGGAAGGTACTCAAGGCCAGCCTGAGGAGGTGGTGGAGTAGTTCCTTCAGGGATCTTTGCTTCACAGCCGGATAGTCTCCCTTTATTGCCTGCTAACTCATTGGACCACATGACTTTCAGTGACTTCAGAACTGAGTCATTTGACATTTGTCCTCATTAGGTTTTTTTTATTGCTGTGAAGAGACACCATGACCGTGGCAACTCTTAGAAAGGAAAACATTTATTTGGGGCCAGCTTATCAGACATAGTGCTAGACAAGCTGCTGAGAGTTCTACATCTTGATCCAAAGTCAGCAGGAAAAGAATGTGATAACTTCCGCAGACAACTCCACACCTATTCCAATAAGACCGCACATCCCAACTGTGCTATTCCCTAATTCCCTATGGGCTTATGGGGACCATTTTTATGCAAAGCACTAAAATGTTATTCTGGAAAATAACAGTAGGAAGAAAAACCTGGTGACCTCTTGCGAGCTCCAAACTCAGATTCTGGATCAAATCTGACATGGCCTTTCCCTCACCTCTTGGGTTCCAGACACCACTGTCTCCAGGCTCACACTACTTCCCTGGTCTTCTCCAAAGTCACTGCGGCCACATATGGCAGTCTGATTGAGACACACCAATGTTTCCACATTAGAGATGGCCCATTTTTTGTCTGGTCTCCTTCAGTGGCACCTAGAACTAGAACATTCTGTGCTCTATCCAGGGGCTTAGCAAGTATTTCTCACATCCATAAATGGATGTGCGTATTTTAGTTAAAATGATTTTAGTTGTCTTGGAGAAAGAACAGATTCTCTTATAGTATATTTGAACTAATTCAAGCAAGAGGAAAATATCTCAGAGAAATGTTAATGTTGTGATATTATTAACAAATGGGTACAAGCACTTAAGATCTGGTTATTTATTTTTATTTTTGTTTTTGTTTTTTGTTTTTTCGAGACAGGGTTTCTCTGTGTAGCCCTGGCTGTCCTGGAACTCACTCTGTAGACCAGGCTGGCCTCGAACTCAGAGATCCACCTGCCTCTGCCTCCCAAGTGCTGGGATTAAAGGCATGCGCCACCATGTCCGGCTGGTTATTTATTTTTAAAGTGTCATGTCCAGCAAGAAGGCTTGGTGGGTTAAAGGCACTGGCTAAACAAGTCAGTGGCTTGAGTTTGATTCCTGGAGTCTAAATAGGGTAGAAGGAGAGAGCTCACTCCACAGTTATTGCCTGAGCTCTATATATGTGGCCACACAAAATAATAATTAATAAGTGATTTTTAAACACCAAATGTGTAATGTTTTAAATTTTCTATTGCATTTTTACTCTGTATGGTGGTAGTGGTGTGTGCTTGTGTGCACATGCACACGTGCATGCATGGCACAAGATTAGAAATTATAGGACAATGTGAGGGAGTCTGTTTTCCACTGTGTGGGTTCTGGTACTGAGTTCAGGTCTTCAGGCTTCACAGTCTGTGTTCTTATCTCATGAGCCATCTTGCCAGCTCACATATGCTTTAACTTTATCTAAATGTAAATCTGCCCTGGGTTGAAAGATATTTACCCACTAAGGAATGTAAATACCGCTCCAAAAATACTTAACGATTAGAGGTTTTGACGTAGCTCAAGATCTGGGGACTAAGGCCTTAAATCACCAAAAGCAATTAATTTCAACATCCTGGTTATCTAATATATTTTCACATGAAAAAAATATTTTTAAGTCCACAGAGAACTCAAAAATTGTGAAAATCTTTCAAAGCCAAATGAACAAAACATGGCAGAAGCTGAGGTAGAAAGATTGTGAATTTGAGGTCAGGGTGGACTGTGTGGGGAGATAGTGTCCCAGAAGCATAAAACAAAACACACAAGAAACTCAGTATCTAGCGTCAAATGAACTCTGTGGGGTTCTCGTTTGTTTGGGTTTTTTGTTTTGTTTTTGTTTTTCCAATACTAGGCATTTCCAGTAAAGAAGTCAGAGTCCCATGGAAAGCGATTCAGGTAGAGGAGAATTTAGAATTTTCTGGAAAAAAAAAGAGAGAGAGAGAGAGAGAGAGACATATTTGCTATTTACAAAATCGTCTGCTTCCCAAGGTCACCTTAAAATTTTTACGGTTTAACAAAAAGTGAAGGTCACATCAAGAAAGGTCAGGCACCAGGAGATAAATGTCATCATCAAGTTATACTAACAAATTAAAAGTATGACATTTCATCTAGCGAGGACAGAGTGTCTTCCGTGTTCGCCAGTGGGCAGTTGAAGTTATCTTTAAGGGATTAGCCATTACGCATTTGAAGTGCTCAATTTGGTACTCAAAAGATCGTATCTCTTGAGTTAACCAGGATTAACTATAGAGCTGACATGTGCTGACAACACATTAGCCTGTAGTAATCAAGAGTTTCTGTCTTGTTCCCATGCATTGGAAATACAATACATGATTAATATGGATGTATGCTAATTATAAGCAGTGGCACAAACAGGCAACTAGTATCTGTGTGTAGCATCAAATGCCAAACACTTTCTCTGCCACCTTAAATATTGGCATTGTCTTTTCTGTCTCAGATTCATATTGCAAAGAAGAGAAATGAAAATAAAAGTGTCTTGAAATACAAGTGAATCTGCCAAGGCCAATTAGCATTTGGGGAAAGTTTGAAAATAAAGTATTTAAAACACGCAATTTTTTTTTTTTTAAAAAGGAAATTTAGCCCATTCGCTTTTATTTCAAACATTTCCCAGCACAGATCCACATTTGTTACAGTCACTCATTTATTTTTCCTCAATGGTGACAGGTTTTAATACAAAGCTACAAAACTTGCAGCCCTGAAGCAGGCCTAAGACTGGAGATATTTTGTTTCCATTCACAAGGTTCCTCTTTACCTTTCAGACAGAGCTGAGACTACCCTTGTCTAATGAATATTAATTTCCCTGTATTACAATCTGCTCTGCCTCCTGTTGTTGAGAATATTCCCTTCCAAGTCACTAGGAGATTAGTCTGTTTACATTTGGATTGCACGCAACTGCTGTTGAGCCTTTCATCAGAAGGAAATCAATTCTGTAGTTAGATTACAGGCAACATTCGCTTAAATTCTAAACAATGTAAGCAGCAGTGGTTGACACAGACTGAATGAGTGGAAGGAAGAATGAGGGTTTGGTCAGTCAAGTGTTTTCCATGCCTGAGGATTAGCGTTGGCTAACTGATGCCCTCTGAAACCCTCTGGGTAGAGTCTATGAGGGATTCTCTAATCAGGTTGGCATATGGGCATGTCCACTGAGAACTGACTTGATTACTGTGGTTGTTTGAATGAGGATGGTCCGCATAGTCTCATGTATTTGAATACCAAGTCCCTGCTTGGTGGAACTGTTTGGGAAGGATTAGCAATTGTGTTCTTGTTGAAGGTGTGCCACTGGGTGTGGGCTTTGAGGTTTAAAAGCCCATGCCCTCCCCAATTAGCACTTTATCTCTCTCGGTTCTGAGCTTTTAAATAAACATGTGAGCTTGTAAGTTCACAGATACTAGTCCAGTGCAATGCCTGCCTGCTTGCCTACCTGCCTGCTGTCATGCCTCCTGCCATGATAGTTGTGGATTCACCCTCTCAAAGTCCCAATAAACTCTTCTGTAAGTTGTCTTGGTCATGGTATCTTCACAGCAATAAAGAAAGGAATGAAGACTATTATGTTCGTTGAATGGGAAGGCCCACCCATTGTGGTAGCACTGTTTCCTGCATTTTTGTACCTAGATGAGCCAAAGAGGGACAAGCGCTAGTCATCCTGCATGAATTAACTCTCTCTCTCCTCATGACTATAAATGTAATGAGCGTCTTTAAGTTCATGTTGCCTTGGTCTTTCCCCAGTAATGGACTGTAACCTAGAACTGTGAACAAACATAAACACGTTATCCCCTAAGCCACATTTGATAGGTTACTTTCCCAAAGCAACAGGAAACAATACTAAGACACTATGCAGGCACAGGGAGCTCAGCTTGATCCGAGTTCCACGCAAAGCTGGGCCTGAGGGCAGGTTCTTGTAATCCAAGGCAGAGAGACCGGAGGTTGCTGGCCAGGCACGTAACCTAACGAGAGACCCTGTCTCAAAGCTAAACAACAAGGTGGACACTTCCTGTAGAACATTTGAAGCTGAAGGTTGACCTCACACACAAACACACACACACATACACACACACACACGGTCACTGGGTAACTGGAAAGCACATAGAAGTTATGACCAGTTTATGTCATAAAAATCTCTGTTTATCCCAGGGCTGCTATTGGCTGGCAAGACGTTGGTTCTAGTAATAGAGGACAGGCAGGTGGTTTTGTTCACCACAAGATCAACTAGTAGGAAACTTACAGCACAAAGCTCTGCAGGAACCAGCCAGTGTCTGCTCCTCTGCGGAGTGCTATCCTGCACTAAAGCACACATTTGATATGGCAGCGTCTTTCACAAGGACAGTGATGGGAAGGGCATTGTAACCTTTGAAAGGCTGCTTTCAGAAATCATACTTTTCATAAATAGAATTGAATTATAGTATATAAATTATGTAAATGACTTAGATACTAAGTTATATACATTTTTTTTTTTTGAGACAGAATTTTTCTGTGCTGTCCTTGGCTAGCCTGGAACGCTATACATCAAGGATATCCACCTGCCTCTGGTACCTGAATGCTGGGATTAAAGCCATATGTCACTACACTGAGTGCTAATTTATGTACTCTTATTAGAAAATGAAATTACATGTCTAGCTTTTTAGTTTTGGAAAAATATTTCATAGGTTAGCAGAAATTATATATATGCATGCTTTTAAGAATAATATATGGAATGACCCTCCTATCAGAATCTATGCTAATTCATAGAGAAAATGGTAAAATTAAAACCTATAATTATGCTTAAATTATTACTGAAACTGATTAATTCTATATGTTCAATAAATTGAGCAAATTTTGTGAGAATCAATAAAAGCCTGTACACTTCTGTTTTCAGTCACCTAAGTAAATAAATACTTGAATAGTTGAAGATTATTCAATAACCTACACAATGTTTGTTGTTATTTTATTTCAGTCATAGAAAGAAGGTCTCACTGGGAAAACATGGGATGAGAACAAATCCCCAAAGAGCAGCACAGTGAAACTACCCATAAAGCCACTTTTTAATCAGGACCATGACTGCTTTCCTGGTATACATCCTTTTGACTTTTATATGCACAAATTATAGATACATTTAAATAAGATGAGCTAAAATCACAAGTATTATTTCACTTTTTAATTAAAAAATTATTTACTTATGTGTATAGGTGTTTTGCTGGCATGTATGTCTGTGTACCAGGTGCATGTCTGGTGTCTATAGAAGTCAGACAAAGCATTGACTCTCCCCGGACTGAAGTTACAGACTATGGTGAGCCACCGTGTGGGTGCTGGGAATTGAACCTGGATCCTCTAGGCGCTGCCAGTGTATCACTCTAGCCTATTAGTTCTTCTCTGTCTTTGTCTCTCTGTGTCTCTTTCTCTGTGTGTGTGTGTGTGTGTCTCTCTCTCTCTTTCCTCTCTCTGTTTTTACTCCAATAATATATGTGACTTGTTTTCTTTTGGTCTACCCAGTGTCTTATAGTCACTATATACATTTTGTGGTGTTTCTTATACATAGTGCTAAAATAAATGCTTGTAAATAAATTTCTATATCTACTTTAGACTATTTTAAAAGAGAAATATTTTCATTGGAATTCTAAGATAATTATTAAGGTTTTTGGAACACTTTGCCTTTTGGAAACATTGAAATGAATTACAGTCTCACAAATCATATTAAGAAAGCTACTACAGTCATTATGGAAGTCAGTGTGCTAGTTCCTCTGAAAGATCTACCTCAAGATCCACCTATACTACTCTTTGCCATATACTCAAAGAACCCTTCATCCTACCTCAGGGACACTTGTTCAACCATATTCACTGCTACTCTATTCATAACAGCCAGAAACTGGAAACAACTTAGATGTTCCTCATCAGAAGAACAGATAAAGAAAATGGGGTACATTTACACAATGGAATACTACCCAGCTGTTAAAAAAAAAAAAGACAGACATCATGAAATTTGCAGGTAAATGAATGGAACTAGAAAAAAGAAATCAATGTTACTTTTTAAAGCCTGCCATGGAATTAATGGTAGACAGACTGGAAATATAATGATAAATGGAAAAGAAGAAAAAAAGAATGAATTGAGTAGCTAAGTTAAATTATCCATCTCTATGACCAAATTCAAGTTTATTCACACTGTTCAAAATTTTTTGTTGTGAGTTTTTAATACCCTAGGCATCTTTAATGGATTCAAGAAATAGAAAACTTCCTATTAAAATACCCAAAATGCTTTTTCTTTTACTCTTATGGGAATATATATATACATATATTCCAAATAGTGGAAATTTATGGGCAAATCATGCTTTCAGTACATATACAAACTCCTTCAGAGTGTAGACACTGTACTATAGACATAAGCAATATTTATTTATTTACTCCCTTGTCTCCATCTGCTACTTTCATGTGTGTAATTCTACAATACTCTATTTCCTCAGTTCAGAGCCAAGAAGTTCTCTGTAAACATCCGACTTAGGATCTCACGAGATCTACTAACAGACTCATGGGAAATGCTATTTAGTATAAAAAAATAAAGAGCAGGTTTTGGTGATAACTAATTTTTTGATGAAAAATATTTCCTAAAATTGCTTGGTGTGAGGTGATAATTCTCAACCAGAGTTCTGTAAGATCAACCTTCAGGGTATTGATAGTAGAACTGAATAGCTTTCTGCAAACACTCACAGGGAGAACAGATTTGACCCGTATGCTCCCCACAGGATGCAATGAGTGTTGAGAGCGAGAATAAACTGTGAAGTAGCCGAGACTGTGGGGCTTGGGGTGCCATTTCTGACGAGGCCACCTCAGCCGAGCCACTGTTCCCTGCTATGCACTGAGGCTGGCTAGAACAACATGGGGCAGGTGGTGTGTCTGGGTTGTCTCCACTGGAAATTAACATGTAGCATGGCTTCATTATGTGGTCAGCTCAATACCTTAGAGAAGCCCAGGCTAATGACAGAGCCCAGCCTTGCAATTTGTGTTTTTATTGAAATCCAGGGCCTCAGTTTTCTTGGAAGAGTGACTTGAACTTGTTTTATATATATATATATATATATATATATATATATATATATATATATATTCCTGTAAATTACTAATATATATATCAGTATATATTAGTAAGAAGACAGAATATATCAAGTATCCACAAAAGGGAGTTTAGGTGGGGGAGGGGCTAAATTTGCTTAACAGGCTTGGCACCATCCCGAAGCCCATGGAGGAACTTGGCTTTGTTCTGCTGTGTGGATTAGCCACAGTTTCAAAATCTGTAATTTTCTGTTATCTACCCAGACAGTCTTTTATTTATGTGGATAGACTGAAAATTGATGGTAACTATGAAACCTAACAATCTTGAGACAGCCGTGCCAAGCGGCACCCTTTA
Source organism: Mus pahari (assembly GCF_900095145.1). Classification (NCBI taxonomy): domain Eukaryota; kingdom Metazoa; phylum Chordata; class Mammalia; order Rodentia; family Muridae; genus Mus; species Mus pahari. Next base: position 85,497,652 of record NC_034602.1, read on the forward strand.
GAATGGATGCGAATTGAGATGTTTCACTCACTTAGATGACTCGTTTGCTCATGGCTAAAGAATGTGCCATCCATCACAATCTCCCACACTTTAAAAAAAAAAACAACAAAACCCTCTTAAAAACAAGCCTAGTGAGACAGGACAAACTCGCAACAAAAGAGAAGTGAGAGGTGATTTGGGGAAGTACAGTGAAGTTCTGTGAATGACTGCTGGCAAATTTCAGTGGAAGCTACTGAAAGGGGAACTCCAAGACATGCCTTGCATTTGTACTGATCTGGACCCGAGTTTGCATATTTTGCCATTTCAGAGTGCATTCTGACTAAAACAGTGAAAAATACCTCGTATGCGTGGTCAGTGAAGCTAGCCAGCAGAAAGGGTAGGCGCATCCTGTTATAGTGCATATAATAACAGTGGAGCCATGATTCACCAGGTGTGACCCCCACAGGCAGGCACTGTATGGGAGCGTTTCACACGGATTAACTCATTTGTCTTCCTAACAAGCCTGTGAGGTACATGCTATTCTTGGCTCGATTTTCAGGGAACTGAAGCTTGGCGAGGGCTGCAAGTTTCCGAAGCTGATTCAGCCTCAGGTTTGAGACCCCAGCCCTGAACTCAGTACTACTGTACTAAAATGCACTACACATTTTCTTGCCCACCTGAAACATCTGAGGTGGAAGTCATTCTTGGGTTAGTACATTGTCCCCAAAGCCAACAACATCTGGGGCAAGGTGGGCTTTTTCCATGGTAACCCTTCCAAGAATCTATCTCAGGTTCCTTTGTCCCCGTGGGGTTTGACAAGTCAGAGATGTAACTGTGAAGGAAGTACTCCTTGATTTATACAATAGGCTTAATCAGGATACCTGCAGAAACATAATCAACAAAGTCTTCATTAACAATAGTATTTAATGTTGCCTGCCGGTGGTTTGCGAGTCTGGGGAAGTTGCAGCCTATCTGTTGAAGATCTTCATATCCTAAACCAAGCCATACTTGTTGCAAAGCCGGTGGATGTTCAAGATACTGAGAAGTGCACTTGCCACCAATTTGCTTCCCCACAGAGTCACAAGATGGCCTGAAACTCCCACGGCTAATATCATTTATTTAGATAACACCCCTCCCCCCACCTCACCCCACACAGTATGGATATAAGCATGGTTTTGAAAAGATGAATACGCCAAGCCATTCACTATAAAGCTTCGTGAGCTACAATGATCAAGAAGACAGCTGGCCTCTGACGAAAGGAGAGAGATATAGAGTAAATTCTGATACAAAATGAACATGGAAAATTCACTGATTTAGGTGTGCAAATGACGGTTCAAGATGAAGTACTGAATTTATCATAAAGCATGATCAACAAGGGCAATGTAGTCGTTAAAATGGTAAGATTCCAGAGGAGCCCCCGAGGAATGTTCATATCTTCCTCTGTGGATGGTCTCCTGTCATTTCTCTTATTAAATGATTCTTGTGGATACTGCATTTTTTAAAATTTAATAGCTCTGTGTGGCAAAATCAATAACAACTTTTTTTTTTTGCTAATCTTTAATGTGCTGAGTGCTTTATATAATCAATATTGTATTTAATCTCCTCAGCAACTCTCTTGGGAATGCGCTGTGACCATGCATATCTTATAGGGAGGTATCTCAGGCCTAGAGGATAAATTACTTACCCATGTTATAGAGCTACTAAGTACAAATCTGGGAACATTGTGGTAAAGATCCATGCTAAAAACAGACAAGAAATGCTAGGGAACTCAAATGGAGAACATAAATGTCATCACCTTGGTTTTATCAAAGACTTCCTAGGACTTCGCTTCCAAAAATATTTTCTATTAGAGTCAGCATTTAAAAGCTAACATAAAATCCTGGAAGGCTAAGGTTGGGAGGTGGGGGAAGATCTTCAAGCTCATCCTTTCTTTTAATAAATGGGGAAGTTTAGGGGTAGTGTCTGGCTTAAAAATCTGCTTGGTTGTCTATTACCAGCTCTCGGAGACGTTTACAGAAAGCAAAAGATATGACATAGTCATTACTGGTTACATAAGAAAGAAAGTAGCAAAAAAAGAAACAGACACACACACACACACACACACACACACACACACAGTCTGATTGGATTAGTTAAATAGTGCCTAGTCCAGCCAACTCAGCAACCTAAGTCAAGGGAATACCTAAACAGAGACTCCACCCCTAATTTGAACTTCACACTCTATCCCCAGTAAGAACTTAGCAGAGAGTTGATTAAAAAAAAAAACTCAATCTCTAATTTTGTGATGTTCATCCTAACGTGGAGAGTGTACATCCTTTCTTGTTCTGGAAGCAAACAGTTGAAGACTTGTCTAACGGTTAGCCATGAATAACTCTTACAAGGTTCAGTTCACTTTGATTGATGACCTTAAGCACAGGTGTAAAATGTCAGCCTGCTAAGTTAGACAAACCGAGTATAGTAACAAAGACTTAAAACGACTATCACTCATTTGACATTTCCCCGAACTCTCTGCATTTGAACGGAACTTTCCACTACTGAACCGCTTTGCTACCTGCTACTGGGGAGTCCAACTCATACTTTCCTTAGGGAGGGGTGGCAAGTTCACCACCATAGCAACCTGGACAAGCTTTCTTGTGTTTGCTTCAGACCATATACCCAGGAATTAAAGACTGAAGGATAGGCTGAACCTTTCCAAATCCCTCTGCATCCATAATTGGCCTCTTTCTGTTAGTTAAAAAGACAAGGTTAAAATGTCTCTTCCTCTCTCTCTCTCTTTTTAATTAGAGGAAGAGCAAATAGAATTGTAGTGTTAGCTCTTCAGTTCGGGAGATTTCACTGTAACTTTAAGCCAAAGAGTTGAGAAAAGTCCACCTGCAACTTCTCAAGGGTAAGCTTTTAGGAGGTGTGGAGACGGAGAACCCTTGGCCCACTCTGCAGACCGAAGCGCTGTTACAGGGGGGACTTCAGGAGCCCCAGCAAGCGGCTTCCGTGTTTGCTTGAGCTGTGTGCGAAACACGAAACTGCATTTGATTCCAAATCCTGTGTTTTTCAAGCTCTTTCCTTCATTAACTCAGGATCCAGCATATCGCCTATCTTCTCTTACTCTAAAAGAAAGTTGATAACCTTGAAGACCTTGCCTGAGCCTGTGCCTTGCTTCTACCCCGTCGCTGAGTTCTGACAAGCATGAGGTGGGGCGTGGGGGGTGAGGCTGTTCCTGTCTTTTGTGATGATGCGGATGATACAGAGGTCTTGAGCCCTGAAAGCCCTTACTCCTCTGCGGAGCTCCTACCTTGGCCCACCCTACTTTTATTCTACACAGATCTGCTAACTCAACAGGTTGGATTTCTGCCAAGCAGCTCTGTTATCTGCAGTTCTAGCTGTTCCCCACTTCTGATTTCTGCCCTGGGCCTTCCGTTCTGGAGGAGTGGGAGGCTTCTTTGTGGGAGGGTTTCGGGCTGACTTGGACCTTAAATTTCAGGCTAAACTTGAACTCGAGGGTACAAGACTACCCTCTGACTAGGAAGCTGGATTTCCTCCTCCTCCTCCTCCTCCTCCTCCTCTTCTGTCTTCTTCTTCCTCTCCTTCTTCTTTTCTTCTCCCCCCCGCCCCCCAACACAAGTCTTCCAACACTAGGAGGGTCGAAATCTCTGGTATTCGGGGGAACGTTTCACCGAGATTCCGAGGGTGCTGAGTTCAAGAGTCTCCCTTTAGACTCCAGGCTCCTACTTCACTCGCTCCATCAAATGAAAATGGTCTGTTAGGAGCTGTTACTCATTCTAACAGATACTTTTTTCTCTCTTGAAGATTTCTAGGCCAGTGTCTGATTAGATAATCTTATGAAAGAGATACCATGCAGGAGATATCAAAGCCAACACCAAGGCCTCCAATCCATAAAAATGAAATCTAGTTCAAATCAAAGGTCTTGCCTTAATTATCTTTTTTGGCCTCCAGGGTATGAGTTTGGCTCAGAGTGGGAATTTCACACATTTATTGCATTGAAGGAAGAAATGAGGAAACCCTGTGGTGAAGAGTATTCTGCCCTGGGCTTTGATTTCTGCAATTATTTGTTTTAAATTTTCTCATTTGAAATGTTTTTCGAGCCAGTGAATAGTGATATTAAACGGCAATAGAATAACAATTGATTCTACTTTTAAGCTGAGGAAATCTGCCTAGTCAGTAGCAATATTCGGTCCACAGTATTCACTTACTTTAGCAGCATGAGTTCAGCGCCGGCTGCAGTATTTATCAAGAATGCTGATTTGAGGCTATTCTAAAGCTGCATCTGCAGTATTTGCTGTGTGTCCCGAGTTCCCTGTCTGTAAGATTTGTTATAACTGGTGATTTCCCCAGGAATATCTGTGAAAAGGAATATGAGCTACTAATTAGATATTACTATATACATACCTGTTGCTTTCCACACCGAGGGCTTAATATGCAAATGTGTGGAAGGCAGTTGTATACTGTAAGCAAACAAGTTAAGGGTATAACAACAGCATATATTATATATTTTTATTATATATCATATGATTATATATTTAATAATTTAAAATATATTATAAATTATAATATTTCTGTGCTTAGGAATAAATCTGGTACACTGTACTTGCTAGCACAGTGATCTACCACTGAGCTACATTCTCAGCTCTCCTTTAGCTTCAAATACTGATGCCTGAGTGAGGTATAGATAATAGGCAGAAAGTTGTGGATCACAGACAGGGACAAGGAACCCCACTTGTCTATCTGTGGGATGGTGTGACATGTGGATGTCACCAGTCACAAGCACCACAGTAGTAGTGAAAAAGTTCTGCCACGCCTTATTTCTTGTGATGTAGTTACTGTCTTGACTAGCTTATAATCGCCTTTGGAAATTTTACATTTGTCCAAGCTACAGAGCAACTGTAGAAATAAGGCAGTAAGTGCAGTGTTTAACGGTACATTCCACTACCGACGTTCCCTATACTGCGCCCCTGCGTTTACTTCAGTGTGTGTCCATGCAGGGGCCTGAGGACGAGCTCGTGCGTTGCTTCTCAGACATCGTTCACTGTTTTCCTTTCCTTTTCTTCGACAGGCTCTCACCAGCTTGGAACTCACTCAGCAAGTAGGCTAGGGTCACTGGCCAGCGAGCCACAGAGATCTCACTGTCTCCGACAGTTTTCTAGCACTTCAGAGGCAGAGACAGGCAGATCTCTGAATCCGAGGCCAGCCTGGTGTATAGGACAAGTTCTGTGACCTCCAGGGCTACACAGAGAAACCCTGTCTGAAAAAAAAGAAAAAGAAAAAGGATAAGGAAACAGTTACTAGAGGATCAGATAGGAGGCCCAGGATAGATTGTGACCATCTGGGCGACAGCACCTGCTAGCACCTCAGTTCCTCTCCAATACCTTCTCACAGGCCCCGTATCCATGGAAAGCTACTACATACCCTCATACCCATCAGTGTCTCCTGCTTTACTCCCAGAATCCTTCATGCCTCTGCTAAAACACTTAGTCTGCCTTGTGTTAGATGTGAATGAATCTGTTTTTTCATTAGATTGTAACTCCTTAATGAAGAGAATTGCCTTATTAATAACTTTATCCCTTGCAAAGTCATATACAGAGTTTCTGGCTTAATCAAGTGTCGGTTGACTAATGAATCCTAAATTGAACATGGATTGGAAAAGTGCTGGGCTGTTTATAGAAGATAATCTTGATATTAGAATTGAAAATGTAAATTTAACACATGGATACTTGGTGCAGATGCTTTGCTGGAAAAATGTCCTTAATTTTTTGATCTCACAGAATTTCTAGTTTTTACAAACCCCACATATTAATGTATCCAACAAATCAAGCAAAACAATAGCATCATTAGGAGCTTCTCTCTGTAGTTGAAATGCATTATTCAAATAGCCCACAAAAGTAGCTGTTATTCGTCATAGTTTAAGCAAGTTAACCAAAGCTATTGTCTTTCTTTGGCAACACACGTTTGCCGGAGAGAATACTATTCATGTGAAATTGCCAGTCTTTACTGTTTTCTTTGACAGTGAGCAAAAACTGTGGAGCTCATCAGGTCGTATTCCTCTGTATTTCTTTCACAAAATAAATTGCTTTACATGGTCAAGAAACATCAAGACTTGGTTAAGAAACTTAGGGTGTGTTTTACAAATAATAATGTACTCTCTTGAAAGCATTGTTATCAGCACATTTACTCCTCATAACTACAAAATGAGGGAAAGCCCTTCCTGTTACATTCACTGCGTGTATACTGATGGGCCAGTGGGACAAAAGACTTCTACTGAGCTACTACAATGTAATTTTTGCATTTCATTTAAAACAACGGTTTTAGAATTTAAAATATTAATGATCCCACAATTGGGATATGTTTATAAATTAGCAGTTTGAATTAGTGATTGCTGTTGTTTTTTAAAATAAAGAAGTGACAACATGAAATGATAATGAATGGTCTGCTGGCCACCGCTCCTGGTGGATCTTTTTTTTAAAAAAAAAATTAACATATTTTTATTGATTGGGAATTTCACATAGTGTACCCTGATCACCTTACTTCCTAGTTCTCCCTCCATGTCCTTCCTAAAGATTAAAAAAAAAAAAAAAAAAAAAAAAAACAATAGATCTTCTCATGAAAATAAAAGCCACACAAAAGTCTATTACAAAGTTAGCCNATGCCATTTCCCCACGAGAAATAGAAGCAGTCAAGAAGAGCCTCCAAAAAAAAAAAAAAAAAAAAAAAAAAAAAACAACCCACAAGTACAATTTGTTTGCCCGTGGTCAAACCGTTGGTAACCAGCCCCTTATAGAAAAGTAAATTCTCCCCCCTCCCACACCAGCAGAAGCCATCTATTATGGAGAGCTACACTTCAGCATCCTTATCAGAATTTTTAAGAGTCTTTTCAATGGCTTCCTCTCTAGGATGTTACTCTTCTGGGGATGGGACTGGGGAAGGGCTTATCACAGAAACCTTCTATGTCTCTCTCAACTATGAGTCTATCGATGACTATTGATACGCTACAGAAGACACTTCCTTGATCTTTACAGTCAGCAGGATCACGGTCATGGGTCATGACCTCCACGTGGCATCTGGCAACAGTATAGACCGTGTACCACGTGACCTCAGATGTCAGCATGTTACACGGACCTGAGCATGGTCTCCTTTGGCAGGTACAAATGACCGACCCCAACATGGTCCCTAGTGACTGCCTTGACCAGGAATATCCAAATGGCCTTCAGTAGTAACTTGAGCCATGGACAACAATATAGTTCCTGCTGCAGCAGTCCCAGACATGCCCGCAGTGGCAGTATGGACCACAGAGTGACAGCTCCTTCTGGTTGAAGACTTCTTTCTCTTGAGAAGGAATCTTGCTATGTTGCCTAGACTGGTCTCCAACAACTGAGCCAAGTGGCCCTCCCATCGAAGTCTCCTGAGTGGCTAAGATGATGAGTGTGCTTCTCTTCTTCTGGAACCAGACAAGGAATTTAAAAAGAACTTGTAAAGTAAGGAAATGTCTTTATATTCATAGTTTCTGGGGGGTTGGTTTTAGCAGTGCCAAACATTGAACCCATTGAACCCTTTCATACACTAAACAATGGCTCTGCCACTGTCTCTAATCCTCATTAATATTTTTAATTGGGTTGAAACACTCATGTTTGGCCTACAGACATTTATTTGTACGCAAAATGCAGGTAGGGTATATGTTTCAATTAACTTCACTGATGTTCAGGGGATCACTAGAGTCAGTATCAAGGTGTTACGTTGCTAAGGTAGGAATGTTCATTGTTAGAGGCATGAAGTTACAGGAAAAGCTTGGTACATGCATTCCAAGCAACAAGGCAATGATGGTGAGAAGAGGGAAGTTGTGGGCTAGAGACTGAGGTAATGTGAAGACACCAGGCTTACACTGACAGGAGGCCTGATGCTGATGCTAGAGGAGACGTAGGGCACACACCGACAGGAGACGTGATGCTGATGTTAAAGATACCACACCTACAGGTTTGTTTACCACACAGTCCTGCTTTGCTTAGTTTAGCGTTGCGGGGGTGTGCACACAGTTCTGCGATGAATACTTGGATAATTAATTTCATAACTCACACAGGATAGGCCAAATGTACGTTACTTTTTGTTTTTAGGACTGTGACTACTACCAAAAGTCAGGAATAAGTTAAAATAAAAATGGTGTAAAATAGAGATGACTGTAATTTCACTTTGTGAATGTTTTTAATCATCTATTTGATGTTGGATATGGAAGTTCAAAGTTTGTTTTTGTTTTTACCTTAGAATTTAGCTTCGTGGTAGAGCATGTGCTTAACCTGAGTGATACTCTGTATCCCACCCTCAGGCTGAAAGAATAAGAAAAAGAAGGAGAGGAGGAGGAGGAGGAAGGGAAGGGAGAGGAGAGAGGAAGAGGAAGAGGAGGAGAAGGAGGAGAAAGAAGAAAGTAGGGAAGTTGTCTTTTAAACTACTCGTAGCTCTGAAAGTTAAAAGTTTGAGAAAGTCAAATTTATAATTGAGGAATCCTCTTCAGTACAAAATATGGGCATTGAATTTCTTATAACTATTTTGATTTAAATGTACCATTAGAAAAGTTTTCAGAGATCAAGTGTAAAAATTGAATGAGGCCCCTGTGATACAGCAGGAGTGCTTTTAATACATACACTGCCTACACACCCAGGACTACCTTAGATTCGTAAGTTTTGAGATCACAGTAAACACATTTATCTATAATATGGGGCCAACATGGGAATTCAAAAGATATTATTCTTGCATGAAAATAAAAAGAATTTTTATAAAATGTGAACAATATATAGATTTCTTTCAGCCCACAATTCCTTCCTTGGCCAAAGTGAAGTTACTGAAGATGGCAAGATTATATCTTCAGAGGATCTGACTCACCAAATAACTTATCCATCCACATCAAGCAGTGGCTGTTACAGTAAACACCTTTGTTATCTGTCCACAGAAGTGGCTCAGCTGCTTTTAGCAGATAAGGGAGGGGACAGGAATAGATGTGGTACTGAAGTGTAAAAACCAAACTGTTTAAATATTTACTTATTTGCCATTTGTTCTGTTTGTACAATGTCTCACTCTGTACTTCAGGCTTGTATAGAACTTACTATGTAACCCCAGTTGGTCTCAAATTTGGGCTAATCCTCCATCCTCAGCATCCCAAGCACTGAGCTACCACCACACCCTGCTCATAATTAGCCTTTATAGAATGATTATCTTGAATGCTATTTTTATAGTAACATGCAAATAACATAATTGAAGAAGTTCAATAACAAGAAATTTGTGCATAGCCTAAGTTAAGAAGTGGGTAAAAAAAAAAAGAAAAGATGCATTTCAGCTTAGAATAGGCACATAGATGGTCTTGTGTTTCTCCAGAATGAAAATGAATGTGAAAAACCACTTTTACACAATGTCTAGTTATATTTTATCAGGGTGTTTCTGGGGGAAACATCTAAAGTTGGAACCCTTTTGTGTCCCTAACAGTACAATGAAATTAAACTTTATTTATTTTCAGATAGATACTAATTGTCTCCCTAATGAACTTGTCTCATATTTTTAGTCCAAAATACAAATCAAATGATTAAAATGGCGTTTGTTTTTATTTTTATTTTTTTTAAGTTTTTGAGAACTTCATACATGAGTATTGTATTTATACCATTCCCACCTCTCCCTTCTCCCTCCACCTCCTGTGTTCCTTCTGTTTCCTCTTGAATGTATGACCTCTTGTAATTGTTATTTATAACCCCAATAGCTTATCTACTTGGGACTAGATAACCTTCCAAGGACCCATCCCTGGAGAAAATGGATCCCTTAACTCTCAGTAGCCATTGGCTACTTACAGCTGTTCGTGTAAGGCATGTCCAAGCTAGAACGTCTACTGATGATGTTGTTGTGCGGGTCTCATGCAGGCAAACACACTGTTGGGATTTCATGGGTAAAAAGTATCATACCGAGTGAGGTAAGCCAGATCCAGAAAGACAGTCACATGCTCTTTCTCTGTGGATGCTAGCTTGTAATCTTTAGATTTGTGTATGTGACTTGCAACCTCAGAAACTAGGAAAGTTGAAAGGCATCATGGGAGAAAGGGGAAGGAGCTCTGGAGAGGGAGAAAGTCCAGTGCAGGTACTAGGATGGTGAGGAAAAGAAAAATGGCACAGAGTGGGCTTAACCGAGGAGAAGGAAGGGCGGGTAATACAGAGGGAGAGGTAAATAACACCGCGGGTGTTGGAAAAGCCACATATGGCCTTACAGTTGCATGTGTGTGCGCGCCTTTAATCCCAGCCTTCCGGAGGCAGAGGCACTTAGACCCGAGTTTAAGGCCAGCCGGGTTTTCAGGGTGAGTTTTTAAGAAATCTAGGGCTGTACAGAGAAACTCTGTCTCAAAAACAAAACAGAACAAAATAAACGTTGTTTAAAATACATATATATGTATAACATAGCTTTATGGGATGATGCCACATTTGGTGATAATTTGGTCCCCCACCCCACCCCACCCCTGGAGGCATAGACTTTCTAACAAAATCCCCACTGCTAGGTAAGAGACAAACTCCTTTTGTGTGGCTGTCGGGGGTGGGGGTGGGGTAGGGGGGTCCGGAAGGCGGAGAGTAGCACCCAAGAGGCTCCCCAGACAGTTTTGCTTACTGGAGGAACTTGAAAGTGAGGACTCTGTTGCTGAAGACACCACATGCTTCAAAGAAAAGACTTCAAAGAGAGAAGCTGGAGCTGACCTCCTCCCTTAGGGCAGAAGGAAAGCTACCTCAGAGAAAGCAAGTGACCCCACCCAGCTGGAAGGCCTGCAGACTACAGCAATGGCCAGGAAAACAAGATATCCCCAAGGGTACAATAGTAACACTTATATATTGGGCATTACCAACAGTTATTTCACTGGGCTTAAGGCCACTTAAGAGGAGGGAATTCATCTTTGGTATTATAAATCTAGCTGAGTATCCATGGTCAGAGACATCACAGACCCTACAGAAGAACCTACTATTGCACATTTCCAAATCAATATTAGTTCCTTACGGTATCTTAAATATGTATCCTTATATGATAGTGCATAGCTCTCACCTCTCATCAAAGAAGCTTCTTTTTATAGCAGGCAAGGCTGCTTTAGAGATTGACAACTGGTTAGATGCAGAGTAAGCGGCCATAGGCTGTATCAGCCCCAACTGGGCCATCTATAACACAACTCTCTCACGGAACCTCTCAGAAGAGGGGAGCAGATGGGTAAGAATATGAAGACCAAGATGCCTGCTGCACAACAGTGTCTTCTAAGCGTGGCTGGGATGCTGTTTTTAACATTCAGGCACGATGTCTGGGTTTTAATGCGAGCATTGCAAAGACAAAAGGACAGTGGAAAAGGATGGAGAAGGAAAGAGGGAGGGAGGGACAGAGGGAGGCACAGAGAGAGGGAAGGAAAGAAGAATGATGTGGAGAAAGGAACCATGAATTATATTTCACTTGACAGGTAAGACTTACAGGCTTACATGTACCATCCAATTGAGAAACACATGCTAGGCTTCGTATGCTGGCAAATGGCTGTGGGAATTCTAAGAAATGCTATGTTATGCAGTGGGAAAGCTGGGGAAATGACTTGAAGGCATGCCAGGTTGGAATGCTGAGTGTCAAATAGATGGTTAGGAGGTGGGAAATGAGTGCTTGGCATGGGGGGTGGGGTGGGAGTGGGTGGGGTGGGGGTGGGGTGGGGGGGAACACAAGAACAAACTGAGTGATCAGGCTAAGATGCCTTGGGTGGTGGTAGATGAATCAGTGCCGTGCAGATCCGTGGTTTCTGAGCCATGGGACCAGGTTTTACCCGGTCCCCTGGCTTTCTTCAGTTTTACTGCAAGTTTCTGAGTTTCTCACCTATTTTTATCTTGCAGATTATATTATATTACAGCATTCTGTCCTAATTTTTACATCCTTATGTTCTTCACTCCAGAGTCAGAATATAAGTTCCTTCTTATGCAGATAATGTGTGTGCTCATTTGAGGCATGTGTGAACACGTGTGTGCGTCTGTGTGTTCATGTGTGTAGAGAGAGAATGGAGGCCGACTTTGAATGCTGTCATCAAGAATACTATTCACCTCTTTAGTGACAGAGTCTCACCAATTAGGATAGCATCCTCCTGCCTCCATCCCCACCCCCTGGCATTACAAGCACATGCCACCAGGCTTTTTAGGTGGGTTTTGGGGAATTGAACTCAAGCCCTCAAGATGCAAGGCAATTGTTTTTAAAAGTAGCTTCCTCCCCATTTCTTAATTTCCTAGCCTTTCCAGCTACTTGCATTTCTTAGGCCATTCTTAGAGGCCCAGGAAGCTGTCCAGGTTGACAATGGCCAGGATACTTCAGTCCATGAATGTTTGTCACTTAGAAGGCCACAGGCAAAAAGACACTTCGGCCAAGATGCTTTTAGCCCGAGGAGAGAGGCCATTCTGCTCCCAGCCTGTCTCATCCTCAGCTGTAACTGTAGTTACAAAGTCTACAGAAATGGAGAAAATGAACTGACAAATGACAGTGGCGGAAACCCACACAGATCTCGAGACACAACGGAGGGTAACGTGACCAGGTGATTTGTCTCCTTGCTCTGCCATTTCAGGAATGATTTTGATCAAGATCATGCAGAAAAAGAGAAGAACTGCATTTTTTTTTTTTTTTAAACCGCCCCACTGCGAGTTCAGCACTGTTACTGGCCTTTAGTGCTTGATACTCATAATGCGGGCCACCTCAAAACCTCCGCATTAGAAAACACAAAAAGCTGACTACCACCACTGGGGGAAGGCGGTGATCATTCTCAATTCTAAAGATACCCAACATTCAGGTGCAGGTAGGCTAAACTTGGAGTGACCGATGATGGATCTGAGGTCTGAGCCTGCCCTCAACCCTTCCCTGACCCTAGTTTTACCACTAACTAGGCTTTTGGCCAAGTCATTTATTTATTCAGTGACCACTGTATGTCAGATATGCTGCTTGCCACTGGGATTTAAGAAAACAATGTGGGTCAGGCCCTTCCCTTAATAAAACTCTTAACAGTAGGTGTGCTGCACGGAGACAGGCATTCGAGAGAAGCCTTATCAAGTGGCGAGAGCTGTTCCAGAAGTCTGAGGAGTACAGTGTGAAGTGCCAGTGAGGGCTCAGTGCATTCAAACCTGCTACTGGAGAATGGCAGAGCTCAGGAGAGTGCTCTCGGCAGAGGTGGCCTTGCAGTTCTAGGCTGCAACCTACTCAGTCAGATGACCGAAACAAAAACAAAAAACGTTAAGCCTGACTGAACACTGGGCCTTGAAACAGCTTCATGAGAAGTGAAAGTGGTTCAGGGGTCGCTGGAGTGAAATTGCTGAAAATTGGGGCCTGATAAGTGATACTCTCTTTGAGGACAAGGAAGTAACATATGCAGACAAGTGCTAGCCTGAGGCTTCGTCCTCCCCTCGCTCAACCCCCCCCACCCCCATTTATCTATCTATCTATCTATCTATTTATTTATTTATTTATTTTTGTAAATCGGTGTTGAGTATTGAATCTACTGGTCTTGAATATGATACCAACTTTCTAGATACTGGGATATACTTGTGGCCGCCTGCCTGTGACTCTTGCCATACAATAGGGTTTTCTCAATGTGGAGGTTTGCATATCGCCTAACAAATAGTTCATGCCTACTAAGGACTGTATAATAGTAGACAGAAGCTTGGTTAAAGTAAGGTGTGGGTTTTGACAAGAGGCTGAAGCAAGGGCCAACTTTGGTGCTAATCACTTGAGTAGATTCCTGTGTCTATCTACGCGAGTGCCTTGGAAATGTAGATTAAGCATACTGGGACAGAAGTCAACACTTTTCCATGGCAAGAGCTTAATTGTTTCCAAAGCCAGGAGAGGCTTCCTCTCTCCCCACCCCTCTTCCTTCCTCTCTTCCTTCCTCTCTTCCTGCCTTAGAACCCTAAGTCCTAGAATCCTAAGTTTGTGCCATCATGCCCAGTGATAGAACAACCTTAGAGGCCTATTTGCCCATCTCTCTTAGGTTCGTGGTTGTGTGTGCATTTCTAGTCTAACAATGGAAACTCTGAAGCTGGAATTTAGATTATTCAATCTATTCAGCCATTGAAAATAAGTGACAGTTATTTGTTAAATAAATATCTAGCTAATGGAAAACTAAAAGTAATCTCACTTATTGTAGCAGTGTTCCCTGAGCTGTGGTCAGAGTAGGGGGTGTCTTATCATCCCAAACTGTAGCTGTCATGTTACACATTTTGTATTTTCAAGGAGTCTGCCTATGGTTAAGAGTCTGCGAATACTCATAATGAACAGATTTTGAAGCCAGTTGCAAGTCACAAGGACCTTAGGTATGTGGTTTAATCTTGCATATCAGTATTCTAATCTGCACCATAAGAGCAATGACTCTTCCTTATAGGTTGCCATGAAGACATGCTGGGTTAATGAACACAACTCACTTTAGAATTGCTCTGATACATGACCATTGCACTTCCTCGGCCGCAGGAGGAAAAGAGCACTACTAAGGACACTACTTAGGAAAAGGGCAGGATGTGGCTGCAATTCCAGTCCAGCACACATGCCTCTGTAAATGTAGCTTGTGGTCTCCAGTTACGGTATTTGCTGTCTCAGAGGCTTACTGCCTCTTACTGTCTGCTAACTTAGGTCTGGTCCTGGAAGCTTCTAGCCTCTGTACAATCTAATTTACGCCTAGCATGTTTTCATTCAGAGACTTACTGGTGCATAAGCTCATCCTTTCTAGTTCTGAGCTCTGACTGGTTCAACTCAGCCGCTCTGGATCAAACTTCTTTCCGAGATGACTCATCTACACTGGCTTCTCTCTTGGCCTCTGACAGAATTGCTCTGCTTAGCTTCACTCTAACTTTAGTGACATGTTCTAATCTCCTTCTCATCTTCTGGCTCCTTCTGGCTTCACCTGTGTCTATCTTGCTCTCTTTGCAACTGTCCTGGTAAAACTGTCCTTTCCTGTCTCTCTCTCTCTCTCTCTCTCTCTCTCTGCTCTTACATAGCTTCCTTTTCTTCTTCTTGTTGGGTGTATCTTATTCTGTCAAATCTTTCTCTGATCTGTCACTTTGCCACTCAATTAGACGTCACTATTCAAACATGGTGGTTCCTTCTATAAACTAAGTTTACCTTGCTTGGGATTAAAAGTGTGTACTAAGGGTGTGTCTGTATTCCAGCCAGAGCAACCATGTTGTGGGGTTAAAATTCTTACCTCCCTAGAAAGGACGGCATGTATACTTGCCATCAAAGTAAGTAAAAGGTGATATATACTTGGTGGCAGAACCCTTCCCAATCAGGCATGTGGAGACCAAGGAATAGACCCAGATGGTAAAGCTGTTGACTACTTAAAGTTGCTCTTAAAAGCATGGTCAGTGGACAGAAGAGATGGCTCACTTTTTAAGAGCACTCTAGAGGAACAGGGTTCAGTCCTCAGTACACACCTGACTGCTCACAACTGTGTGTAATTCCAGTTCAAAAGGGTCCAATGACCTCTCTTGGCCTCTGTGGACACTAGGCATGTACATGCTACATAGATATACATGTAGGCAAAATATCTATACACATAAAGCAAGTTAAAAAAAACCCTTCAAAACAAAATGCAACAGTGTCAGAACACTAGAGACATGAGAGAATTCTGAGTGTGAGAAAACACCAAAAAAACAAGAGTCATGCGACTCTTCTTTAAAACAGAGAAATGTTCTTGTAATGTGTTTTTGTGGCCCTCCAGGCGCAGCAGATAGTTTACTCTGCCAGTTGCTATTCATATGCTTCTATGGAAAAACATGTTTTTACCATGTGTGGCTTGGGGTTGTGATTTTACACATTACTCATGTGACTCTGCTTAACCCTCGGGGTATAAATTGTCTGATGCTCTGAATAAAGTTGGCTATTGCGCATGAGACTTAAGCCTGTCTCATTTTTAGGCCTTGTTCTCCATGTTCATTTGGCCTAGTAGAGCGGTGGTAAACAGCTCAGGATGTGGCGGAAGCTCTATTGCAGAAATGCACTTCATGTCAAATGTGCCACTGTGAACAGCACAGTATCGGAAAACCTTTTTTTCTCAGATGTCTTAGCATTATGTAAATTTTACATCACCAGGCCTGTGCAGTAAATGCCTTGACCTGCTGAGCCATTTCCAGGCGCCCCCCCCCCCGACCCTTTAATTATAGTTTCAAACAGTTATGAATCAGGAGTATATGTGTGTGCAAGTGCGTGTGTGGTCAGATGACAGCTTACAGGAGCTGAGGTTATGTCCTGTGTTCCAGAGACTGATCGTAACTCAATGGATGCCTTGGTGGTGACCAGTTTTCAGTAGGGTCCTAAACATTAACTTTCAAAATCCCCAGTCAGGACCGGTGGGTTCAAGGAAGTGCTTTTCTTTTCTTTTCTTTTCTTTTCTTTTCTTTTCTTTCTTTTTTTTTTTTTTTTTTTCGAGACAGGGTTTCTCTGTCTAGCCCTAGCTGTCCTGGAACTCATTCTGTAGACCAGGCTGGCCTCGAACTCAGAAATCTGCCTGCCTCTGCCTCCCGAGTGCTGGGATTAAAGGCATGCACCGCCACGCCCGGTCGGAAGTGCTTTTCTTTACCAAGCAAGGGTGGCCTTGTGGTTATGGTTTTTACTCTCCTCTTCTGATGAGGTTATGTGAGGCCCAAACTGCTTGTTAAGCGAATCCAGTTTTGAATCGCACAAAATGACTACATTTCTCCACTATTCTGCTTGAAAAACACAACTAACTGTTGGAGAAAGGCGGCTCCAGTGACTCCTCACAGTAAGGAAGATGGCCAGCTCATTTCTAAATGGAAACTCCCAAGTGCCACAACACATCAATCATCTGACATGTAATCTGACTTCCACTGAGCTGGAATGTACTTTAAATGTCAGGCCTTTGGATGAAGAATGTCAGTTTAGTGGGTTATGTGGCAGAGATGCCTGAATCTGGAGCCCTGTGAGAGTCGGACAAACAGCTTCTCTTCAAACAGCAGAGGGAAGAGTGAACAGAGGGTTAGAAGCGGAACGTCTTTTGCTTAAGCACATTTCCTAATGCTTCTGCCCTCATTACCACTGTACCTCATTAAAAAGACAAAACAGTGGTGTTCTCGAGAAAAAACGTCATCAGGCTGATATCTGAGAAAACTGGAGAAATGTTACATTATGGGTGGAGGAAAAAAAAATCCAGATTTTTAGCTTAAGAAATTGGAAACTTCAAGCACAGCTATTATTACTTTAAATTAAAAGATCTTGGCATGCATTCCAGGCTGGCCTCAGATTCGTGGTTCTCTTTCTTCAGCTAGGATTAGCCTCGGGCTACCGAACCTATTTTCTATAGAGAGGAGGCCAAGCTAGGCCTGATGGTGAGGCTTCTCACAATCCCAGTACTAGGGGGCACAGTGGCAGAGACAGGAAGATCACAAGTTCAAGGCTATCTCTGGTAGCTAATGAGGTCCAGGCCAGTTCAGGCTGTATGTTGACTCCATGTTCAGGAGGTGGGCTGGAGCGAGAATCCATTTCTCTTTCTACATTTTCTCCATTTTGCCGTCCTTCTACTCCCACATGCCCTCTGACCGAATTCCTGTGCCCATCCCGCAGGCATGAGACTCTTGCAGTTTATGAAAAGTGAGGCAATCAGTCGTTCTTTTTCCAACGGGAGAATCTTTTGTTCGGGTGGGGTCAGAAATTGCTGCCTGTTTCCAAACAGTCCTAAATCTGCAGGACTGGACTAAGGATCTGACCCTAACCTACTTTTTCAGAATGGCTGAAAGCGAGTTAACTAAGACTTCTGATGCTCCAGGCCACAAGCCAGCTGTGTGACCTTGGGCAGCAGGGTTACATCTTCCCCCAGCCAATGGCGATTAATGATCGTTAAAAATGATCTTAATACCTGTTCCTGAACACAATCGCTCGGCTCCGACAGTGTACACAGAGGGCTTTTAAAGCTCTCCCAAGTAATTCTTAAACCGCAGAACCCTTCGGAGAGCAAACATCCGGTACAGTGCGAGGACACCTGGGCTTCGCAAGTCTCCCCGTGGGAACCTGCGAGCTTCGCGCCGCTCTTCCGCCCACGCTCCGGGGAGCCTGGAAAACCGATCCTCTCCGGAGAGAGTCTGGAAAACTGGCTGAGACTCGAGGCGGGCAGCTTCCAAGAGTGGGTCAAGCTGCTGACGGCATTAAAGGACCCCATAGCGACTCACACCATTCCAACCCGAGCAGCCCCACCGACCCGCGTGGGGACCACCTCCTTAATAACCGGGACCCCGGACTTCACCCCTAGCCCCAGCCCCCACGTCCGTGTGCCCGCTCCTCCTCCACGTGACCCGGGCCGGAACCGTCACTTCCGGCGGCGGGGACAGCGCGCTTGCGCGCGGCGCCCGGCACTGCAAGCGGTTGGCACCGGCGCCGCGCCCCCCAACAGCCGCAAGAGGCGGGCGGCATCGGTGTGAGCCCGGCGCGGACGAGCTGCGGTCTCCAGGGCGCGCAGGCCGCGGGGCCTAGCGCCACGCCCCCCTCGGCCGGCCCCTCCCTCTTCCCGGGCAGCTCGCGCCCCGCGCGCCAGGCCCCGCCCCGGCCCCGCCCCGGCCCCGCCCTCCCCGCTGGCTCTGCGGGCGCCCGGCAGCTGCAGCGGGCGGCCGGGGCTGCGCGCTCGGGACGCGCGGAATGTGAGGCGCGGCGAGCCGCTGCGCACGGACGCTCGCGCGCGCGAAGGGCGGCGACCCCTCGAAGACAGTCGGCCGCGCCCGGCGCTCCGCTGCGCGACGCGCGGGTCCGGGCTCTCGCGCTCGCGCGCCCTAGTGCCCTCCTGGTGCCCTCCAGCGCGCCGGCGGGACCATGAAGAAGTTCTCTCGGATGCCCAAGTCGGAGGGCAGCGGCGGCGGCGGGTCGGCGGCTGGCGGGGCCGCGGGCGCCGGGCTCGGCGGCGGCTTCGCAAGCTCGTCCATGGGGGTCCGGGTGTTCGCCGTCGGCCGCTACCAGGTCACCCTGGAGGAGTCGCTGGCCGAAGGTACGGGCGCGGCGGGAGGCAGGTGAGGGAGGCTGGGGTGTGGCGGCGGCTGCGGGGCCGGCCCGGCGGCGGCTGGACAGTGGCTCCGGCGTGAAGCCGCTGGCAGCTCCGGTGTGGACACGGTTGCCTGCTTAGGAGTTTGAAATCATTCTCTGTTCTTCCTGGCGCGAGGAAAGAAATAGAAGACGTCCCAGTAAGTGATGTGGTGTCATGATTGGACCCGTGACTCATTAGAGGGTCAGATGGAGCAGTGCTGGGACACTGTCTGGCCGGTGTCCTGCGTTGCTTTTGGGTCTGAGCCTCCCGGACTTCCAGGGCGGTGGACTCCTCTGGGGTTTGTTTCTGCTAAAAACCAAACCAAAACAGGACTCCCAAACCACTGTATATGGCTATATGTGTGCAGATAATATGTCTGTCTGTCTGCCTTTCTCTCTCTCTCTCTCTCTCTCTCTCTCTCTCTCTCTCTCTCTCTCTCTCTCTCTCTCTCTCTCTCTCTCTCTCTCTCTCTCTCTCTCTCTCTCTGTGTGTGTGTGTGTGTGTGTATTGGCACGGTCTTCCAAGTTCAGTGGCTGCATAGGGGTGGTGTGTGGGAGTAAACTTGAAGCACGTTTATCTTCGTTGTTTAGAATCTTCTCCACACAAGGTCCTGTTTTTGTCCTCTCAGTGTCATTTTGTTAGTACTTTTAACAGGCAAAGTGGAACAGTTTAACTTTCCCATGTGAGGTATTGGTGGCTCTTTTATTGTCTGAAGGAGGTTATGACAGCGTGTAAAAGCATAGCTAGGAAAAACAAAGTTTGCTCCGTGTTAAAAAAAATTTCTTGATTTTAGTTTTGTATCTCTGGTGTGATTGGTTTGTAGAAAATACTTTCTGTTTTCTTACTGCATGCCTTGACCTCTGAAATTTTGAATGCGGAATATTAAGAAATATGTTGAAAAAAAGTCCCTGAGAAATAACCTCTTGTTGGTATGTAAGTGACTTTTAAAAATAAGCATAAGAAAACCAGAGACTGTAGGGAGCCGTCTTGAAATTCTGTGTTGACATGGTTTGAAAAACAAGGCAGCTTCCACTTGTAGTTTTGAAATTCCATGAACAATAGGAATCAGCACAAGAAAGAGCTGAGGCTTCTGTCTATAGAATAAAGGGGAAGCAGACTTGCATTATCAGGGGTGTGTGTCTTGGTTTTGTAGGCCATTGTTCATATTAACCCCCAGCCCCCTTTCTGAACTTCGGTGAAGTGGAGGGACAGATTGCCAGATTTTCAGAAGGGTTTCTGAGTGGTTTTGATAGATTCATCCCATTGCAAACTTTGCTAGCTATTGATTCCACAGGAATTTCAAGTGTGGACTAAGTTGGGTAGGTGTTAGCATTGGTGGCTGTCAACTCATGAGTATATGTCAGTTGTTCAGTAGTTCAGGGAAGTGTAGCTTGAATAGTGTTAGGCCTTCTCACTGAGTTTCAGGTCTCTTAGTATTAAGAAAAGTACTAACATTTCATCAGTAGACTGTAAATCTTAACATAGCCCTCACTCTGTTACCCCACACTCAGTAACAAAGCACTGTTAGAGTGTTCACTTGTGTGTGTGTGCGCGTGCGTGTGCACGTGCATGTGAGGACACACACAGGAAGGCAAGCCCGTCCCACCAGACTTAAGACAGAGTTATGCTAAAGTTACTAGTCAAGCCTTGAGTTTTCCATCCTCCTGCTTCAGCCTTCCAGTGCTGGGCTCATACGCAGGTTGTTATCAACATGCATGACTTTCGCTGACTTTTGCTTTAAGCGTTTCTGTTTGATATTTGTGGTGTGTACCCTGTGTGTGCATGCCTGTGGGTGCATGCATGTGTATACCTGTGTACACTTGTGTGCAGAGCAACGTTAAGTGTCTCCCTCACTTGCTTTCCACCTTAGTTTCTAAGACATTGCACTCAGAGCGCATACATTGGGCTAGGCTGCCTAGACTGGACAGCCTGTGGGTGCCAGGGATCCATCCACCTGTTCTCTTTCTCTGGTAGCATGGCGGGGGGGCAGAAGAAGGCCACAGTGCCTTGGAAACTGGGGATCCGAATTTAGGTCCTGATAATTGCTTGGCAAGCTCTTTACGTTTTGGTTTCTGCCTCATTAAAATTTATTTCATTAATTGCTGGGCGTGGTGGTGTTCTCCTTTAATACCAGGCAAGTGGATCTCTGTGGGTTCAAGGCCAGCCTGGTCTACATAATAAGTTCTAAGACAGCAGGGCTATAGAGAGAGACCACGTCTCAAAAACAAACAAACAAACAAACAAAAAACAACCGGAAAATAGGTACTTACTTGGCTTTAATGAGTGATCGGGTGGTAGGTGGAAGCAAAGGTTGAAGGAACTTTTATGAAAGATGGAATTTCCTGTGTTTACACCTTGGCTCCTGGGTCAGGTTTGAATATCCAGAAGGCAGGGAGGGCCCTGGGCTTCTTTCTGATGAGCTGGTCTTCCCTTTCTAGAGCACACAACTGAAAAGACCATTCACTTTATTTTTCGTCATTCTGCAGGTTAGGTGAGATGCTAGGCACAAGTCTGGTCCACATATAAATATGATTGATCAATAATTGACAGACTTGCTTGTCATTTGAGGTGAGTGTGTGTGAAGAGGCATGGCATTTGAGTGACCGCTTGTCTTTTCAGTATACTACTCTCTGTCTTACTCTGTCATTGACTGTGTTCTACAAGTTGGAATGAATACTGGCTTAGCAAATACTGAGTCACTGCTTCCAGGGGAAATGGCAGGGTTAGATACCACAGAGCCTTGCTTCGCAGCATCCTTGTCGGCTGATTTATATGTGTGCCTATCCTTTGTGTGTTTGTGTTTAAAGACACCTTGTTTAGTGTCTTGTTAGTGGTTCATTAGCATATCATATCTCTAGCTCAGGCCAAAATGAAGAT
Organism: Mus pahari; assembly: GCF_900095145.1. NCBI lineage: Eukaryota > Metazoa > Chordata > Mammalia > Rodentia > Muridae > Mus > Mus pahari. The sequence continues at coordinate 85,519,538 of NC_034602.1, forward strand.
CATCTCACAAGGTTTCTTTGTGGGAGAACCAGAACGTTTCTTGCACCTGTGTACTCTAGCTTGCGCCGTGCTCAGGAACCTTTTTAAACACAGAGATCACCAGTAAAAAGCAACTGAGAAGCAGATTACACTCTACACAGTCTGGAAAGGACCCTTGCTGACAATATGAGAGCTAAAGTAGGAACATGCAAGTCAAGAGATTCAGTTTTCCGCCCATTCGTTATATCTGCAAGTGACAATAAGTGCCAAGAATAGGGACTTGGGGAGTTTCAGCAAGTTGAAAAGGTGACAGAGTGCTGAAATGGTGACCAGCTCTTGTCATACACATGTGTGCATGGATTTGAGTAGTACCTTAGCTGCAACCAAAGCATTTTCAGGGGCACACTTCTGTGTGCACTAAACTGTTGGTGCAGTTCTCTCTGTGAAACCATATACATGCTTGAAAGTGCTTAATTCCCCCCCCCCCTTTCAGTTTCTACTGAAAGTTTTAGGACCGATACCATAGCGAGGCATTTTTTTTGTGTTTTCTCAAAAAGTGACTCAGTTTCAGGAGTTGAACTGATCCTGACTTAGAGCTTTTAAATGAGGCAGAGTCACCTGCCTGTCTTAGCGTGAAATGACATCCACTTGTCAAGCACAGATAACTCAGTACAGCCTTTCAGCTCTCATTAAGAGGGAGGGCTGGTTTGCTGTCCATCTGTCCATCCAAAGAAGGGTTTTGATGCTTGTGTAGGGGAGCAGGAAGAATGTTTGTTTGTTCGGTTCTGTTTGTTTGTTCGGTCTCCTGTAGCTCCCTCTGGCCTCACACTTGCTATGTAACTGAGTCCCAAAACTTGCCAGCTCTTCCCAAAGTGTGAGTGCTTGCCACACACCACTCTCAGGAAGTTGGTTCTTGTGGATGGTTATTTTTTCCGCCCACATATTTAGTGTAGAGAATGGCCTTAAAGGGGATGTCAGGAGTATAACATGGCTGATGGGCTGAGCCAATTAATCTTGAGGTTACCTGGGCCGAATAGGCATGGCACTGAGAGCATGGAGAGGGGAATCCCTACTGTATGGTTATGCTGCTCTCAGTAATTAGAGAATTACAGAATTCTGTAAACATAATGCCTTCTAAGCATTAGCTGTGTGGAGTGAGTGAATCTAAGCTGAATATTAGCTGCGCCTCATTGTTAATTTTATAGGAAAGTAGTAACATATTGTACACTTAATTTTGCAGTAAAGTCAGTAGGAAATGTTGAATTTGAGTATCTTACTGGAATAAATCATCTTTGGCTACCCAGAGACTTAAGTTAATGTTACCAGGAGAGGACAGGAAGGATAGAAGGGAGAGTTTCACAGAAATATCAGCGATTGTTGGGTTCCACGTTTGTATTAAGCGTGGCTCATATAACAAGTACAGCCATTCTCTAGCTCAGTAGGACCTGTAGTGTAATGCGGAAGACAAATGTTAAAGAAGTAGAGACCTCTTGGTTAATGTGGTTAAAAGTGAAGAGAAAGCATATGGCCTTAGAGAGAATGGTCGAGTCTAGGGAATGAAGAAGAGCCTTTCAACACTTTAGCAGAAGCCATAGGGCAGGGAGGAAGCATTAGTGAGTGAGAGGTGGAGAGAGGGCTGTTGTAGAGTAGGACGAGAAGGAGCAGGCCCTGGTGAGGAAGGCCTTCAGGAGCTGGAACGTGCTCAGAGCAGTGAACCATGGAGATGCTCTTGTTGAGCAGGGTCTTGCGGACCATGATGTTGGATCATGTTGAAGATAGCTCCGAGGTGGTGGTGATGGGCGAACTGGGGTACTGGGCTTTGCTCAGCAGGCTGAGCTTGGGTTTTATCTAAAATGTAACAGGAAGCTAATGAATAATTTAAAACGGTAACTGATTTTCTCTAGATAGAAAATGGTTGAGAAATGTGTAAAGTGAAATGACTAAAAATGAGAGAGTGGAGATTAAAACGTTTGTGTTTAAATGTAAGGGCCTTGGAGGGTCTGTTGAGGAGGTGAGAAGGGTCAACGTGGCTTGTATATACTATACTGTTTTCGGAAGGAGGTAGCATTTGCTAAGTACAGGACAGATTTGGGGAACTACCGAGCAGTTCTAGAGTTGTCGAGGTATCTGAGAAGACATGCCTAGTGGGACTTGGGTGTGTGGGACCTGATACCCTCACTGCAGTGCCTGGAGCCACGCGTTAGACAAGTATGGATTTGATGCCTGGAAACCTGGGCTGTTTCAAGAAGGGGCGGGGAGCTGTGCTTGCTTGATCTGTTTTTGGGCCTGGCCGTCGCAGCCCTCGGTACTCTGAGACCCACCTTCACGGTTTCACCCCTGGACTCTGCTCCAGCCTCAGTGTGCTGCTCTGCTTCCTGTGACTCTGTGACTTACATTTGGGTTTGCCTGTCACTTTACTTGGTGTAATCCCTGCTCGGAAGTAATGGTTATGGTAGCTGTGTCCTTTCTCTGGACACCTGTGGCCATTGGCTTTCATCTGTCGTATCACATTCAGTTTTTTGCTTTGAAATGTAATCATGTTAGCCCTTAAAAACACTACGATAGTTATTTATTGTTGGTCTCTTATCTCTCCTAGGAGATAGTAAACTTTGGGGAACTAGAAACTGTCTCTCTCTCTCTCTCTCTCTCTCTCTCTCTCTCTCTCTCTCTCTCTCTCTCTCTCTCTCTCTGAGTCAGGGTTTCTCTGTGTAGACCTAGCTATCCTGGAACTCACTCTGTAGACCATGCTAGCCTGGAACTCAGAGCTCTGCCTGCCTCTGCCTCCTGACTGCTGGAATCAAAGGCGTATGGCTAGAAAGAATCCTAATTGCTGCTGTATTTACAGTTTCCTGTACTCTTCCATGGTCATTCAACTGTGATGATGTTTGACTTTTAAAAATAAATGTATTTCATTTTATTCATGATTATTGTAGACTTGAGAGCGCTGGTGCATGCCACAGCACCCATATAGAGGTCAGAGTGGCAAACTTTTGGGAACTGGTTTTCTCTTTCTTCCATGGGACCTCGAAGACTCAGTTCTTGTGGGCAGGTGCTTTGACCCACTGAGGGAGCTCACAGCCCTGGATTCTGTTTCAAACCGCATGTTTTTAATATAATTGAAGACGTAATTTGTAAGTTGAAAAGTGCCAGTGAAGGGCTCTTTATTGGACTATCAAAATCTTTTACTCAGGCCCGGAGACTCTGCATTTATTTATTTATCTATCTATTTATTTATTTAAACTTTTGTGAAGGCAAGCTAATTCTGAGTGTCATCTCACTGAATCACTCTAACGTCAAGACCAGCTGGGGATCTGTGCATAGTCCCCTCATCCTGCCGACATAGCTTGCTTTATTCTGAAGAGGTGGCTTCTGAGAAAGAAAAGCACAGAAAATGAAAGCAGAGAAAGGCACACCCTGTGCGCCTGTGAGATCGTTTTACCATGTGCCTGTGAGTGCAGAGGAGGAGGCGAGGTCTTCAGGTTCCCAGGTCCTTGGCTGCTGTCCTCTCCTGCATACCCAGTGCTTATAATTGTTCTTTCTGTGATGAGTTAGATTCTTAGGAAACATTCCCTCACTGAAACATAGATTCAGTGTATGAGAAGACTGAAAATGGGATCATATGACATACCCAGCAGCGCACAGTCAGCTAGAGGCCGGTCAGTGTGAGCAGAGCTCAGAGTCAAGCTTAGTTTTAAACTTTTTTAGTGAAAGCCTGTCCTAGCCTTGTGACAGTTTGCTCTCAGAACAGCCCCACACTTCTCTGACATTGGTTGCCACATTGAATCCCCCGGCATCTTTATCTCAGGCCACCTAGTCTCTAGAACTGTGAGAAATGAATGTTTTGTTTATCCCAGCTTCTTAAACTGTGGGTCACCACCCCATGGCTTATGTAACAGTGCATGTGGGTGTGTGTGGGAGTGAAGAATTTTGGCAACAGTAAAAGGTTTCTGAATGACCAAAGACTAAAAATTAATTGAGAATCAAGGTGTAAAGCCTCCCATGTACTCCGGAGGCCTCTGTTGCTGTGGCCGCCTCCTCTGCAGTCTGGGATCCGAGCACAGAGCATGCACACCTTGCCTAGCGCATGCTGTTCTGCCATGCACCACCACCAGACACCGCCTGCAACCTCTGGGCTCCAGTGGAGAGACGATGTTAGGAGTTGCAGTGCTTTTACTGAACACACTTCTCTGCTTTGCTGGAAACACAGTGCTTTAATTACAGAAAAACAAAGGTGTAGGATTTTCCTGTTGCCATTCCTCATATCAAATTAGTTTATACTTGGGTTGTATTACATTACATTAGAATGTTTAAAAGTTATCATTTGAATTGTTGGTTTGATTTTTGCTTAAAAAAAATTGTTTAATGAATTTTGACTTGAGTCTATGGCAGACTTTCTGACAATTTCTGAATTGGCCCCAAACTCATGTTTGCCATTTTGTACTGCGTATTATATGAGACAGTGTTCTCATCGTCAACAACTATAAAGTGGAAATATCAATCAGCGGACAAACATTGAAAATACTTTGTGTTCTGAAGAATCAAATATTTAGCCAAGATCTGATTCCTTATATATAAGCAAATGAGGACACTCACCGCTTTAGTACATACATTTGCTTTTATTTTAATAAATGGGAAGCTGTGTGCGCCAAAGATTCCTTTACATTTCTGTACAATTGGATGTTACTGAAGCGTGATTGGAGTGTCTGTTTTGCATACTGAGTACCTTTCTTAGGCAGAAGAGGCTTATGGGTGGACAAAGGTTAAGAAGCCCTGGTTGGTCCATCACCCAGCCTGTGGTATGTTGATATAATTGGCAGGAGAGACCAAGACATTTCCGTTTTATTTATCTTGTATTGTTACATTTGCCTGGAGTGCGGATACCTGTTGTGGTGTCCCCTGCCCCTTGTTGAAATTGGGTATTGTAGGAGGCATTTATTAATACAGTTTCTTACAGCAAATCTTTTGTTTGCTCCTGAAACCTGTTTCAACCTATGGCCCTAGGTGTGGCATCTGTTTCTCATCTGTTCCTCAATTTTGTTCTGTTTTAATAAAAGTTTTTTGTTATTTTAAAATGTAGCTCATTTAGGATTTGGCTTGTCCTCTGTTACCTTTACATTGTTGTACTCACAGTAGGCATTCAGTGTGTTTGTGAAAAGTGAGTCTTTGACTTCCACATGACCAGAGGTCTAGTAAACGCTACCGTGAGCAGACACACTCACTGGCATTGGATATGACTGCCTGTCCCTGCTGGTTTGCAGTGACGGTTGTTCCCCTGCTCCCTTACTCCATTCCTTCACACTGCCCCTGAGCCCCAGCCCCCAGCCCCCAGCCCTACTTTTATGTCCTTTGGTAGAAACGGAAATGGGAAGGGACTGGAAGGAGGTACTTTGTAACAGTGTAGGTATAGTATTAACTAGGTGGACAGAAGCACTGCATGAGATTGGGTTTTGAATTTTGGGCTTTTTTTTTTTTTTTTTTTCTGTTTACACGTCTAGTTAATTTTTGTTTAAGTTTTCTTAACTTTTATTTAGGTGTGGCTTTCAAAATGTTCTTGCTTGAGGCCCCTTGACTGGTATCACCGTACTAAAGGAAGTCATTACTGCTGTATATTAGGAGCTGGGTGGTTCTAACTGGGTGGTGTGTAATTCTTCTTATGGTAGAATCCTTTTGGAGACAGGTCAGTTGCATGTGGCCATCACTTGGGTGGGGTGGGTGGGTGGGTGGGGTAGCACCTAGGTTTCATTGGATGGGTGGCTGAGAGGATAAGAGGTCAGGAGGGAGGGGAACATCTTTTGAGGCTCTCCTCTAGCTTTGGGACTCCTAATTGGAGCAGGCCACATTGGAATTACTTAGTTCTATCTTATCACCTTAGATCTTGACTTTTCTTTCAGATTAGGACATTTGTAATCTTAGCACCAGGTCAAAGAGAACAGCCATGGTGTATACCGTTTTGTTCATAGCACATAGCACATCATCGTTATCTTGACATTCTTCTATACCTGATTTCTAAGAGTAAAAGAGTTCTTACACCCCCCTTCCCTGCCTAAATGCTAAGTTACTTGTTTTCCCAGGGGCTTGTTGGCTGGAGCGTTGTTAGGACTGGCTTGGACTTTTACACACTTAACTGTCTTCTTGTGAATGAGATTATCAGTAGGCTAGATTTTACTGTTCACTCTGGAATCATTAAGATATTTATACTAAAATCATTAAGCAAAATAGTGAAACATTTCACAACTGAATCCTGTGAAGTGTTTCCCTAGGAAGTGTGGTCTTAGCAGTGGCTCACTTTCATTCTGTGGCCTGCCTCATAGACGACTGCTGGATGCTAGTTAGTGTTCTATCCTCGGTGTCAGGAAAGTGATGGTACAGGTTAGGTTGCATACTTTTTGTTTTTCTGTTTTTTTCAGAATTAGGGTAAATACATGTTTTGAGCTGTGCGTAACCTTTTGACGATGTCTTCTCTGATGACTAACAACTTTATAAGATACCTAATTGCAGTAATGTGGATATCAAAGATTTGTGATCTATCTATCTATATATGGTGGATCAACATTAGGAGTATAGTAAGTTCTGAATCTCATTAGTACAGTGCTATGGTTAATTGATCCAACCTGCCCAGTTCAAATCTTCACAAATAATCAAGTGGACTGATAAGTATTTGGCATTAAAAAAAAAAACCCTTTTATCAAAATATTATTTATATATTCCAAGTGAAAAACTTCAGAATCTCAACCCAAACGAGTGTTTTTAATTTCTAATCTAGTAAAGGCAGTGCTACAGTTTCATTTTTGTGCTGACTCTTCATGGGAAGGCTGTAAAGAGAAGAGGGGGGACCTTGGGCTCATGGTATCAGGCAGACCGTTAGATAGCCTGTGGCCCCTGACTTTGTTTCTGGGCTGGTGAGGTGGAGCTGTTCATCTCAGAGACACAGAAGGGTGTGGGACCTCAGGCACAACCCCAGTGCTCACTTCTTCTTTAGACAGGCCTGGCTCCTAGTACATCACCTCCCAAGAACTTGTTGAATTAGTGACTATAATTCAGTGTATTAACCCATGGGTGTCATCAGAGCCCGTGATTCAGTCACTCCTCAGTGATTTCCAGCTGGGTCAAACCTTCAACATGAGTCCTTTTCTTTCTCTTCATTTCTTTTCTCTTTTAAAAGTACTTCTTATTCATACTCGAACAATTATTATTTTTTTTATTATCTTATTTCAAGGGTAGATTTTGAATCTATGCAAGTAACCTAGATGTGGTAGCTCATGGGGGCCTAGACTTAAGAGGGTGGTGCAGGAGTATTGCTCAGAATTTTATTATGAGATCCTGTCTTTAAAAAAAAAAAAAAAAAAAAACAAAGCAGAAGACAACCCTCCCAGGTCTGGATTTTCTTTCTCTCTTTTTTTAAAGATTTACTTATTCATGTATTTTGATATGTGAGTGCTCTGTCTTCAGACACACCAGAAGAGGGAATCAGAGATTCCATTACAGATGGCTGTGAGCCACCATGTGGTAGCTGAATTGAACTCAGGGCCTCAATCAGTGCTCTTAACCACTGAGCCATCTCTCCAGGGTTCTATTTATTTATTTATTTATTTATTTACTATGTATTTGTGATAGTTTGATCCAAAGAAGATGTAGGAAACACATTTATGAAATTTTTTTCATTGTTCAAAATCAGATTTTTATGAATCTCATGAATTTGTAGAACAAGACACAAACAGTGTTTTTGCATCCCAGTACTGCTGTTTGCTGGAAAGCTACAGGCATCTCAGAAAGTTAATGTTGCTGTGACAGGTGGCCCAAGAGGACAATTTAACAGAGACTTGTCTTAGCCATGGCTTCTGGGACAACACGGAGACAGAGTAGCAAGGAGTGTGCGTTGCAGCAGAGTGGCTCACCTCATGCTGCACAGAGCCAGAGAGAAGGGGAGAGCACAATAGGGATGACTGTCAAATCATACCCTCATAGACCCGTCCCTCCCTGCCCTAAAACGTCCACACCTCTGAATGCTGCTAACAGCTAAGGACTGAGTACAAAACTTACCCATTTGAGTGCATCTCATAGTCAGATTGTAAGAGCCACAGTGGATGATGTGAAGTCAGGTCTATTGATTTTCACCTTTTGGAAAACTAGAGATAAGATTCGTGTCTGGTGTATAAAATCCAGAATTAACGATAACACATCAGTCTCCTTTTGAAAATGATCTAAACATTGTATTGAATAGAATTAGTATTGTCGGACTGACAGTCTTTAGAAAATGCTAGCGCTCCATCAGATTTTCATAATTGAACTGCTTGTTTAATTTTAGTTCCCTCATTTTTAACTACGGGAAGGGAAGTAGGTGATGGAGCCCAGAGTCACAGTGCTGGTGTTGGTTAGAGGGTAGTGCGACCTTAGGACCCATGGCTCTACCCTAGCACTTCCTCTAATGTGTATGCCTCGCATAGGCCCTGTGTACTTGCTTGTTAGTGTCAGGAGACTGGAGGACTTCGGTGCCCCCGAAAGACAGCTAGAGCTTTTAATGGTGGAGGAGTATGGGGAGGGGCAGTGCTCCTAAACATTTTCATCTTGAGTTTCAGAGTTAAAGCTTGTTTATTCTTTTTGAAGATCATCAATCAGATGCTACAGCTTTTGAGGCAGACTGATTAATTCTGAAAGTTTAAAATGAGTTTACAATTCCAGTGGGTCAGAGGTCCATAGTGGCAGGGAAGGTGTAGCAGCTGGAGAAGGATGCTGAGAGATCACATCTCAGCTTCCTTAGGAAGCAGGATGGGGGAAGGTAGAGGGAAAAGGGCCCAGTGAATGGAACACACAGAAACTCTCACCCCTGACATCCCATTAATGTACTTTTCCCAAACAGGCTCCATGACTTGAAATTCCATAACCTTTCCAAACAGCACCAACAGCTAGGAACCAAGGGGTCAAACACATCAGCCTCTGGGGGACAGTTCTCATTCAAACCACCACACCCAGCTTTTTTGAATTAATCTGTAATTCTTCTGCTAGAGAAGTTCTGCCCTACATGAGATAATGTGTACGTGCTCTTCATGGTATGCCATGTAGAACTGCACCAGTTTTGTGAGCTGAACCCAGCAAGGCAGCGCCTAGCAGTGCTTGTAGGGCTGGAAAGGGTGAGCAGAGTCCGTCCGTCCTAAATGGAAGCCCTGACCCTCCCTTCAGCCACTGAGAAGCACTGGTCTGTCTAGGAATCTGAGTAGTCTGGACACTTCCTAGAAGAAGAAGCAGATAGCATTCGTCCCTTCGTGCCTGGCTTTCTTAGTGTCATCTCTTCAGGACTAGTCCCTGATATAGTTTGCCTCAGAATTTCCTTCTTTGATCCCTTTTTTTAAAGGTAGAGAACCAGCTTGCCTAAGCCTCTCAAGGGTCACTGGCCTGCGCTTTCAAACCCAGCTCCCCATCCTTAAAGTCCGATGCTGCTCCATGTTCATTTTTGTCACATTTGCATGTCTGTACACCTGTTCACGGACATTTGGGTTTTTTCTACCTTAGGCTGCAATTGCTGTGTACATATGTTGCTATGTATATATGCATGTATGTATGCACACATGCAGGCACGCATGAATCCCTCGTTGTACAACTTTTTGTTATCTATTCTGTGCCTAGTTTTTGGAGGCTTCCATTCTGCTTCTCATAGTGTTTGTACTGTTTACAGTCCCAGCAGTGCACACTGATCCCAGCTTTCCAGTCTCCTCGTCTCTCCAGTACTCGGCCACGTTCTGTGATTTCTGTGAGCGTACCCTAATGATGTGTCATGCTTTCATGCACATGTTCCTAACCATTTGTGATTTTGAGCTTCTTTTCATTACCTAACTGGTTATGTGTTTCATATCATTAAAAGACATAATAAATGTGGCTTGCTTTTGCTGTGTAATGGTGAATAACTGAGAAAAAGCCTTCGGAATCCTGCCTTTTGGAATACCATTTTTATTTGAAGGCATGGCTGACAAATTGATTATGCATTTAGATCTGGGTTCTGGCAGCCAGTTCTCTCAAGTGCTGGAGTGAGTGTCATTTAGGGAAAACAACTGACAGGTGTTATTAATGTTGGAATTTGAACTTTCAAAAAACAATTATAACCTTGGAGAACGTCTATCTGCCATTATAACGTTGACAGCCTCATTACTATAACGGCTGAGGAGACAGGTGATATTAACAAATGCAATTTAAAAAATTGTATAACGGAACAGCTGTATAGCTTGAGCTGTATTTTCCAGCACATCATTTACAAAGCACACGATTAACACAAGGATATTAAATATAACAGTACAAAAAGTCAATGATAAGGTTTCAGATGCCATATTGCAACTGGTCTTTAAGAAACAAATTGTTAGTGTTTTACCTGAGTAGGACAGAATAATATATATATAATTTTCTAAGAAGATTATTAAAAGTAGCCTTTATCTACATCTATGTGAAACTGAATTTTCATTATATACTTCATGCAGCCAAAATAATATTACAGATTTACATATATAGACCTAGCACTAGTAAGAATCTTTTTCTTTTTTAAAATTATTTTATTAGATATTTTCTTCATTTACATTTCAAATGCTATCCCGAATGTCCCCTATACCCTCCCCCCAAGAATCTTTTTCTATACTGTATGGTAAAGCTGTCCTGGGTTAGGAGCTAGTAGTCACAGGTGTCTGCTGGCTAGTTTGGTCTAATACATATGGCATGCATAAAATACAAGATTTTAAAGCTTTATTATGAAAAATGTAAAAGATATATATATATATATATAATATTTATAAATATCCATAAATATATATTCATATTAAATATATGTATGTGTGTGTGCTGGTGCCTGGGATTGAACTCAGGGTCTTACATATACTATATGTACTCTGTTCCACACACCTAGCTCCTGATAGTTTTGTAATATTGGTTATATATTGAAAGAAGATTATTTTATATATGTTCAGTCAAATGAAATATATTATTAAAATTTATGTTACTGTCAGAAAATTTAAAATTATATATGATTTACATTGTATTAGATCTGTGTTGTTTATGGCTGAGCTATTATGTATTGTTGGTTGTATGGACTATACACTTTGCAAATGATACTGCCTGTTTAGGGCTCACAAATATCTGCCTCTGGTTGTTGTTGTTGTTGTTTTGGTTAGAGGATTTTAATAGTTTGTTCTTTCTTTATTTATGTTTTATTTTTATGTTCTTAAACTGGCATGGGACCAAAGAAACCTTCTTTCCTTTATTTAATTCCTTTAGGTAATTTGTTGCAGCAACAGACAGGTGACTGACTCAGTCCATTAATTCTAAAAATGACTATTCTACTGTAGGAAAGAAAATGCAGGTAAGCGCAGAGAGCGTATTTTATGTGGGAGTGGAGGGAAGTTGAACTATCTGTCTGCATTCAGGCTTGGTGAATGAGCATTGTGAGGAGGGCTTCTGTCTGAGGAGCTGGCTGCTGGAGCTGTGTTGTTTTCTCACGGTAGCTTGGCTGCTCCAGCCTTTGATACAGTGTTTCTCAAACCCACTGCTGGACAGCTGACCTGGGTTTGTTAAGCTGCTGTTCCCTCAAGGGGCCTGAGGCCTGCCTTCCTAGCAAGGGTGAGGTGATGTCACAGCTTCTGTTATCACAGACCACCTTGTCTTGTGAATCCACGAGGGTCACTGTGAACACCCACTTTGTTATGGCAGGAATCATCAGTAGACAGACAGGGTCTCATTGTGCAGAACTCAGAGACCTCTGCCTGCCTCTTGTTCCTGATTGTTCCTGTTGTGTGAGAACCATAACCAGCAACTCCCAGCAACTCAGTCTTCAGGTTCATCTTCAATCTCAAGAATCGTAATTCTGTGTTGAGGGGAAGACTTTAGGTCTATTAAGGATTCTAGGTATTTCTTCAATGTTGGGAGTTTAACTGATAATACATGAATACTATGTAAATGTGGAAATCGTTGTTCACATTATCGAGTGAATAATCTCTTTCTCTCTTCTCTTCCCCCCAGTGTGTGTCGGGGTGGTAGCAGCAGGGTCCCACGCTTTAGCTTAGGCTGCTCTGGGACGTCATGTGTGAGTCCAGGCGTGCCGAGATCCCTGGTGTGAGCCACAGACTCAGCTTGCCTCTCTCCTTTTAAAGTTCATTCAGTGAAGTTTTCTTCAGTTAGGTCCTGAAACTCCATAAGCTTAATAGCATATGCTCATCTTGTGAGTGAAGTAACCTTTCATCATTATAAAAATCATGTTGATTATTCTGATCTTTGAGATATCATAATTTGCCCTCGGTTGGTTCTGTAGACTTACTTTAAGGCCTGAGAATCAAAGATAAAATAAAAGTCCCTATCTAGGAATGTCTTGTGTGGATGTTTTTAATGGATTAATTTCTCTAACTAAAGGTGACTCTTGTTAGTAGAGAAATATTTTAAGTCACAAAATGTGAAATCATATCATTTGGTGGAAGGGGACAAAGGACAATGGGTGCCTTCTAGAAACCCAGCCTGCTTCAGTCTCTCAGCTTTAATATATGGACTCTTTAATGTCACAGGAGATGGCTCAGGAAGTAACTTCTAGATTATAGGAATAACTTTTTCAACTTAGTTTTATTTTCTTTGTCACATGTTACCTTCCTGTCCTCTCTTACCCCAGACTCTGGCCACCATTCTTTTAGTCTCTGAATTGGACTCTGGTAGGAGGTTTCAATAATTGAAACTCTGCAGTATTTGTCTGCCTGTGGTGGGCTTCTTTCACTTGATTGTGTTAAGACACATGGAAGGTTAAAACAGAACAACTAAGCCATGGTACTCAGAGAAAGAGCACAAGAGAGTGGACAAAGCAAAGTGAGTGGGCCTCAGCAGAGCCGAGGCCTTGTGAAAGCGGTGCCGGTGCTTGCAGGAAGGTAGGAAGGAGGGGAGGACCAGGGGTTGAAGGTCGCTGCAGCTACATAGACACTGCGTCAGACTTAGAGATCCACCTCTTCCTTCTGTCTGAGTGCTGGCATTAAAGGTGTGTGCCACCTCACAGGTTATGGGAATAGTTTATAAATGTTGGTAGCCGTAGAAACTTATACCAGTGATGAAAATGACTTGCTTTATTTCCTTTCTTGATTACTTTCTATATCATAAAATAAGTTGTTTGATTCTGGAAATAATTTGCAAAATCTGACCATGTTCCTTCTCAAGGGTGACTAAACCTGCCACTTAAGAAGTTTTAGGGAAGTCACAGTGAATTCTCTTGCCCAGAAACCTTCACAGAATTTCACTGGACTTATTATCTGAAAGCGTATGTGACTAATTGGTCTTTTAGGTAAAATGCCTGCCTTAAGCCAACCACACATCGTTAAGGTCCATGTCACTAAGTTGAGTGATAATTTATGCTTGAGTACTCAGTGCTTTGATGACATCCTACCCTCTGCTTGTGACATGACACTTGGCTCTGTCCCACATGTTAATTGTTGAATTTTATTTTATTTTAGAAGTGCTGGGACTCAAATCCAGCATACACGTGTTAGGCAACGAGTGCACTTCCCAGCTGTACCCTAGTCCTGTCTGAAAGTTTAACTAAATCTAATCAGAATGTTTCTAAATACTATGCTCACACAGATAAGAGATGTCAGTGGTATTATCACGGCTTTATGCTGGAACATTTGCAGAAATCTAGTTGCCTAGAGAATTTCCCCATCCACTGTGACCCCCAGTCCTCCCATCCACCCAGAAGTTGCTCTATTGCTCTTGGCCTACTCGGGAAGATTGTCAGCCTAGCAGGGTCACACTGTTGCTGCCTGCCTCTCCCAGCAGCCCTCAAATGTTAGTAGCATCTCAGGTGGAGGCAGGCTCTCTTGCTCCCCTCTCCTCTCTGTACAATAGTGTTGTCTGGCTTGAGTGTCGCCTTCCTGCTCCTGTTGTGACAACTGCAGCGAGTTCAGAACACAGCTCCACACTGTGTCTGGAAGACAGCTTTCCTAAGATATCCTCCACCTTGGCTCCTATGGTCTTCCTGCCCCCTCTCCCACAGTGATCCTAGCTTTGGGATGAAGAATATGATAACAGATGGCCCAGTTAGGGCTGAGCACTCTGCAGTCTTTCATCCTCTGCATGCTGACCTGCTGGGAGTCTCTGCTGATTGCCATCTCCTGAGTGAAGAAACTTCTCGGATGAGAGATGAATGGGCAAGGTACTGATGTGGGGGTACAGCCATAAGTTAGGAGTGAAATGCTGTGTCAGCTTAACAGAATGATGATAGCAGATGCCCTGAGGCCCATGGCCTAACTAGCCATGGCTCATTAATAGAATGGGTTCTAGCTTCCAGAGTGGGCCTTAAATCCAGTCAGAAAGTGGTTAGTTACTCCTGGAAGATAGCCAAGGCCAAAGGACTGGTGAGAAGCTGGAAATGTGATGGAAGGAAACAGGGAAAATGGATATACTTGTTGGATACCTTTCAGAAACCTACCCCATCTTCTTTTCCTCTTTTTTTCTGTGCTGGACTGGATTCCAGAGCTTTGTACACGGTCGTTAAAAAGCAGTTGAAGGCCGGGCGTGGTGGTGCGTGCCTTTAATCTCAGCACTCGGGAGGCAGAGGCAGGCTGATTTCTGAGTTCGAGGGCAGCCTGATCTACAAAGTGAGTTCCAGGACAGCCAGGGCGACACAGAGAAACCCTGTCTCAAAAAACAAAAATCAAACAACAACAACAACAACAACAAAGAGTTGAAGAGAGGGTTTAAGGAAGGGGAGAAATATGTGGAACTGGAGTGTTAAAAAGGCAGTTGGTTACATATTCCAATCTGTTTCTATATGAGCTAGTATCTCCTTTTGAGATTGTGTTTTAATCACAGCGTTTCTGCCTTCTCTCCCTCCAGAACCTCCCATACGCCCCTGCTCACTTCCCTTAAGCCTCATGGCCTCTTTCATCAGTCAGCTTTTTGATTCATTAAAATTCATGATTTAAACACTGTTGTAATATTTTAGTAATGGATTATTTGCATAATGTCTGTAGCCATTTATAGTCCTCATGATTATCTAAACAATGGTGCCTTTGATGTCCCAGGCTGTGCTTCCCTCCAGTGTCTGATGCGCATATAACTATTGTCATTGGGAGAGCTTTTCACGTTGATTGTAATGTTGAATGTGTATTGTTTAATATACACGGTCTAGCTCAGTATGACTGGCTTTTAACAAAAGAGAACATTTAGCATTTTAAAGAATTTTAAAAAATATTATGTTATTACTACTTATTTTTAGGTATGTGTAGTGTATGCACACATGTGGAGGCCAGAGAGGGCACTGGATTTCCTGGGACTGGAGTTAGAAGCCCCTCGTAGATGCTGGGAACCAAGCCTGTTCCTTTGTAAGAGTAGGAAGCTGCTGAGCCATCTCTCGAGCCACAGTGTCTGGCTTTTCTGTCAAGAGTGCGGCTCTTTTGTAAGGCAGAGCCCAGGCTGTACAGAAGCGTTTGACCAGCTCTACCCAGACGATGCTGTGCTTTGATCTCACTGGTAAGCCACAAGTATGCTATCCAAGAGAGTACCAAAATAACGTTTCTTAGCCAAGTTCCCAAACAGCTCAGCCGTAGTGACAGACTTTTTGCTTGTTAACCCAGGTCAGACACAGACTTCTTCATTGATGTGTTCCCATTGTCCATGTTGTTGGAAAGCAGTGGTGATGTGGGATGGGTTTCCATCCCCAGTGGGGAGAGGACACATTGAGTCTGGAATACTAAGCATAGGGACTTGGGAGCAAATGTGCTGCACTCTGCCTGACAGATCTGATAAATAGCAACTAGACAAGCTTTCTTTGTAAGGGAAGAATTCTACAGATTGCTCCTTGGGTTTGAAAGTCTTGTTTGTTTTCAGTAACTCAAGGTAAAAGTATTTGAAACACTGTAGCGTGTGCTTTTCTTTGGGCTAACACAGAATGGGCAAATATGTATATGTTTCCTGAGCCAAGGTTTTGGTATCAGGCCTGCAGTGTAGCAGATAGAGGCCCTCTGCTGATGCTTTGGCTCCAGTTGAGATTTTCCTTGGTATCCTTTTCTGAAGTAATTACAGAAGGCACTGTTTCCTTGGCACGCTTGAGATTGTTGAAGTGCCAGAGAAAGCACTGGCGTGTTAGGGCCAGAGCCGTGATAAAGGGGAGTTCACATATCCTGCTCACTGTGATCTGGGTCTTCTCCCATATGAAAAAAAAGGGGGGGATTTTCATTGGGGTGGATGTGAAATTACCACACACTCTGGCTTCCTGGTGGATAGTCAGGAGATATGTTAATGCTTTCTGTATGCTAGCCTTCTTAGTCTAGCTTGTGTATTTAACTACCTCAGTACTTGGTGACTGGGGTGTAGTTGTATGGAAGTTATTTAATGTCAGGTTAGCTCAGTTTCCAGGTATTCTAAATGAGTTTTGCTTCCTGGGACCAAGTCATGTTAATGCTTTGTGTTGGAATGGCTTATACTCTGCAGTACAGCTACAGTTCTGAAGCAGGACTGGGTGTTTAACTCACTGGCACATCACTTTTTAGAAAAGCACGCGTGAAGCCATCACTTCAGTTCCCAGTACTACAGAAAACAAGAGCAGAAGAGGGAAACATTAAAATAGCTATTTTTGCATAGTGAAAATAGAACTTTTATTATGAGTTAAACATTTAAAATAAAAAACAGCAAGGTTAACCATAAAGTTCAGATTTGAATGACATTATTCCTGTACAACAAATATCTAAATGTAAATCCTAAATTATATTTTATTTCATATAAGGGTTTGGAGGGTGAATATATAACAAAACTTTAATATATAATGTCAAATCTTTTTTTTTTTTTCTGCGAAGAATTTCCATTTATCCATTAAGGGAAGTCCAAAATACTTTAAGGTAGAAATATACATTTTGTAATGCTAATTAACTGATTTTTCTTTACCTTGTACTGATACTTTACCAGTCTGTTTATTCCTCTGCAAATTCTCCATATGATGGGTCAGTTCACAAACATAAGTCCTGAGAATTTATAACTGTAGAGTCCTGGCTCTCTTGCTTTTGGTACAGGTATGATACCAAACTATGTCTAATACTATTTATTTATTTATTTATTTAGTCATAATTTTTTATTGGATATTTTCTTTATTTACATTTCAAATATTATCCCCTTTCCCGGTTTCCCCTCTGGAACTCTCCCCTAACCCCTGCTTCTATGAGGGTGCTATTAAACGTGAAAAAACTTGATCTTCTCACCACATCGACTGACCTCTTAGTTGCAAGGAAAGCCCATTTTTAAAGCATCTGAGTAAGAAACTAGAACATCCTCTTTTACCTGTTTTTAGACTGTCATGCTGTATAAGGTGTGTGTGTATGTTCATATGGTTGTTATAGGTAACAAAGTGAGGTTTTCCTTATGAAATACCAGTGTCTTACTGACACCTCCTCCTCAGAGTCTTTATCAGTTATTTTCAGAACTTTCTCTTAATAAGGAAGTAACTTTCCAGTTTGTTTCTTGGTTCTCCCACCAGTGTTCCCTGGCTGTCATTCCCACCAGTGCTCCCTGGCTGTCATTCTCAACAGTGCTTCCTGGCTGTCATT
>NC_034602.1:85538516-85548803 GCF_900095145.1 Mus pahari
AGTGCTCCCTGGCTGTCATTCCCACAAGTGCTTCCTGGCTGTCATTCCCACAAGTGCTCCCTGACTGTTATCTCAGTCTTCCCTGCTTTGGTCTCTCATCCTGCATTATTTGCAATCACATGCTTTTCGGGTTCACTGCTAGTTAGTGGAGCCTGCAGTGCAGGACTTGAGACTGCGATGCTAGGATGATGCTCTTCCTTCATCACCCTTGTCCCTCCTGAGAGAGCACCATGATCTTCTCAGCTGCATGCTACTGTCCAGGGTTTATTTCCCTCCACTTTTCCTCATTCTGTAAAGAAGACAGTAAACTTACTGCTTTGTAAGTCAGTATTTTTATTCTGTTTTGTTTTTTGAGATAGGGTCTCAACTATTTAGTCTTGAACTTGCTGTACAGACCAAGCTGGCCTTGAACTGGGAGTGGTCTTCCTGCTTCTGCCTCCCAAATGCTAGACTTACATTTGTGTAGTGCCATGTTCTATCAAACAAATCACTCTGGGGTGGACTGCAGGTGAGCAGGACTGGGGTGGAGGGTGGACTGCAGGTGAGCAGGGCTGTGGGGTAGAGGGGAGCAGGTGAGCAGGACTAGGGTGGAGGGTAGACTGCAGGTGAGCAGGGCTGTGGGGTGGAGGGGAGCAGGGCTGCAGGGTGGAGGGTGGACTGCAGGTGAGCATGATGGTGAAGAAGGAGCTGAAGCAGTGTGCAGAAATCAGCACTTGCACATATGAGCATGACAAATAGCACCACTGTTTTCCCCCAGAAGACAAACAGCTGCTGAGGCTAGGAGAAGACAGACCATTTGCCCTCCATGTTACCTCTGCCAGGGAACGCTTTCTGTCTCACCAGCTCTGTGCACTGGAAATCACTGTTTCTGACCTGGTTGCAGGTTATCTTTGTTTTTCAACTCCTAGACTATCTACACTGCTAGAACACTATTTCAGAACAAAACATCCACATAGCCTAGTCACACAGCATGCACAGAGTGAGTTAGCTGTACAACATGGGTTTAGTGAATGCTCATAGTGTGTCAGGCTAGGGAGACAGCAGGCAGAACAGAGCTAGCAACAGCAATCCATTGAATTACTCAAGAGCCTTAAATGCTGCACAGTGATTGGAACAAGACAACAGTAAAGCCTTAGAAGGGAAAAGAAATGAAGCAGGACTTGATGGTCCCTGGGAAACTGTGCTGGAGAGTCTGTTATAGAGACTTAGCACATTAAAACCAGGTGCCCAGAAAGGGAGGAGGGAGCTGAGTAGAGATGGGAAGGCAGGTGAGTGCATTCCAGGCAGAACAGAGTAAGTGTGAGGCTCCTGATGCAGAGGGGTGTGGGGGATGGAGGGGGTGGGGAGAGGTTAGAGCAGGGGAAGAGTCAGATACTGAAGTCTTCTGTCTCAAGGTAAAATCCTTTCCCACTTTTTTCTGACTTCAGTGAAATGGCAGCCACAGGAAGGATGTGAACACAGAGGTGTCATGTTATATGGCCCAATGTACGGAAAATCAAATGAACTTAAATATCACAAGCAGGAAAACCACCTGGAGGGAGACTGTGATGTCAATTTAATAAAGGTGACAGTGATTTTGACTAGGGCAGTAAGGATTTTGGAAAATGGACCCATGCTGTATTCTGAGGGTGGAGCATAAAGGCCAAGAGATGAAAATCATACAAAGAATGCCCCAGCCGTGGAGGACCACAGCCATGCAAGTGAAAGGACCCAAACCAGGAGTCGGGTTGGACAGGTGCTCCAATTCTGAGAGCAGCGAATGAAGTCAATCGTCGAGAGAACAAGAGTGTATCCCTTGAGATTAAGGAACACACCCTCTTTTCAGTGGGATTTCTGGGGACTGAGCCTAGGGTAGGCCTTAGCCTATTTTACTATTGATCTACATCTCTACAGTTCCTTGTATTTTGAGACAGCATCTTATGTAGTCCAGGCTGGCTGCCACCTCCTTATTGCTGGAATTACTGATGTGTGCCAGTATATCTGGCTTTTTAAACATTTGTGATGTATTTATTTGGTACAGTGTGATATTTTGATATATGTATATAGTGTGAAATTATTAAATCCATCAACTTATTTGCCACTTCTTTGTGTTGAGAATATTCTAGGTTCTCTCTATTTTAACATATTTTGAAATATATCATAAACATTGCTGACTGTAGCCACCTGATGTTCTGTAGACTGAGCTTATTTTTACTATCTAATTTTGTAGTGATTGGAATAACATTGCTTCCAATTTTTATTGTAAAAAGGCAGAGCAATGAAGTTAATGCTGAAAAGAGTTTAAGAATCAAATGTGATAATTACATGAAAGTATAAAGTGGTCTCATACTGAAAATTCCCAGAAAGTATGCTGACTGACTTCATTTTGACCATTCAGGACATTTTTGCTTCCAGGATGAAACACTTTTTGTATTTGAAATACTATTAATAATTAATTGTCAAATTGAAAGTACTTTTTCTAGGAAGGAACCAGAAAGCTGTTAAACAGTTTGTTATAGTAATGTTAAACATGGTCTGTGATAATGAACTTGTGTTCAGTTTTTTATAATTTGTATTCTCCATTAGAGTACAGTTGACATCAAGGAATGAGGACTCAGAGATTAACTAGAACTACTTCCCAGCTAAATCGATTGATCAGTATTAAGTTATTCACTCTACAGATAATTTGGGTGGCAGTCAAGATGATTGGTGTTGCTAATATTATAGTAATTGAGGTGTACATAGACCTTGTTTTTATAGTGGAATCTGTTAGAGAAGAGAGATCTCAAGTTTGCCCAAATAACTACTGTGCTCAGTGAGTTTGTGTTAGTTCATTTGTAAGGGCTGCAGACTCAGACACCTGCAATGCACACAGCTTAGGTGTAAGTGGACAGCATACTGAGCTTGTCGGGAGTGGAAGTGGCCAACATGAACTGATGGTTTGTGCCCTGGGGAAGGGGTCCACCTGCAGGCCGATGGGAACAACAGTCTATTTTAGTTATATTTCAGAAAGATTGAACAATCTGATGGCTGTCTGAAGTATTACAGCTTAAAAACCTGATTGCAGTCTCAAGTATTACAGTTTAAGAAACTTTTTGTATATTATTTTAATTTGAAGTGGTTCATTGTGTATACTCACTGTTCATAGTTGCTTGTGCCATAGGGATGTTTTTGTGTGTGTTTTGAGATAGGATTTCTTGTGGCCTTGAACTAATTCTGTAGCTGAGGATAACCAAGTGCCTGGTTCATCTGCTTTTATTTCTCAAATCATTGGGATTGCAGGCACACTTGGATACCATTGTTTTTTTTTCTTTTTTAAAGGCTTTACAATATCCAGTTTAAAAATGGTTCGTCTTTTATACATAAGGTATCATGCTTATTAAGTCAAATTTTCTTAAGAAAAATTTGGGAAGGGCATTGTTCTTTTTTGATTTCTTCATTTGTCTTGTTCTTCAGTTCTGTTATTTCTAGATTCTTTTGTTCATAATTATACATTTTGTTTGGCAAATACCTGTGTGAGTACATGTGGGCTGTAAAAACTCATTAGAACTGGAGATTTATGGGGATAGAGACATGGCTCTCTTGTTAAACTACCTGTCTGCTTCCTTTGGGCTCTTTCTTATCTACAAAGTGGAAATAAGTTAAATGCTGTGTGATGTTACAGGAATGAAATAAAATATGAACCTCATTTCTGATTCATTCTCCTTACTGATAACAATAGCTTTGGCAAGAATGTACGTTGGTAATCACTCCTCGTTAGAAAGAGTTGCACTTTTACGAGAAAGCCTTGGATGTGCTGACTTAACCTAGGGCTCTGTTGTACCAGAGATAAACAGTCAATGGGAGGAAGAACCATCTTATGCCTCAGATCACACAGACACACGTAAGTGCCTTTCCTACTTATCTGGAACACAGCTTCAAAGTCCCATCATTTTTCTTTGATGATGGTTGGAGCTAGGAGTTGCTGATAGTTAAATCCTTCCTCTATTTTGCTGATAAAATGTCCAGGGAAGAAACAAGATCACATGGGAGGTTATCTTCCCTTCCCCCGTTTGCTTTCTCCGGATATGTTTCTTAGGCATCATCACCCATGGCCAACTCTTTGATAAACATGCAGTGTTTCATGTGTTGGGATGTTGGAGCTGAAGGTTGCTAGGCTACCGTAAACATTCTCTGTCACAAGAGACTTATGGTCCCTTTGGGAAAAGTCTGTAGTGTAAAGTCAGCAGTAGTGGCTGTCTTAGGAAAACTGCTTCTCAGTGGCGGTGGTGAGATTGGGTGGCAAGAGGGGAAACACTGGGAAAGCAGTGGACCAGGCTCTGATCCCCAGCTTACATAGGGAAGGGTGGACTAAGCCCAGAGCCTCAGAGCTGTTAGAACTGGTTGGAAGTAATCCCAGCACTTGGGAGACAGTGACCAGCTTGGACCACGTGATGAAGTGCTGTCTCAGCACAAGGGCTATGGATGCAGCTCAATAGAGAAACCTCAGAGCATGTAGAAAGGTGGGAAGTGCTACAGGGAATGCTCATGCCCACAGAGCATTCATCCTGTTTCCTTCACAACATGTAGGCAGTTTTAAATGAGGACTTCTTCAGAACATTCTTAGGCACAGGTAGAAGAATGTCAAAGAAATTAGCAAGTGTTAGTTTTAACAAGGGATTCGAAAAATTCCCTTCTTTCTTTTATGGGAAGACTGAGCAGTTTTAGTAATGCAAAGGTTTTTCATTTTGGTTGCATCCTACTTCATGTTTAAGACCCAGGGAAATGCTGTATTAGTAAACAGTACCAACTGCATACACTGTGTGGTACAAAAGTTTATGCAATAAATAAGTCTAATTGTGTGAACATGCTAGTATTTATGCAGTATGACTTTATTGCATGTTTCTGATATCTTGTAGTGTCTTCCAAATTTTTTGACTTTTCCATGACTCCTTTTCAGTTTAATAATTTGTAATCAAGCCACTGGAACATAATCACTGGAACGTAATCTGCTGTTTGATATGAGGGTAATACTCGGGTTTATCCCACCTATGGGTGGATCATGTTAGAATTGAAAGGAATTGCTTAGACCAAATATTGCTGAAACATATCTTCCTTGTCCAGAAATGATATTTTCTAAGATGTCTGTGGTGAACCAGTAGTTGAGCAAGTTTAAATCTACATAATGTTTAAACATGATAAGCAAGCATCTTTAAGTGCCAGAATCAGTGCTGCTCTCCCTGGACCCCAACTCCTAGCATGTAACACCACAGGGCCTCTGACACACGTGATGGTCTTCCTTCCTCAGTTACACGGTGCAGCAAACAGCAGCTTCTTCTCTCTTGCTCTTCCTTTATGTTCATAGGCACAGCACACAGCCTTTTCATTTGTAAACACAGTTTGTGGGCCAAGTGAAACAAACAACCAGAAGAAAATAATTGTTTTTACATTGATGAGAACTTCTACTGATTGAAAGGAAAAGTCTTAGGAAGAGAGAGATACCGAGGACATGCAGTTGAGCCATGGCAGAGGCCCCCAAACTGAGGTAAAGATGCTTAATGTGAGGGCTGGTGGTTCTCAGAAATAGCAAACTGAGAGGCATTTCCTGTCAAATTGACAACACTTTCAGTGCTGTGGAGGTCTCATGAGGGTGAAAGAAAACTGGTTCAGTTGCTTGCAACTAGAAGTTTCTTCGACCTTTTAGCATGTTGTTGAAAGCATTGAATTTGAATTTGAAGTGTGTTTTCCCTTTACTGACTTAGTTTGGGAACCTTTTCTGTAGAAACAAAAGTTCCAGCTCTTAGGAATGTTGTATTTCACTTCCCAGTACCAAGAAACAAACAAAACCAAAACCAGTCAGAACTGAGCTATCCCAGCAAGCAGTACAGCAACAGGAGGGCATTTAATGCAACATCATCAGAGATAACACCAACCAACCGCACTCCCCAAGAGACAGGTCACCCGAATGGCTTTGTATGCGATGGATTAAACCATTCTATGTGCATATATGGTATGGTATATAGACTACCATTCTATGTGCATATATGGTATGGTATATAGACTCCCATTCTATGTGCATATATGGTATGGTATATAGACTACCATTCTATGTGCATATATGGTATGGTATATAGACTACCATTCTATGTGCATATATGGTATGGTATATGGACTACCATTCTATGTGCATATATGGTATGGTATATAGACTAACTACTGGCTAAGTCCTGCAGGGTGGCAGGATAGGTGCCGGTGTG
The DNA here is from genome assembly GCF_900095145.1 of Mus pahari. Taxonomy (NCBI): domain Eukaryota; kingdom Metazoa; phylum Chordata; class Mammalia; order Rodentia; family Muridae; genus Mus; species Mus pahari. The sequence goes on from NC_034602.1 coordinate 85,544,732, forward strand.
CTGTTGCGGCCAGTGTGGTGTCATTCTGTTAATGGCAGTTGTGGAAGAAGGCTGACCCTACACACATATTGTTCAGGGCTTCACAGTATGATAAGACCCTTTGCCTAGTTCTGCTTGAACCACAGCCTTATGGTGCTGGATACTCAGTGGTCACCAAAGGTCATCCTGAGATAGTGGCTCCATGTTGTATTATGCCAATGAAAATTAAAAAAATGCCAACTCTGCTGAGAATAGGCAAAGTGGAGGAAAGCTCTGTTACCTCTCTGGGCTAACAGGGACTGGACCAGGGGAAGGCCACATGCTCTGTGCTCGGTGCTGGGTGCTCTGTGCTCTGTGCTCTGTGCTCTGCGCTTGGTGCTTTGTGCTCGGTGCTCGGTGCTCGGTGCTTTGTGCATGTCCCTTTACTTAGCCCAGCCAGGGAGATGACTGTGCATGTGCATTGTTTTTGTGTCGTCTGCCTGGTTCAGGGTGGCTGAAGCTGCCTTTGTCCTTCTTTGGCTCAAGCTTTGTTGCTCCTGACCTTGACTTTACCCTGTTAGTCACTTGGGCAACATTTGGACTTCCAACCTTGTATCTCAAGGTTGTGCATTAGACTGTTTTGTTGTTCTCACGCTCATGTGACTAGGTGTGTCGTGCAGCGTCGCCTCTCTCCCAGCCACCACTATGTAGTTCTCTTGGTTACCTCATATTTAGCTCCATGTCTAGAGGTGGTCTAACGTGGTCTCTTAGGTGGAAGCTTCTTGTTAGAAGTGGTCTTAGAAGAGAAGGACACTACCTTAGCTAGGGTTAGGATGGTGATGAAACACCATGATCAAATGGAACTTGGGTAGGAAAGTATTTAAGTTAGGTTTTCACAACATAGTCCATCATTGAAGGAAGTCAGGACAGGAACTCAAACAGAGCAGGAACCTTGGAGGCAGGAGCTGATGCAGAGACCATGGAGGGGGCTGCTTACTGGCTTGCTCCTCATGATTTGTACAGCTTGCTTTCTTATAGAACCCAGGACCACCAGCCCAAGGATGGCACCACCCACAGCTGGGCTGGGCCCTCCCCCATCGATCACTAGTTAAGAAAATGTCTACAGGCGTACCCGCAACCTGATCTTATGGAGACATTGTCTCAGTTGAGGCATCCTCTTCTCTGATGACCGTAGCTGTGTCACCCTGACATAAAGCTAGCCAGCACAGACACTTGCACCTCACGTTCCTCTAGGGCTTTGTGGTAGCCATCTGTCCAGCTGACAGTGACCCAGAGCCCTGGCCACTTCTCACCTGTCCAACTTGATTACGTCATTCTCAGTTCCAAGCCTCTGATTCATCACCTCAGTGTGTCAGATGCTGCTGTTGCAACTCTGTGTTCTTTTTAACCAGCCTCTGTTTTCACTGCAGCCTATGTGAGCAACTGGTCCTTCCTACTACCAATGCAGAGCTGGCTTATACATGCGTGGGAATACTCATGAGAACAAGCAAACAAACGAAACTCACATGTGTTTGTGTAATAGCTTGTAAAACCTAGGTAGAATTATCTACCAAAGCCTACCATCATTTAATTGTATGATCCTGTGTGTGTGTGTGCGTGTGCGCTCTGAATCTCTTGCGGATTCTCGTGTGCATTTTGAAAGCATTCAGAATGTCTCATATTTTCCAACAATAGCACAGGTTTAACAATCATGCCTTTAACCTTTTAACAAAATTAACATGCCTATAAGAAAAACATGTTACAGAATGTTCTATACAAGAAACGAGTCTTAAGTGAATGTGAGACTCTTAGATTTGATAAAATAATTGATTTTTTAATAGTACTCTCTATGCACTTCAAATGAAGTACTTTCTCACATGCAATAAAGAGAATGTCTCAGTAACTGGCATAGTAAAGAAAGCATTTACCGTCTGTCTTACTTGAGTTCTGGAGGGAGGTTTGCTAATTCAGCGGTCCACCTGTCCTGAGCCATTTTCTTTCTAATCGCCATGGTCACAGATTATGTACATCATGTCTAAGCATCATCTTACAGAGAGGCAGAGGAAAGAAGAGTGGGGCCTTCCCCGCCACACACTCTCATTTGGGCAGGAAATTATTCCCTGCTTCTCAGTACCATGAGTTAGAGCTGCTGAGTACCCAGCCCTAAAGTAAGGTAAGCAGACCAGAGCCCAGATTGCATACGACGCCCTATGCCCATCCCTGCAACTGGAGGAGAGGCCAGCTGTCTCTGCTTAGCTGTATTCCATGTTAAATAGTAGCCGTTCCTTGCCAGCAAGATGGGTGGGTAGGAATTAGCATTGCAACCAGTTATGTGAAGACATTTGTGTATCCCGAGTCACAGGTATCTGTGGAAAAGTAAGGTTTAGTCTGTTGCCCTTTGAGAGAGAAGCAGATTCACTTGAGAGGCCTGTGGCTCTGTAAGTCCTGTCCTCACAGATGCAGGAGGGCAGCAGGTGGCTCTCAAGCAGGAAGCTGCTCACTGTACTTACTTTTGTCCTGAATATAGTCTTTGGTGATTTCCGTCTGTTATTTAGCTCCAAAATGAGGGGGGGGGAGGAGGGAAGAGAGAGAGAGAGAGAGAGAGAGAGAGAGAGAGAGAGAGAGAGAGAGAGAGAGATTGATTTTAAAAAATTTCCACTATGTAGCTCTGGATGTCCTTGAACTCACCTTGTAGACCGACCAGTCTGGCTCTGAACTGACAAGAGATTTATTTGTCTCTGCATCCCAACTGCTGGGACTAAAGGCGTGTGCCACCATGCCCCGTAAAATTATAGTATATACTTTCAATGGTCGTTTCTGATCGTTTTACACTAATTGGACTTCCTCTCATAGGTGGATTCTCCACTGTTTTCCTGGTGCGGACTCACAGTGGGATCCGCTGTGCACTGAAGCGAATGTATGTCAACAACACATCCGACCTCAACATTTGTAAAAGGGAAATCACGATTATGGTAAGTGAGAGAAAGTTTTGTTTCAGAAATTTGGATCCCTTTCTTTCGGACTTATATCACAGCATTCACAGTTTTTTAGGCAAGTTTTGTATCAGTTTATACACACTTGCAAAGCTTGAAAGGTCGTTCAGTTAAACTGTTCTGTGGGAATTGACAGTTGATGGTGCCTGGCCACGCGTGAGCCTAAATGCCAGGGTCACTTTTTCCTCGACTGCCCAGTGTGGGTGCAGCAGGCAGGGCGCTCACTGTAAGTGTGTGGGACTGGGAGGATAGAACACTTTACAGAATTATGTAATGCACACCAAGTTCACCTACCCGACACTTTAAGAAATGCAGTCTTCCACATACATGACTCCTTCTCTGTCTTCCGTTCAACTGGTCTAGGCACTGTTCTTCTGATGCAGAAGGGGACTCCCATCCTGAAGGTGGTGACTCTATTAGCTTTCCACACAGTCTACATTCATCTTGTGTTTATAGCCACAGACAACAATTTGTGTCCCCCCCCCCATTTCAACAGCGCTTTTCTCACCTGGTTTTCCTGTGAACTTTACAGTGTAGGGCCAGTTGTCCATCATTAAGGAAAGTTCTTACTAAATACAAGTACAGTAAAAACATCTTAATAGACTACTAACAACCTCAGTGCTCTTGGGACCTTTGGGTTCGCACTTCTCTTCTCTGTCCTTCTCAGTTCTTACCTGCGTACATATGCACACATGTGTGCATTCACTTAAGCTCGACCTCTGGTAATAGAAAATTAACTCATTTAGTTAGCTCATCCATAGTGTGGTATAATCACTACCTCTGTAGCTTCAATACCTTTTCATCACCCCTAAAAGAAAAGCCCTGCCCACTTTCCTGCCCATTTCACGGTCCCTTCATCCGGCCCCTAGGGAGCACCCTGTCTGCTTGGGACTTCTGCTCTGAATACTTCTGATAACTGGGGCTGTACAATGGGTTTTCATTTTTTCTTATCTCAGTGCTTGTGAGGTTTGTAGACATTGTAGTGTTCCTCAGTATTCCATTTCCTTTCTTTTTTTTTTTTTTTTTTTCCCTTCCGGTTTTTCGAGACAGGGTTTCTCTGTGTAGCCCTGGCTGTCCTGGAACTCACTTTGTAGACCAGGCTGGCCTCAAACTCAGAAATC
>NC_034602.1:85548808-85558205 GCF_900095145.1 Mus pahari
AAATCCGCCTGCCTCTGCCTCCCGAGTGCTGGGATTAAAGGCGTGCGCCACCACGTCCGGCTCCATTTCCTTTCTGTCACCACACAATATTCTGTCAGCATCCCAGTTAGGCATCTGGGCTGCTTGTACTTTTTTGGCTGCTGTGACTAGCTGCCACTGCTGTACACATGTGCATGTGTGGGACTAGCTGCTGCAATGCACATGTGCATTCATCTCCGTGAGTCGTTTCTCACCTTGGCTTTTATGCCTAGGTTCTTCTGTAAATGTTTGAGGAGCAGCCATACTTTACAAACTGAACTACATGTGCTCTTCCTAGCAGTCCTCAGTGACAGACAGCTTAGTCAATGCTGGTCCTATGTATCTCACTGCTTTATACGGACCTCGTTATGAACACTTACAAGTAAGTGTATGTGATCTGGTGTTTTGAATTCCAGTCGTTTCTGTCTCTTAGCTAGTTTAGAGACGATTAGGTTTTGAGACATTTTAAAGATAAAGATATTAGCAAGCAGGTTGAAAAAAAAAATTGCTTCAAGATAATGGGGAAGCTAGATTGAGTTCCCTAACTTGGGCCGAGATAATGCACTGCTGTGTATAAAGCGGTTTTTCCATGGCATTCCAGCCTGGATTTCCACCTTTATTCTCCCCTGAGTTTATGTCCATCTCCTCAGCTTTCCCTGACAAATTTCCATGCCTCTCACTATTTCCCTGAATCCCCTCTCTTCCTGCCAGTGTCCCACGTCTGTTTCCTGCCTCAGCTCATCTGCTTTTTTTATTGACAGGTGATGCTTGTAAGAGATTATTCTCTTCACAACTGAGCCGTGCTCTTTGACTCAGTAGAGTTAGTATACTTCTGAGACAGGGAGAGGATACTAGCAGCTGCTCCAGTCAAGTCTTTGCCTTTAAACAAGGCATTGTAAGGAGATTACACCTTTGCAGTGGTGGTCTTCAACTGCTGTTTGGCCACCCACCACCCACTGTACGAGCTAATGTGTTTTGTGTATAGTAGTTCTGACTAGAGACTGTTGTGCACAGTTGAAGCTCAGTGTACTGCGAATGATAGTAGTTGCAGGATGCTCATCCATGCTCAGCAGCACGGATCCCTGAGTGGACTCCGACCCTCTTTGCAACCCCTGTATGCTGAGGATGAGGACTTTGTACCGGGGGAAACGTTGTCAGACTTTCCATTTGTTATTTCCTTGGACACAGCACTAATAGTATCTTTAACCTCTGAGCTCTTTCTCACAAATGTTTTTTGGCCACTTGTTCCTGTTTTAGTTTTAGTGAAAAGTACATGGACCCGTGACTCCATGGCGGGCAGTGGTGGCGCACGCCTTTAATCCCGGCACTTGGGAGGCAGAGGCAGGCGGATTTCTGAGTAGGCCAACTTGGTCTACAGAGTGAGTTCCAGGACAGCCAGGGCTACACAGAAAACCTGGAAGAGTTCAATATAAACTATAGTGTTTAGGAAAAATGTATGAAACTCATTCATTAACACTTAATTCCTCTATTTTATTTTTATTTTACGTTGTATTTTATTTGGTTTTCAAGACATGGTTTCTCTGTGTAGCTTTGGGTATCCTGGAACTCTCTCTCTGTAAAGCAGGCTGACCTTGAACTCACAGAGATCCTGTATGCCTCTGCCTCCTAGTAATTCCTTATTTATTTATTTATTTATTTGCTTTTTTTAAAGATAGATATTATTAGGATTCTAATACTTTACTCTTGAATTTGAGAAAAGTCTGTTATACACTTACAGTGGTAGACTAGTTCTGACTTACATTTGTTTCTGTTGTGTGGGCATGTGGGGCAGCATGTGTAGGTCAGGGCAGCTCAAAGGGCTTGGTTTGGTCCTTCCACTGCGTTGGCCTTGAGATTGAACTCAGGTCTTCAGGCCTGGTGATCAGTGTGTCCCCTGGCTGAGTCATGTCACCAGCCCTTGGTAGATTATTGCTTTTATTGCTTTCCTGATAGAACTTATAAGCAAATGATCATTGCCTATTCATCTTAGATAATGACTGTTCCATATGTATTGAGTTTTTGATGAAGCCATAAAAATCACTGACTGAAATACTGTATTCTCATATCTTATTCCTGCTCTTAGAAAAATTTATTAAATCTAGTTATTTAAGCTTATAACCATTACTCTTAGAAGTTTAAGATTTATATTTTCTAGTTTTAAAGATTTTATTTCCTTTTCACAGAAAGAGCTATCTGGCCACAAGAATATTGTTGGGTATTTGGACTGTGCTGTCAATTCAATTAGTGATAATGTATGGGAAGTGCTTATCTTAATGGAGTATTGCCGAGGTAAGTGTCTGTCTTCGTTTGTAGTGCACTAAAAAGAACATCCCTTTCCACGGGCATGAGGTCCGAGGTTTCTCCCAGGGCGGCTGCTACCTTGTTCTCGATGCTTTATTGCAATTTCGGCTTTAATGACTTAATTACACATGCTGTTAAAACTTATTTAAAATCTAATGATAATTTATAATTATGACAAGAGCCTGCAAATGGAGAATTAGACAAAGTGGTAATTGGGTTCAAAACAAGAAACCCAAGCTAGTGAAGTTATACGTGTGGTTGTCTGTTGTAATCCAACCAAGAGTTAGCGTTGCAAGATGTACTGTAAACACATTAAATTGATCACATTTAGGCAGCACATGCTAGTTTTCTTAGTGTGAGTGTGTATCTGTGTGAGTGTGCCTGTAGGGGATTTAAAAACATTTTTTATTATATTTCTTTGTGTGCCTATGTGTGCTTGAGTGTGAAGGAGGGCACACACAAACCACAGTGCCCATGCGTAGGTCACAGGACCACTTGTGAGAGTGGTTCATTCTCTCTCTCTCTCTCTCTCTCTCTCTCTCTCTCTCTCTCTCTCTCTCTCTTTCTCTCTCTCTCCTCCCATCACATGGGTCTTGGGGATCAAACTCAGGTCCTCAGGCTGGGTAGCAGTGCTTACACTCCACTGGCTTTAGCGACAGGGCATCTCAGTGATCTGGAACTCATTGAGTAGGCTAGGCTTGCTGGCAGGGAGTCCTAAGGGTCTTCCTGTTTCTACTGCTCCAGCATTGGGGGTCATAGGTGTCTGCTGCCACACCTACTTCTTACAGGAGCTCTGGGATCCAGCTGAGGTCTGAGTTGTCTCCTCAGTCACCATTGAGTTTCCTCTGTGAGATAGGATTCATGTAGCTCAGGCTGCCCCTGGAACTGATTCTCCATTCAAATTATAGAGTCTGCATTTTTTTTAAAAGTGGATTTTTAAATTTTTATGTGCATTGATGTTTTATCTGTGTATATGTATCTGTGTGTGTCAAGACCCCCAGAGCTGGAGTTACAGACAGTTGTGAACTGCCATGAGGGGCCTGGGAATTTAACCTAGGCTTTTTGGAAAAGCAGTCAGTGCTCTTAACCACTGAGCCATGTCTCCAACTCCATAGAACCCGCAGTTTAATACATAATCTTAGTGGTTTTTATTCATTTGTGTCAGAAAATAGGAAAGCACATTTATTTAGACCCTAACATGGTATTTAAAATAAATGTTTACTTGCATAGAGGCCTCAATAGTAAGAACACATACAAACCACCCCTGACTTCTACCCTTCGCATGTGTGAGGAGGAGGAGGAGGAGGGCTCTCAGTCTATTCCCTGCAAACATAGTGTCACTCACTTGGTTTTTGAGAAGAAATATTTACCTGATGTTTGAATCATCAAGGTTTTTTTCACAGGAATTTTAAAATAAAGCATGATTTCTGTAGTGGCTGGAGAGAGGGCTTAGTGCTTGAGAACACTGATGGGGACTTACAGAGGACACAGGTTCAGATCCCAGCCACCTATGTGAGGTCCCAGCCACCTATGTGCTGCCTCCAGGTTCAGGGGCTCTAACTCCCCCCCCCCCCCATTTATGTGTATGGTTCAAAAAAACCCAGTAGCTACTGTGGTGCCACGCATCTTTAATCCTTGCACTAGGGAGGCAGGGGCAGGTGACTGCTTGTGAGTTTGAGTCCAGCCTGGTCTATACAGAGAGTTCTAGGCCAGTCAGGGCTACATAGGTTCTCAAAAAAAAAAAAAAAAAAAAAAAAAACCCAAAAAACAGAAAACAAAACAACAACAACAACAAAAAAAACACACAAGCAAACAAACAATAGCAGCGGGAACAAAACCCAAAAGCCCGATAGTTCTGTTCAGCCCTGGGTGGGCTGAGGAGCCTCCTGACGCCCTCTCTCCTGGGAGCCAGTCAGTCTAAGACACATAAGTGTTCCTCCTCAGGTTCTCCTCTGCCTTTCCCTGTCACCTGGTAAGTGGGAGTTGGTGTTCTTGGTGAGCACTGGAAGCATGAAGGTGAAGGAGTCAGGTCTATGAGGGCAGCGCAAACATTTCTGTGAGTTTCACTTTCCTCCCTTTCTCTGAAATACTCTTTGGAGAGACTTAGGTTCACCTGTTTAATTTGAATGAAGCAGGATTTAGCTGTCTCTTGGGAAGTTTTTATTTCCTCCATCTTGGATCCCTTCCTCCTTAGGTATTGACTCTGAGTGTGTGCCTCTGAGCGGAGTCTCCAGTCTCTTGGACTAATTAGTTTTTCCTTAACTTTTTGATGAGTTTATGGGTGGAAATGGCTTTGAGATCTTGAGTTTCATGTCTTTACTGTCCCTTTCAAGTACTGACCAGCTTTGACACTTTAGCTTCAGAGGACACAGGAGGCTGGGGCGGGGGATGGCCACAGACGAACACATCTGTATTCTGTGCTACATCTGACCATCAGTTTGGTTACCTAACAGAAGTAGCGGCGGTGCAGAACTTGGACAGCATTGCTGTGTTTTCTCTCTAGTGTAGCGTGATCATTCATTTGTTTATGTGACTTACTTTCTGCAGAGAGACTATCAGGTGGCTCTCTGGTTATCTCTATTGTTTGGAAGTCTCACAGTATGTACACTTCACACATTCTTTTTGTAGGACACCCTGTTTTCTCTGTCTGTCTGTCTGTCTGTCTCTCTCTCTCTCTCCACCACGCTTGTGTTCTCATTTAAATGGATGTTTGTCTTCCCTTGGTGACTGGTTGATTATCTTTTCCTTTCTAATTTCTGATTCTTTGGAAGCTTCCTTGAGTGTGTGTTTCAGGTTTTCTATAGAATTTAGTGCTTTTGCTCTATTTTAATTTTTAGTAATTCTTATTCTTTTGTGTATTTTTACAGTTGCTCTTGTTTTATTTTTAAGCCATTTGAAATTAAGAAATAATAGTGTTTAGAATATTTCCCTTTGCTCTAGTGTTCCTCAGAGTCCTCTGCTTTGTTATGCTGTGGTGCCTCATGTGGGAAGTCTGCTGTGTGTATCACAGATCATAGTGTACCCTCTGAGCTGGCAGTTTTATCTTAAAAGGAGGAATGCAGAGGCCTGAGTTGAGTATTCAGAGTTTCCTTCTCATGTGAATCTCCCATGGGGAGGAGTGCTTTGGAGGAGTAGGGGATGGGAGAATGGATTCTCTCCCTTCTTTTATGGAAGTTACTTATATATCAAGAGGAGGGAACCAGTGTAACACACACAGTTCAGGGACACTGGTTCTGTAGGGAAGGGAGAAGAATGGGTTATGTAACCAGTACATTACTTGCTTCATATTTTAGCTTCTCAGTAGTTACGGACGTCTTCTGTGCCATGCTTCTAAATTCATGGTCTGGTACTACATAACTTGCTAGTTTAAAGTTAAAGCAAGGCTTTCAACCTGTGAGCCTGGACCCCTTCGGGTTTTGAATGACCCTTTCACAGGGATCACATTCAGATTCCTGCTCATGAAATATTTACATTATGATTCATAACAGTAGCAAAATTACAGTTACCAAGTAGCACTGAAAATGACTTTATGGTTGAGTCACCACCACCTGAGGAACTGTTAAAGAGCTGCAGCGTTGGGAAGCCTGAGAACCACTGACTTAAACAGGTAGTGTATTTTGCAGACTTGTGGACCTCACTGGTTATTTGAGTATCTTTCTATTGTTTTATGAGTAACTTGGGAACAACTTATGGCAATGTGTGACTTTCTAAGTGTGTCTTGGAAGATGCTTTGTATTAATTTCTCTAAGCTGTATCTGTAGTAGCTTTTGCTTAATAACAAAGCCCTTGAGGATTCAGTAGCAGAAAGCAGCAGTTGCTCATCATTGCTTACACATTTGTCAGTCAGCAGCCATGGGTGGGGCCTGGCCGGGTGGTGGTGCTGACTTTGTCAAAGCTTGTTCAAATGTCTGTCTAGTAGCTGTGACTAGTTGGGGTAGTTCTACTTCCTATCTTTCATGCTCTTGTTGGCTCTAGTAGGGTCTCCTGGGGTGGATTTTCCCATAGAGCTAGAGGAGCAGATGCCCACAGAAGCACCTAAGCTCTCTCCACTTCTCAGTTGGATGTGAATATGTGGTGTGTGTGTGTGTGTGTGTGTGTGTGTGTGTGTGTGTGTGGTGTGTGGTGTGTGGTGTGTGTGTGTGTCAGTGAGTTAAAGAGTGCTGGGGTGATATTTAGGACTGAACACGCAACTGGCACATTCTGAAATCCTTGGTAGTTAGAGTCCCTGCATTAACTTGTGCCAGTAAAAGAAAAAGAAGCTTCTGTGACCAAGGTTGAGAAGAACCCTGTCTCTGTGTCTGAACATAAGTGTTTAAAAGGCAGTTGTAGGGCTGGAGAGATGTCTGCCCTTCCAGAGGTCCTGAGTTCAATTCCTAGCAATCACATGGTGGCTCACCCCATCTGTAATGGGATCTGGTACCTTCTTCTGACCTGCAGGCATGCGTGCATGCAGAATGCTGTATGCAAAATAAGTAATTTTTAAAAAGGCAGTTTGACAACATGTCCACTTAGCAAGAAACACTATTCGCACCCTCTCCCTCCAGATCTGCGATCTCCCCAGCCGTGCGCCTTGGCTAGGTTTATTGTACCAAGACCGTGGTTGCTGTGGCAGCTCCTGCTGGTTGCAGATGCTGCAGAGGCTTAAGTTCAGCCTGGCAGTGACCGTCGTAAATCCCCTCCTGCAGAACAGTCAGCCTGCTGTGGCACCGGGCAGCAGGTCCACAGCAGGTCTTGTCTGGCAGGTCCACGGTGTGCGTGATCCACAGCCAGGCAAGGCTCTCCCAGTCCCGTCCTGTTATTTCTTAGTAGGAGTAAAGCATTAGTGGTTGAATTCATCCGATTCCTTTATCCGATAGTTTAAAACGTCAGGTCTATAGTTCTCTCTGGCTTTTGAGATAAAAATATGGACCGCAGCTGCCAGTGTCTGACGTGTCGGGCACGCCTCACCTTTCCTCCATGCTTCCTTGGCTGTATCAGCACTAGCCCTGTAAGTGTTATTTGTTGTCAGATGTGTGTACACAGAATTCATCACTACCCACGTGGTCCCCTGAGTCTTTGCCCTGTTAGTTTGTCATCATTCTGTGTCCATGTGACTCTCACTGAGATAAGAAAAGCCTATGTTGTTCTGTTCTCCCCCTTCCCGTCCTTGCCTCAACCTAAATTCAGATTTTCCAGGTGAACTCTTACATATTACTATTCAGTGGTATAAATTATAAGTCATTTATTTGTGTTATTATTTTTCTCTTGAAACACTATACATCAAATTTTTGTTTATCATACTTTATCCAATACAAAACAGTATTGAATGACTACTGCTAAATAAATACATCATTAATCATAAGGAATCTTGCAATTTCAGAAGTTGCTAAATGTTAAAAAATGGCAAATAGTATTATCAAGACACTGTCTTTTCTAGTGTTCTGATCTCAGAGATGTAAGATGTAGGAAAACAAGTCATGACCCAGTGCAGTGGGTGTAAGGAGCTTTGTGAGAGGTAGCAGGATCGAGGCTAGTGCTACAAAGGCCTTCCTGGGGTTGACGTGGTTTGGAGCATGTCCTCAGAGTTACTTGTTGTTTAGCTGGGCAGGTTGTGAACCAGATGAATAAGAAGCTGCAGACAGGCTTTACAGAGTCAGAAGTCCTACAAATCTTCTGTGATACCTGTGAAGCTGTCGCACGATTGCATCAGTGTAAGACTCCCATAATCCACCGGGATCTGAAGGTAAGAACTGGGCAACACTTGTTCTACACTTCAAATTTAGAATGCCCTTTCTTCCCTCCCTGCTCCTGTCCCCTCCCCAAGAGGTTGTGTAGTTTGCTTACACGTTATGCCTGGTGTTTATTTTCTGACCTTTCTCACTAGACTATAAGGTTCATGAGGCCTTTGGTATTGGTTTGTTTTGTGTGTGATAGATGCATGTTCTTGAGCAGTGCATGGTACATAGCAGAGGTTCACTAATTGTTTAGTAAATAAATGAGTGAATGCCTGTTTTGAATGATCAAATACAATGTTATATCTTACGATAAAAATAAAGTGTCATTTAGAATATAGGTTGCTGATGGTCATGAAAGCTAAAGTAAACTTTATTAGCATTTTAGTAAGGTAAATAAGAATAAAAACAAAAGACATTGCCAGAGTAATAGTAATTTATTTGGCCCTTAACATATGTATTTGGCACAGATTGTGTTCTGAGTACTTCAAGTGCTCTAACTCAATTTATTTAAACAACAATTCCATGTCAGAACAGTTATCTTCCCTGTTTTTCTGGCTGGGGAACCAGAGTGGGGGCAGTTAAGTAAACTGCAGTGACGTAAACACGAGCAAGCCGCAGCCAGGGCTCTCTCTGAACCTGGGTTGTAGTATTTAGGACATGGGAGTAGTCACTGTTTATTTTAGTTGTTTTAACTCTGATTTCCAAGTTAAAGTGTAAATTTAAGATTGCGGTTTTCACTGTAGGATTTTTAAATAAAAATGATGGTGTAGGCTGCATCAGAAAAATCTACATTTGAAAATGCCTACTTTGTTAAACTTTTTGAGACTTGATATGGTAGTGCCATGAGTATAAAAACCTTACCACCTGCTTCAGGCTGCAGTTAGAATAGTGTATAAAATTGTCAGATGTAATATACAAGGTGGATAGGAAATATGAATGAATTTTGTCTTATTCTTGAATCTGGCTCCCAATATAAAAAAAAAATTCAAACTAACAGCATGTCCGCTTTCAAGCAGTTTGCATGTGAATATTCAAGCTAAAGAAGTTAGTCAGAGGTGGATTTTAAATTCTTTCTGTTATTCCTTGTCTTCATGTGGGCTGAAGTCTAGGGACAGAGAAAGAAGAGAATTTTGACAGCTCCCAGTTGTCCTTCAGAGAGGGAATTTAGGAGGTTAGGGTTGAACAGTTTTACAAACCCTCTGGCCCTCCTGCCTCTGCCTCCTGAGTTCTGGGTTCATCAGGAGTGTCACACTGCCTGCTCTGGTCCATGTGTCTCTGGCTTAGATGTCATCTGTCAGTGTATGTGTGTATATATACGTACACTGACAGATGACGTGTGTATGTGTGTGTGTGTGTGTGTGTGT
>NC_034602.1:85558610-85570498 GCF_900095145.1 Mus pahari
TGTGTGTGTGTGTGTGTGTGTGTGTGTGTGTGTGTTGCATATATATGTACCTAGCACCTGATCCCAGCAGGTTAAAAAACAGACAACTTTCACTTTGAAAATAGTAATCATTGATTTTCTTCTCTTAAGGTAGAAAATATTTTGCTAAATGATGCTGGAAATTATGTGCTTTGTGACTTTGGCAGTGCCACTAATAAATTTCTCAATCCTCAAAAAGATGGAGTTAATGTAGTAGAAGAAGAAATTAAGAAGTAAGTTTTTATATGTATTTCATTTTGTCTCATAGGCATTTTGATTAACTTTGAGTCTGTAGCTAGCTATATTAATATAAATTTTATATTATTCCACTTGTAGACTCCTTCAAAATGAAAACATTAATATATGAATAGATAGTCTAATAGCCGATAAATACCATGAATGATTTTTTTTTTCTGTGTGGTAAAATTAATAATGAAGCATGTAGAAAAAGCTATAGTGGCTAATAGAACCATTAAGAGAAATTTAAGCGATTTAAAAAGATTACTTTTGATATGAGTTTGAATGTTTTGCATGTGTGCATGCATGCATGCAGGGCCTGTGGAGGTCAGAAGGCATTGGAGCCTCTGGAACTGGACTTAGAGATGGCTGTGAGCCGCCATGTTGGTTCTGGGAACTGAACCCTGGTCTTCTGCAAGAGCAAGAAGTGTTCTTAGCCACGGAGTCACCTTTCTGTCTCCTTAAGTGACATTTGAGTTGAGCATAGTGTCTTGTGTTTCCTGAAATGGGACAGTGGGTGCTTTTGAAATGTAAACTGCCTGAAACATGTTAGCTGTTGTTAAGAGTGTGAGTGTTACATGTACCAGAGACTACATAGGAAGAGTGTAAATGCCAAGCCTGCATGAAGTCATCGTGCTTTCAGTGGTAGAACAAAGCTTTCTGGAGAAAAATCACATGTACTTGTAAGAACCTAACTTTTCTGGCGTTAGCTTTAGAAAATGGAACAAACTGCCTTAGAGTACTTCCTGAAGTGACACAGTTGACAGCAGTCTGTCGGAATAGGGTCTTCTCGGTAGTCTCCTTCATCATAGGCTCTCAGGACGAGGAGCTGCTCAGAGAGCTGGTGTCTGACCCACTTGTATAAGGCGGTTACATAGGCAATAGTAACGTATATTATCGACTGTATTTCTACCTAGAAAACAGCTTAGAACAACTTACCAGATTCTGCAAGAACAGACCCTCAGCAAACATACATACATGTCCTGTAGCACACGCGAATAGAAACACTGTATGTTGGCTTCTTAGAGTTCATGTCATTAAAAGCTCTTGTGGCTGAGTCTTTCTAGTGGCTGCTCGAGGTCTCTGGGATGGATCTCTGATCTGCTAGAGGTGTCATCTGTTGCATTGAGGGATATAGTTAAGGCTCAGTGCATTGTGGGATGTAACTAGGTCCAGCTAAATTTTTTTGTGATGATTGGAGTATGGTGAGGTTAGCTCATGAAGCGTTCCCATCCTCTGTGGCTCAGCTTAGGAGCTGATGGTCTGATTCTTGCGTTCCCAAGCACCCATTCAGGGCCCGCTCTGGTTTTGGTTTGGGGATCTAATGATCAAAGTTCTGCCGTTGTGAAGCTTCTGTTCTGGTTCCTTTGCAGTAACACATTTACACGTCTCGCCTGTAAGAGTAGGGTGGGAAAAGTAAGGTGTTAGGATGCTTGATTAAATTCTCCTTGTAAAATAAACACTAAAAAAGATTTTGCTATGATAAGGGTTGTCTATTTATACTCTTAGTATTTCTGCTATGAGATTTGAACACAACTTGATTAAAAATATCTGTTCCTAGTAGATTTGGGTTTTTTTGTTGTTGTTGTTGTTGTTGTTAATGAATATTGATTTACAGTGTCTTTCAATTCCAAAGAACTTAGGTTGGTATTCATATTAGAACTGTACATAATGTGTATAATTGAGTTACGGTAACAAGATAACTTTTAAGAGAATTATAAAAACTCAGAACATTTACTACTGTGTGTGACTGGGTCCACTAGCATCTATAAACCAAACTCCTGAGGAAAGAGATGAAGTTAAATTTTGAGCATACAGTTCTACTTTTAATATGTGAAAATATTTTGATAAGGAGGCTGTTATAGTTAACTGAATTATTTCATGTAAGTCAACAGAAATTATTTCCAATAGATTGTCATTTAAGTTTTTATTAATAAAGAAATTCAACTTTTATATAATTAGAGATACTGTTGCAGTTGCTGAATAAATGTGTCTGTGGATACTTTGTTTCATTTAATTCTTGATAGATTTTAAAAACAGTATCATTTCTATATATTTCTGAACCCAAAAAGCCTTTTAGGTTGTGTTTTAGAGAAGCCTGTCTTACCTGTCTTCTTGGTTTTGAATGTATCTCCTTTGTTTAATTCCTGTTGCCAGATACACGACTCTGTCATACAGAGCCCCAGAAATGATCAACCTTTACGGAGGGAAACCGATCACCACCAAGGCTGACATCTGGGTAAGCTCAAGGCTGTGCTGGGTTGTAGCTGCCTGAGTGGAGCTGCTTGCTCTGCTCCTGCTTCCCAGAGGCCTCCTCCCTTCAGTCAGCATCTCACTCAGGGGAATGCTGAAGAGAGGAGACAGGTGTAGGTCGTGGAGCTGCCACCACAGCCGTTTTTAGGGTTTAGGTTCCAGGTGTATGCTCACACTTCTTGGTTTTGAATGAGTGGAATTTTGGCTGATGGCAATATATCTGGATAGAATTGTTAAGCAATTGCACTGTAACTTTCTGGGATATTTTAAGACTTCTTGAATGGAAACTAACACAATATACTTTTTCTAATTCTAAACATGTCGTTAACTACTCTTTATTGAAGGTCCTTATTTAGTATATTTTTACCTGGATTTAATTAAACCAATAGATAGTATTAATGTATAGGAAAAAACCTGCTTACATTCTCACATCTCTTTCAAACTTATAAGTAAAATACATTTTGTATTGTATTTAATAGTCTAAGAAACTATCTTAAACTCTGAATGCATTAAACAATTACTGTTGGTTGCATTTGCATGAGCATATTATTAGAGTACATTTTTAAAAAAAAAATAATTGCAGAACTTACAAAAGAGATAGTTTTGTTTTTTTTCATTTAATTAAAAAATTACCAGCCTGGTCTACAGAGTGAGTTCCAGGATAGTCAGGGCTATACAGAGAAACCCTGTCTCAAAAAACCAAAAAAACCCAAAAAACAAAAAACTATTTTGTGTGTAAGGCCACTTGTCACAGCATGTGAGTGGAGGTCTCAGGATAACTTTTAGAGGTTGGTTTTCTCCTTAGAACTTGGATTCCAAGCAGATGTCCAGGGTTAGCAGTGAGAGCTTCCCTGCCTGAGTCACCTTGCTGCTCCACGTGTGTAAGTGTCAGCCAGTGCTTGTCTGCTTGCTGGCTCCCCTAGCCTGCTGCCCCACCCACCCCGGGTCTGGGAAGCCTCGGAGAGTCCAAGGAAGACTTGCAAGGCGGCCAGGTGTTTGGGATCTTCTCATCTGCTTATTGCAACACATTTATGTATTCATCCATTTACTCATTTATTCATTTTTTGGGTCAGTGATTCTTAGGGTAGTTGAGTTTTAAACTATGTAAGATTAAACCAAATTGGAAGAAAATTCATTTTAATTATTTTGACATTGTGCCAGTCCCTATGATTCAGTTAAATTTCCTGTCCTTGGCATTAACATTGGATAAATTTGATAACTTATAGAAATGTTGATGGTTATGTATGATACAGAAAGCAGATTGGGTTGAAAATTAATCTATAAAGTGGAATTATTACAGGAAGTGACTGTAGCGATCTTTTCTGGCCTGTGTGGCTCCTCTCTATTCCATAGCACCTGAGCGGTTTCAGCAACTCAGCAGGGCAGAGTCGGGCTTCACTGCTTCTTTGAAACCAATGGGTGTTTCTGTTTTTTCCTGAAGCACAAAGTGATTTTCTAGTATCTTACTGCAAAGTATGGGACTGTTCTTCATTTATCACTTTTAAAACAAGGGCTAGTATATGTGTAAATAAGTACATAAAGCTTTAAAAGAAAAAAAAGTCAACATAGTGTCTGTCTTCATGTCCATGACAAGTGTCTGACGCTTGTTGCTTAGCGCAGATGGAACAGAAAACCACTACATTCCAGGTGTGAGTCTGCTCAGTTTGATCAACACTTGTATTTTCTGGTTCTGTTTCAAGAAAATATGCCAATTAAAAGAATCGCAGTGTTCAGGTGAAGTAGTCCTATAACATTTTATATTTTGGCAAAAATGTTTTTCCCTTGAGAGTTTCCCTTGTAGGTTATTTTTATTCTGACATCTAGGATGCTGAGTAGAAACGCTCCATTAACTTTTCATGAGGAAAATTGAGCATGATGATGGCCTTCAAAACCAGCCTGCTCGATTCTTCTTTTTCTTACGAAGTTCGCATTGTGTCAAGTGACTAAGATGAGTGTACTGTGCTTATACAGTGCAAAGTCCTTCACTCTTTATTCCCACCATTCCTTTTTTGGGGGGCGTGGGGAGCAGTATACTAGAAAGCACTGCACATCTGAAACTCCACCCTAGGAGCCCACAGTCTCCTTTTAAAGTAAGCTGGCATTGCCAAATTATGTGTGGACACTCACATTTACTCTAAACCGTGGAAAATGTCCAAGATTTGATTGGCAGGATAAAATTGGCGGAAATGCAGGTCTCATTTGTATTGAAGGGTGTCTGGATAGTAGAAAGATGTAATTTAATGTAAATATTATTCCTTCACTAGTATTTTTACAGTCGTTGAATGGGGATCTCATGTTCAGTTTCTTGTTTTATCTTCCCCATAGAAAACCAGTTATCATTACCGTTTTAACCACATCGATTGGATATTTCTAGTTAGTATCATTACCATTTTAGTAATCATATAATAGCATATCGATTTTTCAAGTAAAGGTTTGGAATTTCTAGAGCATTGAAATGTCTTCACTACAAGAGTATTATCATTGAAAATATTATTTTATAATTAGTATTGTACTTACAAAGGTTTCTGTATATTATAGTGTTCATAGACATTATAAAAATACTTGTAAGTTGCAGATGGTGAAATACATATGTGGGAAATGTAAGAGCAGAAAGCTTATCTGCTAATTAGCTAGTATCAGCCATAATGCCGATGCAGCTGTATGCTAACTGCTGGATAACTTATTTAAGTTGGAAATGCCCCTTACCCTTGTGGCTTGAAGTGTTATCTTTTGTCAAAGTGATAATTTTGTGAACCAAAAATCCTTTCTTTCTTTCTCTCTTTTTTTAAATGATGTCACAGTTTGAACTGTGGTGGCCTAGCTGTAAATACACTATGCTACTTTTCTAGAAAAACTTGTCCTTTAGAATGTTTTATCTTCATGTCAATAAGTGACTTATTGATGCTGTGAGGTTTATTTTATAAACTCATGCAAGTTTAGCCTGCAGAGACCTTCTTTTTTGATGCTACTGATTAGTATAGAAAAATGTTTAGTATTATATATGGAAGTAGAAGTAATTTTAATGATAGTGTGTGTGTGTGTGTGTGTGTGTGTGTGTGTGTGTGTGTGCGCACACACACGTGCATACAGTCCTATGTGTGTGCTAGTGCCTGTGGAGGCCAGACAAGGTATCCGACTTGTGGAGCTGGAGATAGAGGTGGTTGTGAGCTTCTGACATGGATGCTGGAACTGAACTCAGGTCTTCTGCAAGAGCCGCACATGTGAATTGTTGAATGATTTCTCTAGCTCCAGAGAGCTAATTTTTTTTAATTGCACCTAACTTGTTTTTTTACCTGTGTGTATGTGTGGAGGCCAGAGAGCAATTTGAAGGCCCCTCTTCTCTTTCCGCCTCATGAGCCCTGGGCATCACTCTCATGTTTTAGAGTAAGTTTTAAGATAATTTGATTTAAATCAGCCTTATGTTTCCTTTAATTGGGGTCACTATTGCTGTGATGGGCGCCATGACCAAAAGCAACTTTGTGGAGGAAAGGGTTTATTTTATCTTACAGCTTATATGTCCATCACTTAGGGAAGCCAGGGCAGAGATCTAGAGGCAGGAACTGAAACTGAGACCATAAGGGAATGCTGCCTCTTGGCTTGCTACCCATGGCTTGCTCAGCCTGCTTTCTTATGTCACGCAGCACCCCTAGCCCCAGAGTGTCCCCAACCACTGTGGGCTGGGCCCTCCCAAGTCAATCACTAATTATGAAAATGCCTCCATATACTGCCTGAGGGCATCTGATGGAGACATCTTCTCAGATGTAGCTGTGTCAAGTTGGCAGTGCTAATTAGGACAGTACCAAGTAGATACTGTTTCATCCAAAAGGAACCAGCCTGGCTTATTTTCCTTACCCATGATACAGAGAGCAGCTTATCTAAGTGATCACAGGTGCAGCAGAGAAAGATCATACTAAATACTTTTAAAAAACATTCAACATTTTACTTGGTTAAGTAATAATTTGACCTAAAGTAGGAAGGTCGACCTTGTTGGTGTGACGTGGCCTGGTAGCTTCAGGTTTCTTGTTGCTGGTGCTGAGGGCCCTGCTCTGCCCGGCCTTGGGGATTTAAGCGAGTGGGCTGCCACTTAGGTCCAGTTCCAGCACGGCTCTGCCTGGCCTTGGGGATTTAAGCGAGTGGGCTGCCACTTAGGTCCAGTTCCAGCTCAGCTCTGCCCGGCCTTGGGGATTTAAGCGAGTGGGCTGCCACTAAGGTCCAGTTCCAGCTCTGCTCTGCCCGGCCTTGGGGATTTAAGCGAGTGGGNCGGCCTTGGGGATTTAAGCGAGTGGGCTGCCACTAAGGTCCAGTTCCAGCTCTGCTCTGCCCGGCCTTGGGGATTTAAGCGAGTGGGCTGCCACTTAGGTCCAGTTCCAGCACGGCTCTTGGCTGTTTTGTGTTCTGTGGTCAGATGCTGAGCACTAACAATGTTCCCATGTCTTTGTTTTGCAGGCCCTGGGATGTTTACTGTATAAACTTTGTTTCTTCACTCTTCCTTTTGGTGAGAGTCAGGTTGCAATCTGTGATGGCAGCTTCACCATCCCAGACAATTCTCGCTACTCCCACAACGTGCATTGCTTGATTAGTAAGTATTCAGAAAGATGGATTAATATTGTTTTTTTCAGATACTGTACTTTAGGGTCTGCTGTTTATGTTCTTCCTTAAATCTACATTTTTTATTTCATATAATTTTATAAACTATAGTAAAGATATTTTTAAAAATGGCTATATTACCTCTATAGAGAAGAAAACAATCTAATTACTGATGAGTACAAGAATATTCTTAACCTCCTAGATAAAATTTTTGTAGCACATGGCAGCAATGACATTATTAAGGCAGCCAGAATTACTGGGGATGCTTATAATAACCTAGTTGTTCAGGTTTTGTATTTTTGAAAACAGATATCCATGTAGTTAATAAATAATCAGATCTCCTTACCTTACCTTTTTTTTTTTTTTTTTTTTTTTTTTTAAAGTTTTTGGAGACAGGGTTTCTCTGTGTAGCCCTGGCTGTCCTGGAACTCACTCTGTAGACCAGGCTGGCCTCGAACTCATTAATCCGTCTGCCTCTGCCTCCCAAGTGCTGGGATTAAAGGCATGTGCCACCACGCCTGGCTTCTCCTTTCCTTCTTAATGGCCTTTGCTGCCTTTTACAAAGAGACTATAATTTAACATTTTGCACATGTAGATTGTAAAATATCCGAGAATGATCTCTGAGGGGAGGGGCAGCTGTTAGACAGTGAAAGCTGTTGGGGCAGTACTCACACAGCTCCCTCTGCTCTGATTAAAGCGTCCTTAGCACTGCAGCTTTCTTTTCTGCACGTTAAACACCCACTTGCAGCCTCTGTGGCACAGAACAGAGTATACATATGATAAAGATAGCATTTAAATTTAGCAAAGAAAATAGTTGGAAATAGATCATTTTCTTAGCCATTTGTGAACAATGATAGAGCTCAGTCTTCCATTTTTTTCTGTTAAAACTTCACATAAATAAAATATTTAAATGTAAAGAATAAAATATACACTGAAAGAAAATAGGCATGGATTTAATCATATGCCTAGAATATAGAAAATGTAGGTGGCCAACCCCAGGAGTTATAAAACGTAGGGCCCAGTGACATAAACCTTTCTGCCTTTAACTCTGCCCATCTGGCTTGGGTGTTGTGGCAAATACTGCAATTGTAGCGATGGGAGGCAGAAGCAGGAGAACACAGCGAGGTCCTGGTCACTCTGAGTTACAATAAGAAGATTGTCTCAATAAAGCCACGGGCCGGGTGCAGATGGCTTAGAGGTAGAATGCTGGCCTAGGAGGCACATGGCTCTGGGTTCATTCTTGATGTGTATTTGAGAAGTGGCCAGTGATCCTAATGCATGGCCTTCTGTAAACCAAAGAGAAGGGCTCCACAGGAAAATACTGGTCATGGTGTCCAAGAGAAAGGGACATAAATGATTCAGTGTGACTTGGAAACTTTGAAAGCACAGAATTTCTATGGTACAGATTTGCTCAAAGATACTGGAATTTGGGGAATTATATCACCTTGATACACGAAGTATTTTGTGTCACCCAGAATGGATTTCCTCGACCAGGGGAGTCCGAATAATGGAGAAGTGGGAAAAGGAGACAGGTGAAGCTTTGCTTTGCACTGCCAGTGTGAACACTTAATTATGAGAGCATGTAATGCGTGTGTGTGTGTGCATGTGTGCGTGTATGTGTGTGTGTGTGTGAGAGTGTGTGTGTGTGTGCGTGTGTGTGTGAGCGTGTGTGTATGTGTGTGTGAGCGTGTGTGTCTGTGTGTCTGTGTGTGCTTGTGTGCTGTGTTCTTGCATGACTTGGTCCTGGAATCCTGAGTGGGGTAAGAAAGAAATGAAGAAGCCAGACATCCATAGGGAAAACTAGGACCCAGTGGTCTGGACTCTGGAGGAGAAGCCTCTGACTCCAAGAACATGGAGGCTGTCTTCATTGCCTTAAGCACTGGTCCAGGGGCAGTGAGCAAAAGCCACAGTGCACGTTTCCTAGACACCCCTGAGGAAGCTGTGCCATCCCTCCGAGCCTCGCCTGAGGACAGCTTTGCCACTTGTGGGGCTGAGGCAGTGGGGTCCTTGACATGGCAGATTCATCACTACAGGAGGACTCAGGGATGCAGGACATGAGCACTCGTGGAAGTACTGTGATGCGTAGTTCTTCAGGACTCCACTCACTCTCTGCACTTGTCCTTAGGGTTTTGTTTCTAGAGAGCTCCATGTCCGTTCTGTAGCTCTTCATACCTGTGTGATGGTGCGAGCTCTCGACGTGAATCTCCGTGGCTAAGCCCCTGGCGGCATTGCTTGTGTGTGTTTCCTGATCTGTGCCAGCACCAAGTCAAATTGCAGCTGCCTGTCTGGGCAGTCATTGTCCTAGGTACCCACAGTTAGGCTTGTCAGTCTCTAATGACATTGCTCCAGCCTTATCTTTTTAACAGGAGTTCTATTTTAGTGTACTATTTTGTAGAATGGTTTTAAAATCAGCCGACATAATTCCATGTATATTTGAATAAATACTAAACTCTTAACCTTCTCTCTCTTATATAATGTTCTCAAAAATGTAGAACAATAGAAGCATAAAGTAATCCCTATTAGTCATAATGCTCAAAGATTAGAATATGGACTTTAGTTGCTATGTTCTCTGGCTAATTGAGTTTTAATATTTTGTTGCAGACAATTTTATCTATTATTGTAGCTATAGCTGTTTTCTTGCTAAGTATAATGTTTTAGTAATAGTTGAATGTACAGCTTTGTAGGAGTCTTGAAGTGTCTGAAGGCTCAAAATGTTCTCATTGACCAGTTCTGTGTGGGAAACGGAGCAGCTCATGCATTGAAAAGTGATTTTATTCCTAAGTATTACTGAGTTTCTCTGTGTTTATGTGTGACACCCATATGTGTGTGGGAATGTGTTTGTGTAGTGCTGTGGTAAACATGATAATACTGTTGATAATTTTAGGTTCAATTAGAGTTTAATTAATTGCTAGTTTACTGTGTACCATATGCTTCTTTTATTTGACCATAAATATGAGGATTTTAGTTTCTGCTATCCATTTGATTGTGCCAGAAATGAAAAGTATCAAATAAACTAAAAGCATTCAAGTACATTTGGAATTATAATCCACCCATGGATTTTAAAGCAGGCCAGTGAGATGGCCCAGTGGGTAACAGTGCTTGCTGAGCAGGTTCAGTGCTGCCCGAGCTATGTGCAGGAGCCTCCATGGAAGGAGAGAACTGAGTCCTCAGAGTTGACCCCTGAACTCCACAGTACATGCTCACAAACCCACAGATACACCAGTCAATAGTGTAAATCCTAATAGTTTACCTCGTCAAAATTTTATAGATGTTATTTTTAAAATGCTGTAATAAAGTACAGAGTTTGAAAAACCAGCATATACTTACTTATAATGTAATGCTAAAAACTATTTGAATTCTTTGAATTCTGTTGTTTATATCTTTCACATAAGCCATGCCTGCTTTTCATTGTCACATTTAGTTGTCTCTGTGTTTATAAAAGGCAGTTCATGTTTTCATTGCTTTAAACTGAGTCCTGCCTTCAGAAAACTGAGTGTTGTGTAGCTGGGCTTTCATGCTTCTTGAATTTCAAAGTTTTCAGTGCTGTTTTATTTATTCAGTACATATGCTTTTACATAATTAATTGTAGTACTAATACTATTTATATCCATTTGATGTCACTCAGAATGTTTGAATTAATTAATCATGAGGTAATAGCCAGATTTCTAAAGCTGTGTAGTTTTGTGGTTATGTAGGTATTGGATATACTCCTGTTAGCAGTAATCCAGAAGGAGGGGTTGTGACTGTGTATTCTTGATAAAGCTGTTTTTATTAGTCTTATCTTAATTTCCTGTAGACTTTCCTTAAAAGCAGCAATCTTCATTGATTTCTGTTAAACACAGATGCTGTTGCTGTGAGAGTGGGGAGTGAGCACTTTT
Source organism: Mus pahari (assembly GCF_900095145.1). NCBI lineage: Eukaryota > Metazoa > Chordata > Mammalia > Rodentia > Muridae > Mus > Mus pahari. The sequence continues at coordinate 85,569,584 of NC_034602.1, forward strand.
ATTTTTGAATCTAAGAGTTGAAAAGATGGCCAACAACAGAGAATGAGAAACACTAGTAACTCCAACCCCTATTCCTCCCTTAACCCTTATTCTTACCCTAACACTAGCCCGAGCCCTATCCCTTACTCTTACCATAACCCAAACCCTAAGCCTAACTCTTACCTTTACCCTTACGCTTACCTAAAAACTATCCCTACCCCTACCTCTACCCTACCCTTACCCCAACCCTTACTCCTCCCCAAGCCCAAACCCTACCACTACCTTTACCCCTATGCCTACCCCTGCCCTACCCCCAACTTTATACCTACACCTAACCCTACCTCCTTTTAATCGTTACCTTACCTCAGCCTTATCCTTACCCTACCTTACCTGGGTAGTTATGAAGATGGACAGGGCCTGCTTACTTCCCCGTCAGCTTCTGTCTCTTAAAGTGGGTCATGGACATACAGATGTGTAGCAGGGGTTAGTAAAAGGTGTGGATCCCGCCCATCAGACTCAGGTACACCTGAGGTTGCTTATTTGCTATAGAACATTAGGTACCTCCATCTGTCTCGGAGGCTCACGCACAAATGATTGAAGAAGGAATGACTGAAAGGGAGTCAGTGGGGGGAGGGTTTAAATGCAGTACTCGCTTCGAAAGTCAGTGGAGAAGTACCTCCTCTGAGTTCTGGTGGGAGCTTGTGAATAAGTGTGGTTGCCTACCCTTCCCTGCTGCGGGCCTCCCGCTGAACAGCCACCATTACAACTGTGACTTTGTGTCACACTTGGTCCTGCGGGTGTACTCTGCCTGCACATCTCTATAGGTGCTTCAGGGCACAACCTATAGCTTTGTAGTAACTCTCCTGAAGGTGTGCCGTATATTTCTCTCTCTCTCTCTCTCTCTCTCTCTCTCTCTCTCTCTCTCTCTCTCTCTCT
>NC_034602.1:85571113-85578430 GCF_900095145.1 Mus pahari
GGATCCTGTTGTCCTAAGATCCTGGGCATGTTACAGTGAGTGGAAGTGGTGTCTCCTTTGAGGACCGTGGAGCTGTCTGGTCTGTTTGAAACCAAGGTAAACCTGAACTGATTAAAAGGAACCTGAGCCTATGGTCAGGAAGGGCTCTGGTGTCCTTTTTCCTGCTGTCACAGGCCCGTCACTATTGGATTGGAGCAGCTGTTGTGTTCCACTCACCAGTGATCCTAAGATCGTGTGGGCAGTCCTCTAGAGACTGTGAGGGTGTCCGCCCACTCCGCGCCCTAGGTGACCTGATGCTGGCGCAGACCAGAAGCGATTTATGTGCCTTACATTTCATACATTCCAGAATATCCTCGTACAGCTAGGAAGGTTCTCTGTCCTGCCTTGTCTGCACTGTGATGTCTGTACCACAGAGCTTTGTTTCTCTGGCTTTTGGTTCACAAGCTGCTTGCTGTCGTGTGGTTCTGGCACTCAGCTCTTTTATTCCAATTAAATTAATTTTAGCTCCTGTGTCGTGGAAAGCCGGAGTTGTCTTAATTATCCCAAATGTATTTTGGGAAATACACAGTATATACACAGAATAGTCTATTTTTCCCTGTGTCCCACTTGTCTTCAGAGGTTATTAGCACATGTCTACTTTTGTTTTATCTATGTAATTACCTTTTCTCTTACATAGTTTTGGGGAAAATACCTCAGATACATTAATATACCTTTGAAAGTAAACCAAGTGTAAGATAGGACTTCCCTGTGGATGCTCATTCATTGGTGCTGGGTAATCAGCTGGCAGTTAAAGGCCCTGTCATTAACTTGTAGGGCATTCGTCAGGACTGTCATACGTGTAGTTTCCTGGCATATTTATAGTGCCACTTACTGTCCTACTTATAGTTGAGTGTATATATATTCAGTTGTTAAATTTGATCAGTAGTAAATAGATTTAGATTTACAGTAACACACCTCACATGTAAATATCTGTATTAATCTACATGGGTTGACAGATGCATAAAATAAAACTGCTTACAATAGTTTCAAAATTATGGTTTCTCAGAAAAAGCTTCAAAATGAACAATGAAGTTTTTCTTTTCAGTATATTACTGTATTACTGTAATACATGGAGTTCACTGGGAGGGAAAACTTCATGGAAAGAGAAAATCGCTACGTTCTAGGCAGGAAGACTCAAGATTTCTAACAGGGCATTCCCCTTTACGTTTGTGAAGCTGTTGGATGAGAGGTGCTGCAGTGCAGGGCTTAGCTTTGTGTAGGCGGAGGCACGGATCTCACTCCGTGAGACTCGACTACTGCGGTTGGTCCTGGCTAAGGTCCACTGTGACCGACCGCAGAGCCCTTGCTCTCCCTGCTGCCCTGTGGGGATGTGGAAGGGTGCTGTCCTTTCCTGTCACAAATGTGTATGAAGCCCAGCTGCTTGATGCGTGCTTTGTGATGAGAAGTGTGTGGAAATGAGACAGAAGTGTTGCTGGTTTCATCAGGAACTCTGGAAGTGCTGAGACCCCATCCCAGGGTGTGCTGTGTGCTTTTGTCAATAGAAGGGTCACCCAGTGAGACCCCATCCCAGGGTGTGCTGTGTGCTTTTGTCAATAGAAGGGTCACCCAAGGGTGATGAGAGAGATTGTGTTTCTCCAAGGGTAACATTTGGAAAAAATGGTTTTGTTTGTAAATAGGGGTGGGTGAGAGTTGTGATAACCCACATTATTCTTTTACTTCGAGAAAGTAGTGTAATTTCTGTGTTCTCTGCCTTTGCTTCTCAAGGCACTGCCACCTCTGTTTCTTAATCTATTCCTTCCCCAGAAAGCACATTTCTTATAGAGTATGTGGTTCAGTTGTGGACTAGGATTTAAGACATTTTAGACAGAGACAAGCTATTTGTAAACTAAAGATACCATTTATGTATTTGTTTGTTTGTTTTACCATTAATGTATTTATTCACTTTACATCCCAATCATGGACCTCCTCCTTCCAGTCCCCCCTCACTCAGTCCCTCCCTGTCACCTTCTCCTCTGAGAGGGTGCCCCCCCCCACTCTATACCAACCCTCTTTGCCACTGAGGGCAGACAAGGCAGCCCAGTTAGGGGAGCAGGATCCACAGGCAGGCAACAGAGTCAGGGACAGACCCTGCTCCCGTTGTTCAAGACCCGAGCGTAGACCGAACTGCATATCTGCTACATATGTGCAGGGAGCATAGGTCAGCCCATGTCTGTTCTTTCATTTGTGGTTTAGTTTCTGGGAGCCCCCAAATGTCTAGGTTATAGTTAAGTCCCAGCATTGAACTGGACTAAAGCTGCTAATCTTGTACTTTAGATTATGGGATGCAGTAACCCAGGGAGTACATTTTACAGCTCTATTTCTTAAAGAGTTCAAGGTTATATATTATTTAAATTAAATTCTTAATGATTTCATATTGAATTTTTCTTTTTTACTATTTCAGTGTCTAGTAATTTCCATTTAAGAAACATAAAGAGATTAAAAAAAATGGCTCTTTTCTCCCTGTGGATTTTACTAATGATTATTAGTCATCTCATTATTTGGAGTTTAAAATTAAATCCGGGGGCTGGTGAGTTGGTTCAGTGCAGACAGACACTTGCTGAGTGCAGAAGCCTTGAGACCTGAGTTTGATCCCTGGAGTATGTGCAAGTGTGAAAGGAAAGACCACTCCACAGAGTGGTGCCCTGACAGCCGTACATGTGCGTTGACACATACCCCACCACACACACGTCCATCAGTCAGTCCATAAACTAAAACAGCAACAAGATGACAGAGATGCGGACATGAGTGCCCTGGTTAAGTCTGCCATCTTTACTGCAGAGTGAAAGCATTTCATCTGAAAGGTCTAAACCCGTGATGTTCTAAAACCTGAAATGGTGGGCATGGATTTGATGTCGTGTGAGAGTCTCATGTCTAATATCATGGCCAGTTGTCAAAATACAGGTGCCTTAATCACAGTGTAAGATCCCTTCAGAATCTGTGTGTCCTGAGTCTGAAGGCTGTGCTAACATGCCTTTAAGGTGCTGTTGACACTTAAGCCATCTTTAACGAGAGTTGAAGGGAATTTTATCTGCCTTTGTATCAGAAGAACTGATTTACTTCATGACATCTGTATTATAGATGCTGTAATTCATGTAACATATAGGATTGTGTTATTCCGTGGTGACAGAATCTGAATTTGGAGCCTACATTTATAGCGAGATAGCTAGTTGCTCTTCATTATCTGTCCTGCCTTTCTATTATTCTTGCTTTCTCATATACTTGAAAACACTTTATGCTTTCTGTATGCCAAATTGAGGGTTTATAGGAATAAATATTTACTATTAGCTACTATTAAAGTTAAATTTTGATTTTGATGTTTCTTGTAACTTGATTGTCTTTACACAATCTCGATAAATACTGTAAAAGTATGTTAAAACATATTTTACTTTGTTAAATTAATTTTATTGCTGTTTTTAAAATATTCAATATTTTTGGCATTAAGATATAATTTATCATAGAAGATAAATGTACCTTATAGATCTCTCAGCTCTCTTTGTTTGTGAGAGTTAAATATAAACTAATAAATATTTGAATTAAATGTTTTTAGCTATTTTAGTCTAATAGTGATACTAAGACCGTAAATAACAAACTATATATAGTATATATTAGGTTTAAAAACACATAAGTCATATTACACAGATAATTTTGTGTTTTTAGAATCAAACTCATCATTTTGAGCCCCGTGCTAGGCATTGTCCCTGGTGCCGCTGTTTCTTGTTCTTTGTTGGAGGCATGAGGTGTACAAGGGAGTTGAGTTTGACCTGTAGCTTCGTCTTAGTGCTGTGAACTTAAGTCACTCATTGTTTCACTAGTAACCTTGAGGGTTGCTCATATAAACTTTATTTCAAACACATTTAACATAATTTAAGCATTAAGTACTTTAAGGTTAGTAAAGTAGAACTGGCCATGGAGGTGTCCACACAACTAACTTTTTTAGTTACAGAATTGAATATAAATTTCAACCCTGTGATATTTAAAATAGGAGCCACCCAAAAATAGATAAATAGTAGTGACTGGTCATTGGTTAGACAGGCTATCTCAGGGACTTGGCAGTGCTGTAAGGCCAGTGTAAACATGTCACTAGTGCATTCTAAACCTGCTCTGCTTGACTGTGATGTTGAGAAAGGATTCTCACCCCAAACTGTGGTCCATGAAGTTAGTGTGTCAAAGTATGGATTTTGAAACCCTCTGCTGCTCTGCTAAGCGAGTAAGATAGTTTAAAATGAAGGTCTTTTGGGTAACAGGTAACTAACTCTAAATGGAATTGTTTTAGGGGACCTCTTCACCTCCTCACTGTGACTCCTGGGCTTTCTTAAGTAATTAGGTATTCTCTAAGTTAAAAGGTTTTGTGTTCTTAATTCACTTTTTGAGGGTGTCTTAGTAAGGGTTTCTATTCCTGCACAAAACATCATGACCAAGAAGCAAGTTGGGGAGGAAAGAGTTTATTCAGCTTACACTTCCACACTGCTGTTCATCACCAAACAAGTCAGGACTGGAACTCAAGCAGGTCAGGAAGCAGAAGCTGATGCAGAGGCCATGGAGGGATGTTACTTACTGGCTTGCTTCCCCTGGCTTGCTCAGCTTGCTTTCTTATAGAACCCAAGACTACCAGCCCAGGGATGGCACCACCCACAAGGGGCCCTCCCCCCTTGATCACTAATTGAGAAAATGCAGCACAGCTGGATCTTATGGATGCATTTCCTCACCTGAAGCTCCTTTCCCTGTGATAACTCCAACTTGTGTCAAGTTGACACACAAAACCAGCCAGTACAGTGGGTCACGTTTTCAAGAGTTTAATGTCTGCCACCTCTCTGGCATAGAGACGGTCTGTGACTGCCTCTATAGTGCATTCATGGCTACAAGTTTGCTTTTAGAAAAAGTTTCTGCCATTTTCTCTAAGCGTTACTAAAGTCAGCTAGAATCAGGGGACTGTGGACTAGCAAATCCCCTTCCATAATCTGCCTCTCTGTAGTATTTGTCTTCAGTTAAACAGCTTACTGTTTGGTCTTTTATTACAGGGTTCATGCTTGAACCAGACCCCGAGCACAGACCTGACATATTTCAAGTATCCTACTTTGCATTTAAATTCGCCAAAAAGGATTGTCCGGTCTCCAACATCAATGTAAGTAGTTTTTCAAGTAGGTAGGATTTTAAAATCCATTTTAATTGTGTGTATGCAAGTATGCATGCTGAGAGCTACCTGTTTCATGGCAAGTGGTCCTGATGGTGTCATGCTGTTTTTGTGTGAAGCCTCTTTTCTTAGACTTTCCTCAGGTATTTTGGAGAGCATCAGCAGGATAGTCATTTTGCACTATGCAGAGAAACACAACATGGCACATGTCAGTCACAGAGCATAAGCTGCTATTAACGTATTTGATAGCAGGATTTTAAGTGTTTTGTTTATGTTTCTTAACCAAGAGGTGTGGTCAAATGGTACTGATGCAGATAATAAGCTCAGCGTTAAATAAAAAAAGGGGGACCCTTCGGAGTGTAAATAGTAGAGGCATTGTAAAGGGAGAGACCTGACTTCAGTTACTTCTCTCAGGAGCTGAGTTTATATCTTTATGGTGGCAAATCCTCTTGTCCTCCTGCTGTAAAATTACGGTAGCAATTATGATGATTAATGTGTAGTCTAGTAGCCCAGTCTAGGCCAAGTAAGACACTCATTTGGGGATGACTGATTTTACTCAAAGGTTTTGATTTCTCTCTCTCTTTTTGCTTGCTTGCTTCCTTCCTTGCTTGCTGCCTGCTTGCTTCTTCTCCCCCTCCTATTTTTTAAATTTAGTTAGTTAGTTATTTTGTTTGTTTATTTATTTATTTTGAGACAGAGTCTCTCTACATAGCCCTGGCTGTCCTGGAACTCACTCTGTAGACCAGGCTGGCCTCAAACTCAGAAATCTCATAGACTGTAAGGCTCTGACTTGCAGTCACTTCTTGCTTAGTGCTGTGAGCTACACATGCCAGGTTTCTGCTACTGCTAACAAAGGTTTCTAGCTCATCATTGATCCCATAGACATCATTCTGGTCTGACTTGCCCTGTTTCCTTCAGTTGTAACTTCACTCTCCTACGTAGACTGTGTGATGCTCTGCCCCCCTGGTGAGGAGGGCCCCTCTGCCTTCAGCTTTCAGTCCAGCTCCGGCTTATGGTGACCTAGATGACACAGACTCAGCTTTCAGATGAACTGTCCTCTAGGCTTTACAGTCTCATGTCAGTAGTGCTTAGAGACATGATTGTTATCCTGGCTGTTTCATTAGTTTCTGAAGTACAAAATATCATTGATTTATAAATGTGTTATCTTTTGTTTTTAATTCAAGTTTTACCCAAAAGAGTAGTGTATACAATGGTGCTGTGATCATCTTCTAATGATTTCTGTGGAACATCAATATGAAGATGACATTTCTGTAAAGGGATATTTACAGAGTAAATCTGAGGAATATGTCTGAATACTAGTATCTCAGGCAGTGCTTTAAAAGTTTAATAGTCTATCTATAGCATAAAAACATCATTTCCACTCAAATGAAAAACTAAACAAACATGTTCTTTTTTTCTTCCAAGAATTCTTTTCTTCCATCAACTCTTCCCGAGCCGATGACTGCTACTGAAGCTGCTGCTAGGAAAAGCCAGATGAAAGCCAGGTAGGCAGGGCCGTGCTGCAGCTGGGCATCTTGTCCGAGGAAAGGCTGTAGTTTCCATTCCCTAAATACTGTCTCCACTTACCCAGTATGCTGAGTTGTTCAGTCTGTGGTGCTAGAGCTTAGATGGTAGGTGAGTGCAAACAAAAGCTCAAAGGTACAGCATAGAGGGCCTGACAGCAGGCTCCTGTGAGTGCCCACTCACTAGGGACCTGAGGACCGGACTGTGGGACTGTTGATGTTGCAGTGGGCCGTCTCTGTGGACATGTAGCTGTCATCATTTTTGACACTGGCTAGTCTGAATTCAGGTAACTGCAGAGGCGAGTTAATAACTATTAAGCCTATTATTTATATTTAAGGAAGGAAAAATAATTGTCACAGGCCATTGGTGTGTGTGGTTTGTAGAATTTATGTGTGTATGTGTGTTTGGTAAAGAATCAAGTTTGAAATCTTATTTTTCAGTAATTTGCTCCATTAATAAGCTTGATTCTGTCATGTAAGTCTGGAGCTGGAGAGATGATTCAGCAATTAAGAATACTTACGGCCCAGTCGTCCGGCACCTGTCCCGCCCAAGGAGGGGTGTTCGCCTGGCGGCAGTCCCCAGGCTGACCCGGCACCGGCACCTGTCCCCGCCCGAGGAGGGGT
>NC_034602.1:85586168-85633101 GCF_900095145.1 Mus pahari
AATGTTTTATAGAGTTTATAAGTATAGAAAGCAAAGTTGAAAAAAATATGTAATTTTCAGATCATATTGGTCCCACACTCATGCACATACTGGCATTATGGACTGTGTGAGTAAAAAAAAAAAAAAAAAAAAAAAAAAAAAGATCCCATGAAGTTGTGAGGGACGAGTTTTGAGGGAAATGGGGGAGAGTTGGAGGGGAGAGATTTGGGGGTTGGATTTGACTCAGATACATTGTTTGCATGTATGAATGCTAAAAGTAAATTTACCTAGTTTTGTTGTTTTGAAATTTCACTTATGTCTGCTAATCCTTGTTTTCAAAATTGTGCTTACTGTTCTGCTGTGTGCATTTGGGCTTATACGGAGTCCCAGTCAGACATTTCTTCTGCTTGCCATTCAGTGTTCTAGGAAAACAAAGGTTGGGCGAGCAGACAACCTGACTTGGCAAGCACTGGCTTCTCTGGTTTTACCTGCTGTAGGAACAGGCAGCATTTTTTTTTCTCCTGAGTCCAAGTGAGGGATTATTTCTTGTGTCTTTTTAAAGAACTGGATCTTAGTTTTGTCCAAAACCCCGTGAGGTTTCTGTCTGTACACTCTCAGTCGTGATGCTGTCCCTTAAATCTCCGGGGTTGAACTCCTGTGCTTCCAGCTTGGCAGGCTGACGTTTCAACAGCTATGGCTGCCTGTATTGTTTTCTTTATTGGCTTTATTGATATTCTGAGGTGGATACTTAGAAGGACACCAGAGGGCTGATGTGGTCATCTGTAATAACCAACTGTGTCTTATTTTGTAGAATGAATAGTAATTTAGAGATAATTTCATTATTTAGAATGAATTATATTTTTCTATTATAGAATAACAGATACCATTGGACCAACAGAAACCTCAATTGCACCAAGACAAAGACCAAAGGCCAATTCCACTGCCGCCACTTCCAGTGTGCTGACCATTCAGAGTTCAGCAACGCCTGTCAAAGTCCCTGCTCCTGGGGAATTCAGCAACCACAAACCCAAAGGTAATTAGCCTTTGCAATTCTGACCTTTCGATAAGGCTTGTTTCCCTTGGTGTATAAATAAATTTAATTGCCCATCGTAAAGCACAGAGCACAGTGCTTTAAGGAAAGCCTGGATACATGGCTCAGTTGGTAACGTGATTGATGTGCAGGCATGAACACCCAGGTGGAGATCCCTCACCCTTAAATAAAGACAGATGGGCGTGGCAATGTGCTCCCATAACCCAGCCTGGGTGTGAGGTGGTCCATGGTGTGGTGAGGGTGGGGCGCTGGGGGGGGGGAATGGGTTAGGGGTAGAGACAGGCCTGTATCAGGTTTGAGGGCCAGCCAGTCCAACTGTACTGACAGCTTAGTGAGAGACTTGTCTTAACAGAAAAAAGTGGGACAGTGATTGAGGACATCCAGACCCCGACCTTTGTCCTCTGCATGGGGATGAGCCCACCCATACACATCTACACACACACCGCCGCACCCCACCACACAAAACTGTCTACTGATATCCTATAAACCGAACCTTTATTATTTTTTTTAATCAAGGACCTCAACATAAAACCACATACACTGAATTTGAACTATTTTTTTTCTAAAGGCAAAGCAAAGTTAGTGATATAAATGTATATAGAAGTCTCAGTTCGCTTTGATATAAGGTCATCTCGTTGATATATGGACCCAAGCTTACCTCTTGGGTCATCAGCCAAGAGGTTTGAGGCTGGCTGTACGAGTGCAGGAGACTATTGTATTGGACAGGGAGGGAGGAGTTTAAAGTCTATCCTCGTAGTGTTACAAAAGTCTCTCGAGCCTTGGTGAAGGAGCCCTGTGGCTATCACAGCATAAGCACTAGTCTAATTTGATTTTGATAATTCTTTTTTGTTCGAGTCAAGATTTCTCTGTGTAGCTCTGGTTATCCTGGAACTTGTTCTAGACCAGGATGACCTTGAACTCACAGAGTTTGCCTCTCTAGTTCTGGGATTAAAGGTGTATGTCCCCACCAGCTGGCCTGTTTTTATAATCTGTTTTTTTTTTGGGGGGGGGGTTCAAGACAGGGTTTCTCTGTATAGCCCTGGCTGTCCTGGAACTCACTCTGTAGACCAGGCTGGCCTCAAACTCAGAAATCCGCCTGCCTCTGCCTCCTGAGTGCTGGGATTAAAGGCGTGGGCCACCACCGCCTGGCTCTGTTTTTATAATCTTAAAATGCATCATGATTGTGTAATACCTAAAATAGATATTCCTGTAGAATATCTCCAATAGAGTAAATTTAAATTTTTAAGGTGTCGGATGTAGTCTGAAGAGTCACCTCCAGAAGACCCCGATTTGCATATTTCCTGACAAATCTGTCTTGTTTTAGTGTTTTTATTACAGATACTGTAGTGGTTAAGAACACATATTTTGAGTCATGAATCTGATTTGAGTTTCATTTCTCCCCATTTTTTTAAACTAACATACATAATAAAAGCATGTGTACCTGTCTACTAGTTCCCTGAGACATTTACCTGTCTGTCTAATGTAAAGCCTGGCCCAGAAGTGTTATGAGATGGTAAATGTCACTTATTACTACGTAAGTCTAGGCTCAGGGACAGCAGGTGACGCTTCTCTTTGCATTCATTACCTCGCACATTGTGGCAATGAGTTTGTGGTATTGAAATGTACCAATTGGAATATTAAATCCATGGATAGGAGACATTGCATTTTGAACTCATTTGTATATATTTCCCATTTCACTTAAAAATCATTTTCTGTATAGCTGTTTTGGCGGTGTATGTGTACCATGTATGTACTTGGTAGTAGGCTGTGTGTGCGTACCATGTATGTACTTGGTAGTAGGCTGTATGTATGTACCATGTATGTACTTGGTAGTAGGCTGTGCGTGTGTACCATGTATGTACTTGGTAGTAGGCTGTATGTATGTACCATGTATGTACTTGGTAGTAGGCTGTGTGTGTGGGTACCATGTATGTACTTGGTAGTAGGCTGTGTGTGTACTATGTATGTACTTGGTAGTAGGCCGTGTGTGTACCATGTATGTACTTGGTAGTAGGCCGTGTGTGTACCATGTATGTACTTGGTAGTAGGNATGTATGTACTTGGTAGTAGGCCGTGTGTGTACCATGTATGTACTTGGTAGTAGGCCGTGTGTGTACCATGTATGTACTTGGTAGTAGGGTCCACGAAAGGGCATCAGATGCCTTGGAACTGGACTTACAGACAGGTGTGAGCCACTGTCTATGTGACTGACTTGATCCTCTGAGAGCAGGGAGTCCCTGCTGATGCTGAGCTGCCCATCCAGCCCCCAGTGACATCACAGTTCCTTACTTACATCTAACACAAAATTGGAGCAGCAGCTACGTTTACAGTGGGTAAATTGTGAGGCACATGGAAAATTACACCACAGACACACATACACACTTGTCCTTTGCTCTTTTCCTTGCCTGTCTAGGTTGGAGATGATATTAGTCTGTTTGTTATGTGTCACTGTCCACCGGTATGAGGGTTCGTGAGGTGTCTCAGTAACATGGTTTGAAAGGACGCTTGAAGGATTTGGGTTTTTGATAATTTCTTTTCCTCGTGTGTAAAATACTCTAACCAAAGCAACTTAAGGGAGAAAAGTTTCATGGTGGGGGACATGGTTGCAGTTGGGGAAGGCTGTCTGGTCACATTGCATGTGCACTCAGGAAATGGGACCCTGGCTGGGAACTTCCTGAACTGCTTCCACTATATCTTGCAGAAAGGCTCTCCTCCTCAAAGCTCTCTGTGTCCCCCAAAACCACATTGCTTAGGTGCAGGAGCCTGTAGCAGAGTGTTTGATATGTTCAAACTGTAGCAGCCATGTAGGCAATTTAGGAGCAGCTTTAAGGATTCTTTAGAAGGCACAGGATTCTTAGGGTACTGTAAGGAAAAAAAACTGTGGCATGATACGGATCTTACCCAGAAGGAGGTGAGAGCCTTGTGTGTAAAGAAATTGCAGTTGGCCCCAAGGCAGGGTGCAGGATGCTAGGTCGTTTCTGCGGTTGGCGATGTTCATGTCCTGTCTCTTCACACACAGTTATCCAGTGGTGGTGTGGGCCTGCTGCACCCCAGGCCTTGTCTGGTGTACATGCTGTTAGTCAGTCAGTGAGCTGACCGGGCTGTGAGTGCCAGGCTTGCCCCTGGTGGCAGCAGCTGGTTTGCTGTTTTGGCACTCTTGCTCCTAGTTTATGTTGGAAACACTACAGCTTTTATATGTATGTGCTTTACTGTTTAAAGATTTCCCTTTTTCTATAGACATTAGAGTAAATATTTATCTGCTATAGAAATATTGACAGAAAAATGTAAAACTTTCCTAGTTTCTTTTCAGTTTAATACCAGTGTAGCATGTACTCTCTTAGCTCTTTAAGTATAAATAATCATTTTGGTAATATGAACGTAGTATAAATTAATATTACTACTATAGCCATGTTTAATTCATATAAACAATTTGTGTCATTTCATAGTCTCAAACATGTTTCTTTGCTACTTGCCTTTCAAGATGCTTTTGAAAAGTTATGTCAGTATAGATGTGTTGTGTAATTTTTAATTCATTCTATGTCATGAGTGTGCTGTAAGTTTTATAAGCACTTGAATTATTTTCATATTTGCTGATATTAATAGTGTGGTGGTGAACGGCCTTACCATCAGTTCTTGATTTCCATGCCGGTGCATTTGTCTGAGTATTATTTTAAATATGTCTGGGGGCTGGAGAGATGGCGCCTTGGTTAAGAGCCTTTGCTGCTCTTCCAGCGAGCCCTCACTTGGTTCCCAGTTTACACATCAGGCTGCTCAAAACTTCTGTAACTCCAGCACCAAGGGATCCTGTGCCTTCTTTTGATGTCCAGGGGCACCTGCATGAACATGCTCTCACACACTCCTCACGTAAAGAAAACTTTAAAGAGGAGTATTCATTTAAAATATGTGAACAGTCAGATTTGACCCAAAGATTCCAGGAACTTACAGCATTAACCACAGTTTCAGTCCCCTTTACTCCTGTCTTTCAACATTTGAGAATTGTCCTGAGAAATCTAGGATAGGGTAAGGAATGCAGGTGACTTTACTGGAGGTGGTCCTCTGTTTTTGCATTTGTATGATGGTTAAACTCTGAATTGCAGGGCCTTCAGAAGTTTCACCTCAGGATTGCTTCTTGCTGCTCATATACCCTTCCGATTACTGTTGCATAGTATAAGGGTTCCTGGGCATAGCCCACCCTATTGGGTAGATTTCCTGCAGATTAACATAAAGATGAACCTTTATGAATTAATACTGTTTAGATAAATTAATGACTTTATAAAATTCCTGATTTGGTTAAAATAATTTTAGGAAGAAGGTTTTAAAAGATGGTTTTAGTTATTTTGCCAGAAAGATATAATAAAATTAGAATCAAGTATAGAATGTGCCCATTCTTCGTAGAATAGTAAGTAAAGGCTGCATAATAAAGAATACAGTAAGCTGTCACAATAACACTGAAAAGAGAAATAGACTTGGGACAAATTTGTGATCAAGGAAAACCATTCATTCTAGGTCAGGTCCAAGGATGAAGTCACAGATGTGCTCTATGATAAAGCCAGGCCATGGGAAACTGCTGCTCTGAACTTATAATGAGCTTATAGAGTGGAACACTGCTTTGAACTTACTGTCCACATCCTTCTGTAACTCCCCTTTTGTCTAACATTTTATCTATGGGTTATTTTCTAAGAACTTCTGTCTATAGAAAGGCCAGAAAAAAGAACTAAAATGTGGCTTTGGGGCCTCTGCCCCATCCATCCATCCACCAAATGTCTATGTATGGTATTTGGGGCTCAGCCCCATCTATCAAATCTATATTTGTATATGTCTGTTTATCTGAGTATACATGTATAGGTATACGTCTATGTATGTAAGCACACTTAAATACTTGTGGAGTTGGTTGAGACAGGTGGTCAGAATGTATGTGTGTGTGTGAATCTGTGTGTATTGCCTGTGTGAAAGATTTAAAGTCTTTTCCTTTCTTTTCTCTTTGGTTCATGAAGAGTTAAGGAGTGCAAGCCTCTAACCTGGCCAACCAGAGGCTCCAGGGCAGAAGAGAGAGGAACTCTACACTTAATCCTTTACTTAATTCCCTGAGGCTGCTGCCAGCAGAAATTAGTTACCACATGCCCATCTGCTGTCTGTCTATATGTGTGTACGTTTAAGATAAAAAGAGTTCAGAGTTTCTCACTGGGCATTCAGTTTTGTTCCATCAGTAGTATTGACCCCTTGGATCCCATCTGCTATCAGCATGATCCAAATCGCCAAGACTGCCTCCTCACTGAATGCCTTCCCTGGAACCCCTGGGACCCCTGCTTGAAAACTGCTTGCCCAGTGGTTGGTGAGGTGACTTTCCCTTTAGATTGTGTTCTCACCCAGTGTGTTTATTAATTTAAAAAACTTGCGTACAAAGTGATGGATTTTATGTTATTCTTATATGTGTATGAAATATATGTACATATGTAATATTATTTAAGTTAACCCTCTCATTGCTTTTGTCCCCCCCCCCTCCATGGCCCTCTTCTTCACCCAGATACTTATTCATTGTACTTTTATGTCACATATATTCCGTTACCCTCTCTGATCTCTCCTTCCTGTTAGATTTCTTTCTCCTCCCTAATCTCTTTTTACTAGTGTGTCAGTGTGTGTTGTATGTGTGTATGTGCACAAGTACATGCCACAGGAGGCTGTTGAACCTCCTACTGTCTCACTCTTCCCTGCATTCTTTTGAGGCCAGTTTCTTATTGAAACATGAGGCTAGACTGGTAGCCAGTAAGCCCCAGTGGTCCTGTCTCCGCACATTCCCAGCCCTGGGCAGCAGGGGTGCACAGCTCCATCCTGATTGTTTATCTGGTTGCTGGGATCCTGGAACCTAATACGGCAGGGCATAACGAGTGCTCTTACCCACCGAGCTTTCTCACCCAGCCCCACACACATTTTGGAAGCAGGTTTTCTCTCTGTACCAGGAGCTCACTCATGTGGCTAGATTGACTTCCTAAGATAATTATTTGTTGGTGTAGTAGGTGATAAAGTTACATTTCATGGACAGTTACGATTATAGTAGATACTTGGTTTAAACTATGTAATGTACACAAAGGTCAATAAAACACCAATGTCTTAATGACTTGAAATCTACTCATCTTAATGAAATTGCCTATGTATTAATGTTTTTGAAATATAGGAGCATTGAGACCTGGAAATGGGTCTGAAGTCTTAATGGTTCAGGGACCCCCTCAGCAACCCCCACAGCAGCATAGAGTCCTCCAGCAGTTACAGCAGGGAGACTGGAGATTACAGCAACTTCATTTGCATCGTCATCCCCACCACCACCAGCAGCAACAGCAACAACAGCAACAACAGCAGCAGCAGCAACAGCTGCAGCAACAACAGCAGCATCAGCAGCAACAGCAACTACTTCAAAATGCTTATCTGCAGCAGGTAGTATTTTTATGACTTTATATAGGGAAGTGGTATTGTGAAATTCACACAGCAGTTGAGTAGCATTGTATCCACTTTTGTGTCATAGACTTAAAATAGGCATATCATAACTTGAGCCGTATTCAAATAAACATCCTGAATTTCCTAATCACGGAACGATGTTTTATTAATTGACATTTGATGCTAAGTAAAGAGATGTACTGTTAAAATAGATTGCATCATGGCTTTATGAAGTGAAAGTGTTCACTTGATATTCAGAAATAAGCATCACAGATATATTTTAAATCTATACCAGTGCTACCATGGGAAAAATGTTGTATTTTCAAAACAAACAGTTTCTTTTATTATTTTCTTTTCTTGTCCTTCCTGTTTGTCTGTGAGCCTGGTAACCCTGGGTCAGTTCTGCAGCTCGGTTTTCAATGTTTTATTATTTTGCCTGTGTTGGCACATAGGCAAAAAGGAGGCATTATTCTGAGCTCTATAAAATCCTGCAAAATTCTAGCCTCACTAAACTGTTCTACATGGGACTTTTGTCAGCACAAGCATTTTATCATTATCCAAGGCACGTGTGAGCCAGCTGTGTACAGGATACTCCATTGGGCTGTTCCCTCTGTGGTTGGCTGACAGACACAGTGGGGGTGATGTGGGAGGACACAGGAGGAGAGTGAGGAACCTGGAGACATGCTATAAGAGGGGTCACTGAAGGCCATGAGTGTGTTAGCTTTCCTACAAACATCCTTCAAGTGTGCTGATACACTTTTAGTTACACTCAGTTTTATTACTACTTTTCAAACTAATTTGAGGAACATAAAGAAATTTACAGTCACAGATTATTACGGTTCTTTTATATTGTTTTTAAGACTTTATTTTCTTAATCATTGTTCTGATAAAATCAGAAATACTTTAAAAAAAACAGAACTCAGGATAGAGAAATGGCCCAATGTCTAAGAGTACTAGTTGCTTCTCCGGAGGACGTAGGTTCAATTCCTAGCATCTATATGATGGTTCACAACTATCAATAACTCCCGTCTCAGGAAAACTAGTGCTTTCTTGGATTCTGTGGGCACTTCATGTACATAGTGCACCGACAGACATGCAGGCAAAACACCAATAACACAAAATTAAAAATAAGTAATACTGGCCAGACAGTGGTGGCGCACGCCTTTAATCCCAGCACTCAGGAGGCAGAGGCAGGTGGATTTCTGCGTTCGGGGCCAGCCTGGTCTACAGAGTAAGTTCCAGGACAACCATGGCTACACAGAGAAAACCTGTCTCGAAAAACCAGTACAAACAAACAAACAAAACAAAACTGAAAAAAGAATTCTGGTGCTGTAAGGCATGGATATTAGCTGTCTTAGTGTTCTATTACATTGAAGAGACATCATCACCAAGGAAACTTAGAAAAGAATGCATTTAGTTTAGGGCTCCTTAGAGTTTCAGAGGGTTAGTGCATCATCGTCATGGTGGGAAACATGGCAGCAAGCACACATGCATCTGCTAGACCAGTAACCGAGAGCTCCACTCTGATTCGCGAGTTGTTTAAAGAGAGAGTGAGCCTGGACCTAGCATGGGCTTTTGAAACCTCAAAGCTCATCTGCCACTGACACACCTCCAACAAGGCTGCATCTTCTCCACAAGGCCACACCTCCCACTGACACACCTCCAACAAGGCTGCATCTTCTCCACAAGGCCACACCTCCTAATTCTGCCCAAATATTATCATTAACTGGGGAACAACATTGAAACATATGAGCCTCTCAGGGACTTATTCAGTCCCCCGCAGTGTTGATTCTGTTTCTGTTTTGTCCCCTCTCCTAGTATCAGCATGCAATGCACCAGCAGCAGATTCTTCAGCAACAGTTTCTAATGCACTCAGTGTATCAGCCACAACCTCCTGCATCCCAGTATCCTGCCATGGTAAGGGCTTTGTCGTGTTTAGAGGTTCTTACAGGCGTGCATTACTAAGGTGGAACTTACAGTATGTATGATGCTATTTAAAATTCATTCTTCAAAACTCAGTTTGGGGCCTGGGAAGATGAGTCAGTCAAGCAAGTGTGTCATGCATGCAGGAGGACATGAGTGTAAATCTTTCACACCCATTCTGAAAATCTAGGCTTAGTAACTTGCACCTGTGACCCCAGCAATGAGGAGAGGAGGCAGAGATGGAAAACCTCTGGTCAGCTGGCCAGCCAACCTAGCCAAATAGGTGAACTGTAGGTCCAGTGAGAGAGAATGAGTGAGTCGCAAAGAGGAGGAGAGAAGGCTGAAGACACCAGATGCTGACTGTCCGCACATGCAGACCGGCTCCTGTTACTTAGTGAGGGATGCTGGAGAGATGCTCCCTTGACAGTGTTGTCAAGTAAGCAGGAGGGCTGCGTTCAGATCCCAGGCTCCAAAAGCCAGCAGCACATGCCCCACCCCGTGCCCACTGGGTGGGGTGGAGACAGGTGGATCTTGAAGCTCATTTGTCAGCCGTTCTAGCTGATGAACTAGGTGAGCTCCAGGCCCGGTGAGAGATCCTGTCTCTAAACCAAGCTAGAGATCGATAGGAACATCTGATGTTGGCCTTGGCCTCATGTGTTCTTATGCCTTCACCCCTCCCATGCTCACCTGTGTACACACACACACACACACACACACACACACACACACTCAAGTTAAACTGTCACTTAATTGATATATTTTCTTTGAAGGCAGATGTCTATTCTCAAACAGCCTGCAGTTAAATTCTTGCATCTGAGTGTGGCACATTATAACTGTCCAGTGACACTTTTGGTTGCAAGAGTCCCTGTTATCTTCTGTCATCTGTCTCTTCCATTCATTGAGGATCTGTTGAGTCATAGTGAAACCTAGGACGACTATGTCATGCATTTGCTCCAGAGAACAGTCTGCCTTTTCTTCGTTTAAAGAAATCAGTTTACTTAACCAATTCCTTTGTCTTTTTCTTAAAATACTTAAAGGAAGAATTTTGAATCTGGCTAAGGGAGTCTGGCTTTTTAATATTCGATGGGTTTAAATAACTCTGTGTAGTTTTCTGGTCCCAGCTCCTTCTTCAAGTACTCAATGATGTTGGGGGTTCCTAGGGTTTCTAGTTGTGTCTCCGTGGCAGGGGACAGGAAGGAGCATGGTAAACAGTGGCAGGGTGCCGTGCTTTGGTGACTTGGACATAGGCTTCGTGTTGCTTCTTGTTTCAGATGCAGCAGTATCAGCAGGCTTTCTTGCAGCAGCAGATGCTAGCTCGCCATCAGCAGCCAACACAGCAGGTATCACCTGAGTATCTTACCTCCCCTCAAGAGTTCTCGCCAGCCTTAGTTTCCTACGCCTCGTCACTTCCAGCTCAGGTTGGAACCATAGTGGACTCTTCTTACAGTGCCAACAGGCAAGTATTTTCTGGGAGGATGCAAAGGCACTTACTGTGGAAGTGGGCGATACTGCCCAAAAGCACCGAGTGACCCTTGCATGAGCTCGCTTTTGCTATTACGTAGAGCTGATTCGTTCCCTCCTAGTCCTCTGTTGTACATCTTCCTCCCTCCCATTCCAACTAGCACATCTGCAGCTCCTCTCTGCAGACAAAGTTCAGCCACACAGAAGGACATGTAGGAGTTTATTGGTGTACACATTCAGGTATTTGCAATTTAAGTAGGAACAAAACCCAAGAAAACTACTTTAGAGGTTGGAAATAAAGAATCCTTGTAGACATGTTAGCTTTTTCTACTTATGTGTTACTACTGCCTTCACCTAACTCAACTATTTGTAAAATTTGTATGATTTTGTTCAGTTTACATGGGGACAAGCATTTTAAGTATATCATGCATAGCATACTTAGTGTAGTTTAGAAATAGTGAATTTTAACTGTTCAGATATATTGGTTAGAATTATTGTGTGGGTACCTTCTATGGGAAATCATCACAATAAATTGAAGAAATTTGGTACATTGTTTCTCACATTTGGATGTGATAGTAATATTAGCAAGTTTTTCAGGATCTTGGAGTTAAGAGTCAGTATTAAGGGTTGGGAGACAGCTTGGTAAAGTACTTTCCAACAAGCATGAAAGACCTAAATTTGATTTCCAGTCTCTATTAAAAACCAGGGAGTGAAAGCATAGACTGCAGTCTCAGAGCTGCACAGGCAGAGGCAGAAGGGTCTCTGGCCAACCAACGGAGCATAATTGACAAGGAAACAAGGTGGACAGCCTCTGAGGACCAACACTTGGGGTTGCCTTCTTTCCTTCTCATATGTGAACACACACAAACATGCACAAGTATACATGTGCATACAAAGATACACCCCCTCCCGCCCCAAAGCAGTAAATATTGATATCTTTAAATATGAAAATGAAATTAGTTGATAGACTGGGTGCTGGAACAGCAAAGAGGCTCCTATGCCCAGGTTCAGGATTTGCAGCAGTAGCTGAGAGAGAGTAGACAGCAGGAGGGCAGCGACACTGTGCTGTCAATTGAATGTGTCCAGAGAGGGCAAAGGTGCCGTTAGAGTTTTGTGTGTATAAGTGAGAAAGGAGAGGGAGACAGAGGGAGAGAGGTGGGGGGAGAGGGAGAAGGAAGAGGAATGATAGAAATCTGTTACATATTGGGGAGACACCAGGAAGGCGATTTTAAAAAATTAATTCAATGACATATATTTCTGAATCAAAAGCGGAGGTGTATGGGCTGGGACAAACGATTGCAGTGGAAAACAACACTCAAAGGTGTGCATCGTTGTTTGCCATTTACTTGCTCACTCTAGCTTTCGTCTGCTTAGCACTCTTCCTTCATATATTCAGGCATTATTACAAGGAAGCTAGGGCCTAAAGTACATGCAGGAAACACATTAGATCCGGTAGGATCTAAACTATGAAATGCGAGTAGTGGTCCAGTAAAGCTATGACGTTAGTCCCTCTGTGATGAGAGGGATGTAGCTTTTCTTATTAGAATCACATAGCCTGCTTGATGCTAGTTCATATACACGGCTAAGCTGCTGTTTCACTAGAAATCCACATAGCAAGGACTGAGGTTCACTCTCCAGCACTGCCCAAGAAACAAGAAAAAAAAATCAAAACAAGAAATAATAAAAGTTTAGATAGTGCGCACACTGCACAATAGTAACACAGATCCTCTTACCCAGGTTTTCACAGTCAGTACTCTATTTTCATTGTGCACGGTTGTACTCCAGAAACTGGTGACCTTTCAGAAGGATAAAACATATATAAGTCAATAGCACTAAAACTCAGTGATCAGTGTATTAGCCTCCTCCATGTCTGGCGTGGTTTTGATACTGGGTCTCGTTGTGTGTAGCCTTGGCTGTTCTGGAGCTTACTAATAGACCAGGGTGGCCTCAGACTCAGGCTCTCATCAGAGTCTCAAAGCTAAATAATACATACAAGGAAATCTTTCCATTTCTCATCAGTCTGGAAATGGTTCTTCCAAGCACAGATTCTTGTTAGTTGTTTCCCCAGCCCCCATGCTTCTTTTTAAAAATATATTAATTTTTATTTTATGTGTCTGAGTGTTTTGTATGTGCACCATTGGGTTCCTCGCGGGCACTAAGGCCAGAAAGTCTAGGCACTAGTCTCCTAGAAGTGGAGTCACAGTTGTGAGCCACCATTTAGGCTTTAGGAACTGAACCCAGATCCTCTGTGAGAGTCGGAAGTGCAGTTTACCACTGGATGTCTCTCCAGCATCCCTGTTTTTAATAATGAATATTATTGACTCTTTAATTTGTTAAAAATTCTTTTAAGTATTTACAGTTATGCAAACCAAATGCCATTTAAAGAAATGCACTGTGGCAAAGTCAATAATTGTGACTACAGTAAGACAATCACTATGTGAGGTTAAGGGTTAGGCTTCATTCTTTTGGGGTAAAAGTGTAAACAATTTGTTAACCCCACACCCCAGCCTAGTGCTCATTGTGATACCACATCCCCAGCCCCTGTAGATGTGATGTAATACATCTTTAAATTGAGGGTTAAGGTGGCACTCTGTTGAGCAGTGCTCCAGAAACAGTCTCTGAATTCATCCAGAGTGGGAGGAGAGCGGTTCGGATAGGAAGCCAGACAGTTTGAAGCACGCTCTCTGAGTTTTCCCAATGCTGTGTGTTTTAAGGACTCTGCAAGTCCGTACACATCCTGTGGACTAGGATGCAGAGGAGTAAGGGGCTAAATAAGGAGCACACTAGCATGCCCTTGTATGTGCAGGTGGGTCACATTGCAGCCGTTGTCTGTCCATCCTGTACTCTCATTTTATTTATTTCTTTATCTTTTGGAAACAGGGTCTCACTCTAGCCTACATTGGCTGGGAACATACTATGTAGCTCAGGCTGGCCTTATAGGCTTAGCTGCCAGAGTGCTGGCATTCCAGGGATGAGCCACTATGGTCCACATTTTAGTTTCTTTCTGTGATGAGTATTGAATCCTGGGTCTTATGCATACCAGGCAAGCATTTTATCCCTGAGCTACAGCCCAGGCTCATCCTGTACTTAACCTACCGTCCGCACTCCAGGTCTTGCTCCAAGAGTTTGTGCAGTGTGAAGTGAGGCACTGAAAAGTTCCCTGAACTGTAATGTTAGCCCTGTCATTCTCTCTCCTCTCTCAACAGGTCAGTTACTGAGAAAGAGGCAGTTGCAAATTTTACAAATCAGAAGGCCATCAGTCACCCTCCTGACATGTCAGGCTGGAATCCTTTTGGAGAAGACAATTTTTCCAAGTTAACAGAAGAGGAACTGTTGGACAGAGAATTTGACCTTCTAAGATCAAGTAAGGGACACTTGAAGGCTTATTTTGCTTCACAGTAAAGTAACAGCTATATAGTTGAGCAAGGCCAAAGACTGTGTGAGGTGGTGTCAAAAAATCTTTTTGTGCACTTGAGGGAAAAATACAGGCTACTTTCTTTCATATACTATTAAGCTGTGTGGTGTTGCACATTAGAAGTTAGTTGCCTGATAGTAGATAATAAACTCAAGATTGCTGATATCTTAACCATTAAAAACTATATGAATGTGCAATTCATACCATCTTCAAAACATGGAAGGTTAATGCTCAAGTAGGGAAGACACTGTCAATCCCTTGCCTTACTAATGGCTCTTCTGCTCGCTCTTGCACACTCAGTAGGAGATAGTGTGGGTCTGAGACACCCTTGAGCATGCCCAGAGAAACCATGGGCTGCACTGTGGGCTGCTTTGTCATGTCCTGTCACTGAGTGGTGATAGAAACGGGCTGCTTTGTTGTCCTGATATGGCCAAAGTTAAATAATTTTTTTCCACTTTAAATCTGATATCTCAATGTTTTTACTTGAAATCGTTAACTTTTCTCAAACTACCTAAGACATACATCAAGCCTTGCCACATGTGTTTTAGACAGGGTCTGTTTTGGAAGAATGTAGATTTGAGGAGGTTTGCAGAATAAGGGCAAGAAGCTCATTTTAAGGAAAACACAGGTGATTTTCTAGTTTCAGGGGCTTGTATGTATATGTATATGTGTGTATGTATGTATGTATATGTATGTACATGTATGCATATATGTATACACAGTGAGCATCTCTGTTTTGCATATAAAGAGAAGGGCCTAAGAAATTACTCAGTTTCTAATTCCTGTTTTATTTAAGTAACTAGCTTTGTGAACACATTTAGTAAGTAAAATGCTTTGTCTGAATTAGTATGTATTTTATGTAAAATTCACAGATGGCTTACATTTATGTAAAGAATTCCTATAAGGCACTCATGTTTGGCATCTGAATTTGTATTTTGTATATTGGTGATTAAGCGTGAGCATAAAAATGAATTTTAAGCCTCTGATAAACATTTGTTAACTTTGATAAAAAAAATCTTACCTCATATTAAAAAATGTTTTTAAATCACATTTTTGTATGGTATTTTTCCTGGAGTTTCTGTTAAGTAGCCCCCAGTTTCAAAAAGGATGTCAATGGTCTCTTTTGAAAAATAGTAAAGGGAGATTAGGAGGTAGTCAAGTAATGGTAATTTATAGGATTATTTTAGTTTTTTAATGTGTGCGTGTGTATGTGTGTGTGTGTGTGCATGTGTGTGCACTTGCGAGTGTGCATATGCTCATGTACGTGTGTTTGCATGCCTGTGTAGACCTGAAGTTAAGAGTCATCTGTGGTCCCTCTCTACCTTATCATTTGAGGAACAGTCTCTCAGATGAACCCACAAATAAAAATTAGAGTTTTTCGAGTCATTTTGTCTGGAGTCTTGTGACTGCCTGCTGAGCACTGGGGCTGTCGTTGGCCACCACACACATGCCTAGCATCCACACTGTTGATTTGGATTCTCTCCTTAACGCTGGTGCAGCAAGTGTATTAACTAAGCCATCTCTCCAGCCAAGGATTAGTTTAAAAGCAGAAAGTGTAAGTTTTAATGTGCTCTGAGAAGGGTCTACTAACAGGTACTTTTAGTTTCTTGGATTAAAAGAATATCTGATTTTCCCCCTTCCAAACGTCACGGGCCAGGTGAAGGATCTTATTATTTTGTGTCTTATACAATATGCTGTTTCTTTGGTGGAGGCAGGAGCTGGATGCAGACATGCCTGCATGTGTAGTTTCATCTTTTAAATTTTGGAATAACTGTTTTCAAATTTGAAGATAGGCAACATCAGTACTGCACACATGGACTTGTATACCTGTTGACAGAGGCAGCTCAGACTGTGTCATGGAAGATGCCAGGTCCCATAGGAGAGCCCAGGAGCGATCAATCACTGCCATTATAAACTACCCAGATAGCCTTGAGGAGGGGCACTGAAACCACGGGGCTTCTGCACTCACTTCAGCACATAGCATCAGAAACTCACGTTTCCATCCCTGCTGATGGCATCTCAGTGAGGTCACTCAGTTGCTGTGTCAGACTCAGCCCCTGCCACTTGTAAACTGGGATCTAAGGGACAGGATTGTTAGGGGAACTTAATGAAGTGATTGTCTCTACATAGGGGACCGGAGCCATCACCTCACGTCTTAAGATGTTTAGCTGGCATCTTGAAACTATATTTAATTCACTAGGTTTCTTGGTAAATTAATCAAATGAGAGTCCAGAGCGTACAGCACTGACCCGATGGGCAGATGACGACAGGGAGATCGATAGATAGAGTTCCATGTTCTTAACATTAAGTGAGTGGACTGGAGTTCAAAGGAAGGAGTGGTACTTTTAGGAAAATTTATAAATCGATAGTGTATGGGTTGCATGCACTTTAGAAACATTTCCTTCTATAGTCTTACTTAGGTGTAACAGTCATCATTGATATCTCTTCCAGTACAGCAGTAGTGTATCTAATATTTGATCTGTATGGTAGAGTTGAAATCATTCTGATAAGCAGGGGCCTCCTCGAGAACCTTAATTTCAGTGGAAGCCTGATTGTACACTAAAGGTTGATGGATGTTCATTATTGCTTGGTTCTTCTGTCCCCAATATTTTTTTCAACCTGAAGAAATAAGTTAATGCACTTGAAGAACCACATAGTTCATTTATGCATTTGTTACTTGGCACACATGTTGTTTTCCAGAGTTGTTTGTAAAAAAAAGCACAGGTCTTTGGTCAATGAAATACTTGCTGGGTAGAGACTGACCATCTTCCCGAGGCTTTTGAGTGCACACTATCCCTGCAGGTGACATAAAAGTCGCAGAGCGGCGGCTGTCCAGGGCTACATTGACATTCAGGATTTTCCTGATCAAGTGGTACATGGCTATTTTGTTTAGTAGGAAAAAAGATAACGTTGGCTAAAAAGATGTATTACTTGTGAGCTTCCTATAGGAAACAATTTTAAAGGAATAACAACATTTTTGAGATACTAAAACTGAAATAATTGATAATATTTTTTTAGTAATCTTTATGGAAATAATTGATTACCTGTAACAGGAATTTAACATGTAAAATAAACTATTGCTGCTTTAGCTCTCAGTGTAAATGAATGTAATTTATGGTTCAGAATCTTTTACTGGTTCTTTCCTAATGAGAATACATTAAATTAATATTAAGTATTAATAACAAAGTTTGTCTCTGATTTTTTTTTTTAAATTAAGCTGCTGTCATTATCTTTTGTACCAAAGCATCAGATGAGTATGTACTCCTCAGGGGTCTAGTTGTTATGATATTTACTATGTTAAACAGGAACTGGAATACCACATGTTTGGGGAAAATGTCAACTTGGATTTGATTAGATGATGGTATCCTTGTAACTGTTAATTAAGAACAGTGGAAGTAGTCGGGTGGTGGTGGCACATGCCTTTAATCCTAGCACTTGGGAGTCAGAGGCAGGNGAATTTCTGAGTTCGAGACCAGCCTGGTCTACAGAGTAAGTTCCAGGACAGCCAGGGCTACACAGAGAAACCCTGTCTTGAAAAAAGCAAAACAAAAAACAAACAAACAAAAAAGAACAGTGGAAGCTTGATTCTTGGACAAATAGATTTATTGTTTTCTGTTTAAAATTTCATCAAAATAACTAAGAGGAATAGTAGAAACTCAAAGACTGGTTGTTTTGCAATCTTACTAAGTATGTTGTATAAATATTGAAGACACAGCAGTTGTAAATGTAAGTGTGTCTAATTCATTTATGGTAAAGTTTTTAGCCGTTAACCTTTGTTCATTCTGTCCTGTTACAGAGTCTTCAGTGTAGGTTAATGATTTTCAGGCACATTAGACTAACTCCGTAGTATCTGTGAATACTTCTTTTTACAACTCTATTTGTTAACTGTTAAGTCTTTGTTTGAGGGCATTATCTATTTAAGCTGCATATTTAAAATATCTTTTAGAGCATTTTGACTGTGGTGGTGGTATGGGAAGGACTCCGCTTTCAGAATTTTGAAGTCCTACCCTTTTTACACTGTTTCTATCAATTGAACACTTTGAAAAGAATCTGTCTTCACTTTCCAGCACAGTGCTTTTATGTGGCGGGAAGAGACCGGCTCCTTATGTGTAATCCAGACTTTGTTCTAATTGAAAGAGAATCATTCATTTGAAACTGGTACTTAACACAGGTTAGGGGTGACCAGGTCTTTAAAATGTAGCTCCACAGTAAGCATTTTGTTTTTATATCTATGTGATTGATTGTGTAGTATGTTAATGTGTATTTATTTTATATTCTGTGTTCTGAGACCCAGATTATGTGAATTTTAGAACTCTTAAGTGATATAAAAATATTCCATTAAACATTGATTTTGTGTTTTGTGGGACAATAGAACAGGGTGCATTTTGTTACAAATGTATTCTGACTTCTGTGTGAAAATAAGTAAATGAGTTTTTTATACAACAGTAACTCCTGTATTTTTTCCTCTTGGAGACTTCTATATAACAATTAGCTACTCCTACATGAAGGTTTTTGTTGTTGTTATTGTTGTTATTATGTCTAACTGCACAGTGCTGTTTATGTATTTACCACAATTTACTTGATTGTTGAAAATTATATACCAAATGTAAAAGAATTCCAAGAGCGATGGAATGACTTTGCACTTTCATAAGCTAGGGAACCATTGTTATGATAGTGGTTTGAAATTTGGAGAATATGTTGAAAGTGGAGGTTTCCAAGTTCACACTTAGATATTGTAATTCATCACATCTGTGTTACAGGGGAAGCAGCTGCTCTGTATAAACCTCCTGACAGGAAGGATGCAGGTGTGATGGAGGCTGTTTCTAGTTCAGACTTAAGTGTCTACATGCCATCTGGATTTGGGGGAATTACCCTTCTTGATGATGCCCTTGGGGCTCTCACTTGGGATAGCCTTCCTTTGTTCTTTTGTAGTCTGTAAGGACAGAATCTAGAGGGTGTGTAGGCTGAGGAGCCCAGGAGGACCCTTTGATACGAGTGCATGACCTCTGGTGTATAGATGCCCAGAGAGACCCCTACACTGTCCTTCCTTCACATGCCAATGTTGCATCTCGCTACAGTAAACTGGTCATAAGACTGTCTTCATTGTCTTTCCGGAAGGATGCTATGAAACTAGCTCTTCACTTGGTGCTGTGACCTCTAGCCTCTTTAACTTACTCACCAGAACAGTTCTTGAAAACAAGCTAGCATGAAAATGGATTTGACTTTTCTTTTCTTTCAAAATGGCTACGGAACAAAGCTCTACTGGGAATGCCTAAAATCTTTCTTGATAAGTTTCAAATGCTACAGCGTTGATTGCTTAAAACCAGGAACGAGGCATTGTACAAAAAAGTCAGAAAGTGCTTATGTGCCAGTAAGCATCCCTAGTGAGGATGGCTGGAGGAAGGGAGTACAGGCTTAACAGGGCTGCCCTCGCCTTTGCGTTGCCGTGCTCATCCTCGCCCGGTGTCTCCAGCCCCAGCTGCTGCAGTCTCCCTCTGTTGTGTCCCAGGAATCACTCTGTCCTCCTGCTTTCCTATCCTCTGCTGCGCTGCAGAGTGCATTTGTTTTCAAACACACTGTATACATTTTGTAGTGTCTACTACCTTAATGTTTGTTTTTCATAAGAGCTACATGAGGGTAGGGGACAGAACAGTGCTGTGCTGCATGCATTACCAAACACTCGGCTATTTGTTGGATGAATAAATACACTGTGTGTGTGTGTGTGTGTGAGTGAGTGTGTGTGTGTGCGCGCACGTGCATGTGTGTGTGTGCTTTGTTTGTATGTGTAATAGTACAAAGTGTTGGGAGAAATGAATAGTGTCAGATGGAGTGAATTCCATTTTTCTGACTGCCGAGGATTTGAATTTACCAATTTTATGAGTGTACAACCATTTGCAGTTTTTTTCTTCTGTAGATTTTTGGTGAAAGTGCTAAATGTGTCTTTGTAATAAGCAGGGTTTGAAACTCAAGTTCAATATGTTACAAATAAAAATAGCTAGTATTAAGTGAACCGGACTAATTAAGTAGATTGAATTTAATGTAATCTAGCACTGATTAATCTCTTTGAACTTGATTTTGTAGCAACAAATAGGTATTCATTCACCTTAGGACAAAGGCCCAGTCCTTATCAGAACAGGGCTGTGAATTATGGTTTTCAAAAGGGCTGTTGTTTTAATTTTTACTTTGGTTTATACTGTATTTCACTTTTTGTTTAAAACCATCTTTATTTTATTTTATTTTTGTTTTGTTTCATCTTATTTTTGCAGACAGGCTCGGGGAGAGCGCACCCTCAGATAAGACTGTAGACCCGCTCCCCGCTCCACATAGCCGTCCTCCGGAGGAGCCTTTTGCTTCCATCCCTTTCATTTCCCACTCAGGCAAGTTACACGCGTGGCATCGTTGTCTGTGAAATGCTCAGAAGAGGCGGATGTTAGGTACAAAAGCTTGAAAGTAGGAAGTGTGTAACTGTTAGCCATCTAATCTTCTCAGCGTGTGGTCTACAGAGTTGCTGTTGTACGTTGGTCAGCGTGGGAAATGCCGTTCTTTTCACCAGTCACTGGGCTCTACTTTAAAAAAAATCACACATAAAAAATATCTCCTATATTTAAAATATACTTACAAATACTTTAATACTTAGCTTTTGCTTAAAAACCTGATGTTTTCCTAGCATACACATCATTTCTTATAATTGTCTTAATGATTTTGTATTTGGTATGCCAGTAACTTCTCTTCTTATGTTCATGCTTTTGATTTTAGTTCAGAAGTTGAATGCTGATGCAACTTACTATGTAAAATTATTCCTATTAGTAATTTCAAAGTAAGTGTATGAAGCAAAACCCTAGCAAGATTGTTTGCAATTGCTGTCATATTCTGCGTTCTATCTTTGCTCTCTATCTTCCTGCATTTCTGCTTACTGCCCTTTCATTGTTAGTTTTATGGATGACACAATATCTGTAGCAGGGACAGCTAGCTAGCTGTGTACCTGCTCAGCCTTCTGTGTGGTTCCTTATACTGCCAACACCCTTAGTCAAAAGTGTGTTTTTTCCTTGTATTTCAAAAATGCTCATCACTCTCCAGGGATCTTGGAACTTAGTGGTGTGATTTGCTGATGCAGAAAGCAGTTTCAGTGCAGTGTTGCTGCTGTTGCTCCTCCTCAACTGGAGTCCATTGTCCTGCCTGGGTTTGCACATCCCCATGCAAAACACTTCCTAGGGACCCTGGGGAAGTGGGCCTGACCTGAAGGCAGGACTTGGATGGCCTTTCCTGGGTGCTCTTTGGGGACACACACTTATTGCCATGTTGCCATGGGGACTTTTGTAATTAGTAGTTTGTTCAGAAATCTGAGCTTGGTTGACACTGGTTTTGTTGAACTTTGTGTATATTCTGTTAGATGTGAACTTATTGAGGGTTGGGAGCGTGGCTTGTGTTTGATCTTGCCCAGTAACCAACCCAATAATGACTTAATAGTCATTGTTTGAAAACATTATGGCTATCCGTAAAAGGCGTTTCTGAATATTTCTTAGAACTGGGCAGTTAGGATGAGAGGGCTCTCACTCTAGGATTTGTCAGACAGTGAAAGCATTATTGATATTGCAGTGGTTTGACTGGGAAAGTCAGTGAAGGAGCAGGCCAGCCTGGGAGGGGTATGCCTAAGACAGAACAAAGGTGATTGCTGGGACAACAATGGTAACCTGATACTTTTCAGATTCAAAGTTTACTTAAAATAAAAAATCTAAAATAGATAATCACCATCGGCCTATATATTAGAAAGTGTAGATACTTTGTTGAGGCACGGGAGGGAGGGATCAGCCGTGGACTTTGTGGCGATAACTCTTCCATAATGTGTTTTTGGTTTAAAACACATTATGTTACAGAACATTCTACGTGTGTTCTGTCTCTGAACCTTGTCTCTCTCCTCCACTGTTGTTGCTACTTTTATTTTTATTTCATGTGCATGTGTGTGTGACTGTGTGTAAGTGGGTGTTGGTGAGAGCCATAGTGGAGGTCAGGGTAACTGGGGAAGATGGTCCCCTCTTTCTACCCTGTGAGTTCCAGGAATTGAACTCAGGTTGTCAGGCCTGGCATCCTCTCCTGCTGAGCTGTTTGCAGGCCCCACACTGCTGTGTTTAATGCCCGGGTGCTCAGGAGCTTGCCTCGAAGATTCCTTTAAGCACTGCTATTACACACACACATATACACACAAACGCATGCATGCACATGCGGGCATACACGCACACGTGCGTACGTAAAATGTATATATAAAAATATATATTAAAATGTATACATACACTTAAGATGTATATGTACATTTTAATACACTGTCATTCACTTAAAGTATTTTCAATTTCTCACATGTTCTAATGTATTTTGATTAAAGGTTCAAATTCCAGATACTTGAATGAATTAATTAGTTAATGTTTAAGATAAGGTCTCACTGTGTAACCCAGGCTGTCCTTGGACTCACATACTTGCCCACATCATCCTCCAGAGCCTGGGGTTAAGGGAGCACAGAACCATGGCTGGCTAGAATGGATTTTTTTTAAAAATTAGTTGAAGATTCCCTTCGAGTAAACAGTAAGATAACAATAAAATAACGGACCTCCTTTCTTTGGGTGGAGGGAGGAAGACAGGATTTGATAGGGGCACATCCCGCCCTCAAACCTTACCCTGCTCCAGCCTCTCGAGTGGTGAGTTACAGGAGTGCACCCCTAGGCCTGGCCATAAACCTCAGTAAGAAAGATTTTATTTTTAAAGGAAAAAGTTCAAGTAAGCCTTGGTTGGAAAAAAGCTAATTGGTTTGTAGATTGATGAAGAGAAGCTGGGATATGAAGTTAGGGGTTAAGCTCAGATGTGTTTACATATAACATTGTTACATTTTCTTATACAGTAAAAAGACAATATCACTGCCAAATAGTTATTAACTTGCATAAAATAGTTTTTATCTGATGCAAATTATTATAAATAATTATACATTAATGGTATTAATATTAAAATCTCCCTTAACAAATTTGGAAAATTTCTTGCATTCACTATTATGCCATTCAGTGTCCTCCCAACTAATGATTCCCCTTCGATATCAAAAATGCTATTCTGGGCCCAGTGAGACAAGGGTTCATCAGTCCAATAACATATCCGAGCCCAGTGGCACATTCTGTGATCCCAGCACCCTTCAGGCCAAAGCAGAGGATTCCAGATTGAAGGCTTGTATAGGCTACAAAGTAAGGCCCTGTCTGAGAGCAAGCAAGACAAACACCTCAGGCACAAGCCTGGTGTTCTCCTTTTCCTTCCTTTGGGACAGGTCCCCAGTAGTTTCTAAGACAGTGGAGATGTGACTCTCTGAGTTAATTCTGGTGCAGACAGTCCTGTTTAATGACACACCTTCTGGAACATACAGGAAGTCACTGACGTTCTTGAATTGTATTTGAAGGGTTTTCACACTTACTTTGCATTTCAGTTGTAATTTGGACCAGGTTTAATGAAAATTGGGTCTGAAGGTTGGCCTACCTTGTAAAGTGATGAGGTATGAAATTTCTTCCTTTAGAGTCAGTTTATGATTCTTGATGGTCAGGATTTCTTTTTCAAGATGTTGGCAATTTACTTGCCATAATTGAATTCTGCCATATGTTCTTTAGAAACAAGCTCAGTTACTTTGTTTGAGTCACATAATTTATAAGTTCACATAATTTATCCAGTTCTGATGCTAAACTCTTCCATAAACAGTAGTAAGCAACTAAAAACGAAATGGAAGATATCCTGCACCACCAGTCAGATAAGAAAATGGCATATGTGTTTGGAAATGGTGTTCCCAGCCTGTGTGGTTGTCTTCTTGCATTTGGACTCTGCCACTTGGCCTGCCTTCAGAGCAGTCATGCAGATTCTGATAAACCCTTTTGCTAATCCACTAATCCGGAGGCCTAACATGATAAATTGTTGGGAAATGATGGCAGGCAGTATGCTTCCAATTGACAGTGTGCTTTCAAGCGCCCCTCCCCTCCTCTGCCTAGATGATGGGACAACAGACGGCATGTAATTACAATCGCAGTTCAAGCCATTTATCCTCTATAAGCTGGTACTAAAGAAAAGAGCATTGGAACAAAATTTCCTTGACACTGCAAGCTTCTTACATGATTAAAAGGATGCCAACTGTTTGCCCTTTGAGTGGAAACACAACGGGAAGAGTTGCACTGTAGACAGAATGCGGCAAATGTGCTTTTGTCCCTGAGGAGGGGACTTTCAGCGATGTGGCTCTTTGGTATAGTTTATGAATTTACAAGTATATACTTTGCAGAACTGATATAGTGAAGCATTAACTAGGACCCAACTTCTTAAATGAAGTGTTTAAGAGAACACTGTTAAATGCTGTGTTAGCTATCCCTCCTTTTTGGATTGAGTATTGGAGTTTCCATTTAGATTGTGCAAGAATGTACCTTTGAAGTTTGAACATTTAGAAATTGTCTTTTGTGAAAACTTACAAACCCAGAATTGGTCAGTTTATTCTCTCAACATTCTTTTGGTGAATTCTTGTTCTTGCATCTGTTTGGTGAGGTAAGCTTGTTTTCAGAAACCCCACCCCACTTTCCCTATTCCCTGCCTAACACACAGCTGTGTCTGTCACTCATTGTCAGATGTTGCGACAAAGGAGGCATGGAGCCTTCAGAATAACAGAGGAGCAGTGTATCACAGGTCGCTAAGGTGATGCATGAGCTTTGACATCAAACACTGTCTTACTCACCTATGAAAGACAAAGCAAACTTGATAAAAGATATATAAAGAACCCTTAAGGAACAGCACAGTTCAAACAGAAACAACAAGGACCCATATGGTAGTACTTTGCCCTGCTCTGGCATGCTGCCACAGGGGGCAAAAGGAAGCAGGCAGGACAGCTCCTGGTCATACTTGGCAGTGCATTGTAAACTGTGCTGAACATTGCCTGGTGATGCCAGGACAGAGTTCGAAGGTAGCACCTGCAGCTTGAGAAATCGCTGTGGCTTTAATATATGTGGCTCCAAACTTTGGTAACTATCACATTCCTCATGTGTAAAGAGAGACTGAGCTATATCTCTGGAAATCCCTTGTTATTGAAAGAGTTCAGGATATAGTTGAAGCTATGAAACAGGGTTATAATTACAAAACAGTGAAGAGATGTAAGAGAAAGCCCAAGAACTGAAATTTGAGCAGTACTAGAGTAAACTTTTCAAGGAATAGGAAGGCGTGATGGCCTGTGGACATGGCGAGTCAGTTCTGAAGATGCGACTCCAGTGGAGGAGAAAGGCACCTCTAGCATTGATCATAGCAAACCTTATAGATCCCAGGGTAGAGGGGAGCCAGGAGTGCGGAGCTGGAAAGAACGTGGAGAGCTGGTAATGCACTAAATACTGCTCTCTTGACCCTTAGACGCCCTCCCTGATGCATCACAAGGGTGTAGTTAGGGGCTCCATGAAGATGTGTAGTCGGGAGCAGGGCCCTCTACAAGTACCTACAAGTGCCATGACTGCTGCCCACAGTCTCCCTGCGTCTTCACTGTAATCCACAGTGAAAGACGTGAGGCTGATAATGCCATTCATTTTGCAGGTTAAAGAAACAAATCACTGAGTAATGAAAACATGTAAACTGTAAGTCTTCAAACGGCACTTTAATTTAGCATCTTCTGCTGAAAAGGACTTATGTTGTATGTATATTTTTATGTAGACACCAAGTAGTTGTTACTCCACTTCTTTAGTACATGCTGAGACGTTGCTTCGGTTACTGAGTGTTGTGCACGAGGTGTGGGATGTGAACAGTGGCCCTGGCCAGAAGGATAATTTGAGTTTGTGCTTGTTCTCTTTCCTTTTGCGCAGCGAGATTTTCCTGGCTCTCATATTTTTTGATGCTTTAAATTAGGATTTCCATGCTGGATACTTTATAAACTAAAAAGATATTTATCACTCAAAAACTTAGGGCTTTTACTGATCTCCCCAAATCTGCATTGTTTATCCTAGTCACATATTCTCAGGCTCTTGGTCTGAGTGATCTTGCACTGTTACTGGGATGCAGACA
Source organism: Mus pahari (assembly GCF_900095145.1). Taxonomy (NCBI): domain Eukaryota; kingdom Metazoa; phylum Chordata; class Mammalia; order Rodentia; family Muridae; genus Mus; species Mus pahari. The sequence continues at coordinate 85,612,463 of NC_034602.1, forward strand.
ACACTTGACAAAATGATAACATGCTCTATTTTCTGACAGTGGGGACTGGTAGGGAAACATTTCAGCATATGGATTGTGTCCAGAGCCTACTCTGGTCCAGGAACTTCTGAAGTAAGATCTCTTAGGGTCTCTTCACAATGTTGAATTTCTGAAAATGTTCTCTCTTAAAAATGGGAATGACGGTCTTACTTGGAATCTGAGCTAATTTAAAATTTTATTCATAAGCTGGGTGGTGGTGGAGCACGCACTTAGGAGGCAGAGGCAGGTGGATTTCTGAGTTCGAGGCCAGCCTGGTCTACAAAGTGAGTTCCAGGACAGCCAGGGCTATACAGAGAAACCCTGTCTCGAAAAAACCAAAAATAAATAAATAAATAAATAAAATTTTATTCATGTTTTTCTTACCTAAATGTGGAACATATTAATATATTACTATTTTGAATTTTTCACTGGAAGTCTTTAATATGTTTCAATTAAGATTTACTTATTTTCTTATTTGGGAGACAGTATTTTAACTAATAGCTCTCAAATGATTATTTTACTACTATTTATTAATAAATAATAGCTTGGCCACAAAGATTTGGCCCTGCCATTTGCTTATTAAATCTATGTTAAGCTTGCTTTCCCGCCCCCTGCAGTGACGGTGCATCTTGCTAGAAGACTTCAAAGCTTGGTCATTTTAGTGTGTTGTCCCCAGGCAGGGAGCAAGAGTAAGGAATGGTGTAACCAGGTGCCCTTAGCATTGCTCGCAGTGCTGCTGGGCTCACAGGAAAGTTAAGCCCAGAGAAGACGAGCGGTTCAGTACATGAAACCAGATGTTCCTCCTGTCAGTTACTAACGGTGTAACCAAGAGAGAGCCCACTCTGAGGGTGTCCAAGCTGTGAGGAACCTTCCCAGTACTTACTGGGAATGTTCCCATTCCCCACCCGCTTCAAACTGCTATTTTTACATTAACAATACAAATCTCAGATTATTATGACGACAGGAGATCCTGAAATTCAAAGCAGCATGTTCGGGCTATACTCTTAGGAAATTAACTTTAGCAGTGAGATAATCCTGATTAAATTTCATAATAAATCAAATATGTATTATTTAATCTAACATCTGGGAAGAAGTAATCTGTCCCCAGAAGCAAATAGGAATATTGGAGGCATTGTCCTGATTCTGTATTTATTTCAGCATCTGAGTGTTTGTTTTTCTCAAATTAGAGGAATATGTTTAAGCAAAGGAATGGTTTGTATACGCTGAGGGCAGTTTTTAGCCAGAAGTCATTATGTAGATGCAACTATATATATTATAACTTAAGGTACTAGAGCCAGTTCGAGGTGCTCTTTGGGTGGCTGGTGGGGGCGGGGGAGCTGTCTCTGCGCCGTGGCAAAGGGCTGAGAGCTGTAAAATAACAGTTGGCTCTCTGCACCCTTAGAGCCAGCCCACGCTGGACTGAAAACATCAGAAAAAGATGCACCTCTACTAGGCACGTTCTTATCACACCCTAAACAAATAAGAGTGTATGTAGCATGATGCTGTATTAGAGTATGTAACATCTATACAAAGATGGTTTATGATACTCAGGAAGGAGTAGTAGGTTATACATGCATTCCATTCTTCATAAGGCACACAAATGTCAGGATCTGAGTATCTGTGGGAGGCAACAGTACCTCCAAAGCCAAGGGATACTAGAACTAATTTTGGTTTTGTATACTTTACATATTTCAGCTCTTAAGTAGTTTCACAGTAAAGGAATGGCAGTTGACTAGCTTGGCTGCTGCTGCAGACAGGGAGACCCATCCAGGATTACTGTTAACTTGCAGCTGGCACTTCATCTCCTCAGCAGATGGTGCTGGAGGTCCAACTGTGAGCTGGTGCTGACTTGGTAGCATGGGTGCTGGTGGTGAGTTTGCAGGGGCCGCATTACTGCATTTGACTCATATAGCTTACAAAGGAGCAGGCACTGGGGGAATGGAGAACCATCTAAAGAATGTCTCTGTGGAGTCTGAGAACACAGGATAAAAAGGAATATGATAAATGCTTTTTATTGTTGCTTTAGTTTTAAAGAGGAGACTAGTAAAGTCATTGTCTATACAAGCCAGTTCTGGAGCTGGCGTGTGACTTTTCTGCTCATTTTGAAAGCATTTCTTTCCCACTTGTTACACTGTGTCCCCATGTATATTTAAAGAGATAATAGTTTCGAGGATTACAAGTCCACTCTGGGCATGTGCATATATATGTGCATATATATTTGCTTGTTTACTTGATGATCAGTTCTCAAGAAGGTCAGTGTTGTGGTTTTGTTTTTGTTTTTTTTTATTGTTGTTGTTGGTTGGTTGGTTGGGTCTTTTTCCTTTCACCTTTCTTTTTCTTTTTGGTCGAGAATTGCTTCTTCCCTTCTTGCTTCTTCATGTGTTCCCTCGCACTTAGATTCACCCATGGTGCCTACATGTTACTAGAAGCTGGTTGAGTATGGTAGGGGAAGAGAATTAATTTGCTTCTTGTTGCAGATGATGAGAAAGAGTTCATGTAGTGTCAGGCACTGTTGGTACCCTCCCCCTTTAAGATTTATTTTCATTGTTGCTGTACGGGTGTTTTGGCTACATGTATGTCTGCACACTACATGTATGCAGTCTTCAAGGAGGCCAGACAAGGCATCAGATTCCCCAGGTGGTTGTGAGCTTCCACGTGGGTGGTGGGGATGAACCCAGGTCTTAGGAAGAGCAGACAGTGCTCCTAACAGCTAGGCAGTCTCTCCTGTTCCCTTGGTGCTTTATTAACAAGGCAGATGAAGTAAAGATCTGTTCTCAGCCCCATTTCATTCATGATTTAAGAGTAGAGTCGCTGCCATCCTGGTGGGGTGTTTTTCTTAGCTCTGTTATCTGTGGGAAGGAAATATTAGTGCATGGATTAGAATGACAGCTACATCTGAAAGAGGTGGCTTTTCCCTTTTGTTCCCTCAAGGAAAACACGCACAGCTCCTGGTTTTTCTGTTGTAACTGTGGGGAAACTAGAAACAGCCTAGATATTCTAATGACAGTAAGGATGCACATGCTTCATCTTAGCAAGCTTTCTCAAGAAACCGTGGGTTACATTGGTACTTGAGAGGGCCCATGAGGACGGCAAGTGAAACCACACAGAAGTAAGTCCACAGTTAGTTAGGAAAGTGGCTCTGTGTGTCCTCTTTACACCGAAGAAAGGTTTGCTTCTGTCGATCTGATCCTCAGTAGCTGAGGAAGGGCGGGTCAGAAGCAAGAGTGGAAAGCGGCTGGTGTCTTCTGGACAGAATGGAGCCATGGTGGAATGGAGCAGTCGTCTTGTCAAGAGTGGACTCGGGTGTGGTGGGAACAGAAAGCTGCTTCGGATGGTCTCTCCAGTCCTGCTGTGTTCAGAGTTCCGGAAGGCCTCTGGGGATAGAGAGTTTTCTAGGGGAGCGTCAGTGTGGCATTTACCCAAGCACTTGCATTCTCATCTGTTTATACTGGTTGACACGCTACACTTCATGCACTTGCATGCTCATCTGTTATACTGGTTAACACGCTACACTTCCTGAAGGGAGAGTCACAGATGCGGGGCGTTCTGGGTTCATCACATTAGATTCTTTTGTGTCGGAAACTGCAGGAGAGAAAGAACGAAGGCAGAGCGCCAGGCGCATCCTTTCATAGGTTTGGCTGCCTGAGACCACATGACCTGTTTCATTCTTGATACAGGATCAATCATCGGATGGTTCCCCAGGTGTCTGGGCAGTGCGCATAGTATATGCATGGCCATCCATGAGAGCTTAAATGTCTTCTGAAGGAAATGTTCTTGAGTGAGGGTAACTCACTCCTGTGGAACCATGTGTGTCTGGTTTTCAGCAAAAATCCATGAGCGTCCACCATTACTTCAAAGGTAATTTTTTGTTGCTGCCTTTTGTTTGTTTTTTATGTCAGAGGAACAGTGTATGGGCGAACAGTGAAAATGTGAGCCTGCATCCAATGGGTTTTGGCTTGTTGGGATGATAAACAACAGTGAAGCTTTTAGCTAACTTGAAGGATGGGGCAGAAGATGACCTGTGTGTTGAAGTGTAGCCTGATGTATTGTCTGCAGTATCCTCTCCCAGTCACTCATGCCTCACTAAGGTCAAGATTCTCAATAAACTGCAGAAGACGACTGACTGGGTTATGAGGGCCATTTTCTGTCCCTTTGCTTTCTGCCCCATGCGGCTCGGGTACCTGCCACCCCTGGAAGCACTTGGCTTGCTTCCGGGCACTGTGCCCGCCTGGTTTTGCACTGCTGTGGTACTTTCCAGCTCACCTTGCACACAGCTTGTCTTCCTTGGCTGACTCCCAGGTGGCTGCCCTTGGGCTCAGCTTGGCACGTTCTTTTCTTTATCTTATTAGGTAATGATCCCGAAGTCTGTGGCCTTTTCTGTGTATTACAAAGTGATACCTCCCAAACCTGTGTTCTTCAGCTAAAACTCAGCCTCATATTAAATCTCTTCACAGCGGATTCTCAAGCACATCGGGGTCTCAGAGTGAGGCTTTGTTTCCTAATTCATTCTTCCCATGTAAACAGTAGCACATCTCACTCATGTTCTTTCCAGTCCCTTGTTTTCCCACCTGCAGTGGACACTGAGGACCTCATGGTGTCACTTCCCAAGTTCTATCCACCTGAAGAAAGTATTCCTGCATTTGGCTTCTGTAAGGGTGTGTGTGCACACTTGTCAGAGCCCTCCTGTGAAGGCCAGAGCACAGCTTGTGGAACTCAGTTCTCTCTTCCACCACGAGGATCCCAGGGACTAAACTCGGGGTGTCAGTCCTAGGGGCACGTGTTCTTGCTCTCTGAACAGCACCCCCACCTCTCCCTAAAGTCTCTCACTGCCCTAGAACTCCCATAGTGGGCTAGACTGTCTTCCAGGGAGCACCAGGGGATCTTCCTTGTTTTCCCAGCACTGAGGCCACAAAGCCCGTTCGAACAGTGTAGCAGCGCAGCCCCCTTTCTGGCCATGTTCCAGCCGCACTATCCCAGTTTCACTACCTCGGGGTCCCAGAGCTTTTCATCTGAAGCAGCTAGCAGCTTGTCCTTTGTACAGCTCTTTCTCATGGTTCAGTCTAGACTTCTCCTTAAGGAGGTCTTTACTGACTGCCGGAGGTAAGCTTGGATTTATGCACCTATTTTCCTTCCTGTGAGTTTTCCAGCACAGGAAGTACTGACACTGAGTGCAAACTCCTGAAAACAGACATTTGTTTGTTAAAGGTAGTAAGAAAATGCAAGTGACTGAATTCTGAGCTAAAAGTACCTCCCTATAGTGACTGAATTGTCATGATATTCCGTTCTATATCTACCAGTTGCCACTCTTGGAGCAGTCATTTTGGTTACATTGTGCACAGAGCTAGGAAACAGAGAGTAATGACGGATGAGATATGATAAGTAGGATGGTTGGCCAGTCACAACACTGGAACAGGCCTGCAGTCAAGGGTTCTACAAGTTCATCAAGTACCATGTGTGAAGGGCATCTTCCAGGTGTAGTCTTGGAGGTCTGTCCTGTGGGCTGTGTCCACCGGTGAGTTGTAAGGTGTGATGCTGCAGAGCAGCAGAGGTGTTAGGTCAGCAATACATTGTCAATACCCTCAAGTCTGCTGGGTCCCTCATTCTGATAGCGAGTTCGAAGGACCTGGGCTGCTACTCAGTTTCTGAGCTGTCATAGAAAGTTCAGCTATGTGTGTAATAGGTAGTACCATAGAAGACATCAGTTTGTAGCTGAAGGCAAGACAGGACAGTACAGGGTGGAATGTCTCAGAGCCAATAAAAGGTTTCTGATAGGTAGCCAGCCATATAATAGAGGTTCTGAGTCGCTCTGTGAGGGGTAAAGAAGGGAATGAATGAATGAATGAATGAATGAGCTGGAGGAGATGGTCTGGATGTCTGCCGAGTAGAGGACCTGTGTAGCTAGAGGTGCAGTTAATCTAGAAGGACTGGTAAGGAAGACCTCCTAAATGGGTGCAGATACCCTTAGGAATCCCCACCTTTCAGTGCTGTCAGCTAAACAGATGAATGTCAACCGGAACTACTCTGCCTGGGGCACGTAGCATGCAGTTTAGAACTGGCAAGGCTGTAGAGGGAGAGACATGGAGGACAGGGCTGTGGGGAACTTACATGTCTAAGGAGGTGATGGTAGAAGAGTGTGGGCTGCAGAGTTATCAGAGCTTGACAGCGTGGACTTTGGAGAGAAGGAAACCACTCCAGAGCCACCGTGTCAGAGACCTTTGCATGAGGAAAATGAATAGTTCCTCTACCATAAGCTAGTTAGTTTTCACGACTACACAGTGTACTTCAGTCCTCAGTAACTGCTTGACAAAACATCTTAGTCATAAGGAGAGGAAGATGTAAGTATTTGTAATTTGGATTGATACAAATTGATTCTCACCTCTGGAAACACTCCGTTCTGTAGGAAGATAGCATATTTTCAGATAAACTAAGGCGTCTTAAAGATGTGCTAGTCAGAGAAAGCACTTGGTGCCACTCCATTAAGTGCCCTTCATGGCGCCTGTGCCAGAGTTGTTCCTTAGCTTTGATCAGTCTGTGGGAGAGAGATCCATACTAACTTAAAGCATCAGTTTCTAGAAAGCAAAGTGCAGATGTAAAACAAAACACACAGGGCATGCAGGCAGGTGGATATTAGTAAAGAGAGAACAAACTAGGGGTTGAAATGAAGAAGTTTACTTGGAGAAGCCCATCAGTGCCCTTGTCCTGTCGAGGTCCTATATGGTGCTGTGGACGCAGTTTCTTTGTCCCAAGGGTCTGTGCCATGTGTACAGAGAGACAGAAAAGTGTGTCTGCATTTCAGAACCAGTCACCTGCCCAGGACATGGCCAAAGACTAGTCATTGTGCTCCTCTGTGGACATGGCATGCCATGTGTTCAGTTTAAGTAGACACTGAAAGACTTGAATACTGTAATGATTGCTCTTTGAACTTTTAGGTTCTCCTGAAAAGAAAACAGAACAGCCTCCAAATCAAAAATCTATCACTGCAAACCCTACCAAAAATGGAAGCTCAAGTCCACTATGCAAAGATCAGCGAGCCGGAAAGAAAACCTCTGAGAATCCCGTAATTAGGGGTCAAGTGCAAAAGGGACATGATGATTCTGAAAGCGATTTCGAATCAGACCCCCCTTCTCCTAAGAGCAGTGAAGAAGAACAAGAGGATGAAGACGCACAGGGAGAACACGGGGACTTTAATGATGACGACACTGAGCCAGAGAACCTGGGTCACAGGCCTCTGCTGATGGACTCTGAAGACGAGGAAGAGGATGACAAACACAGCTCTGATTCGGAGTGTGAACAAGCAAAGGCCAAGGGAGGAGACGCGAGCTCCCTGCGCAGGGACAAGCCTGGCGTGGCCCCGGACACAGCCCTCCTGACCCCTGCCCGGTCGCCTGCTGATGCGCTGACTCCCAGTCAGGAGTTCGACGTGTTTGGCGCTGTTCCCTTCTTTGCGGTGCCCACTCCACAGAGCCTGCAGCACAGAGGGTATGGGAAGAACCTGTCCCAGCAGGCGTTTCCAGAGCAGGAGGACTTTGACGTGTTCACAAGGGCACCCTTCAACAAGAAGGTCAGTGTACAGGACTGGCCCGCGGCGGGGCCAGACGCCCGTCCTCTGCCTGCACGGCCCAGAAGTGTAGATGTATTTGGCTCCACTCCCTTCCAGCCGTTTTCCGTGTCGGCCAGTAAAAGTGAAAGCAAGGAGGATGTTTTTGGGCTCGTGCCCTTTGAGGAAATAACCGGGAGTCAGCAGCAGCAGCAGCAGCAGCAGCAGCAGCAGCAGCAGCAGCAAAAAGTCAAGCAGCGCAGCTTGCAGAAACTCTCCTCTCGCCAGAGACGCACCAAGCAGGATGTGTCCAGAAGCAATGGGAAGCGCCATCACGGCACACCTACCAGCGCGAAGAAGACGCTGAAGCCTCCATACCGCACGCCCGAGAGGGCCCGCAGACACAAGAAGGTGGGCCGCAGAGACTCCCAGAGCAGCAATGAGTTTTTAACCATTTCCGACTCCAAGGAGAACATCAGCGTCGCACTGACCGATGGCAAAGACAGGGCCAGTGTCCTGCCACCTGATGAGAGTCTGCTGGACCCTTTCGGTGCCAAGCCTTTTCATCCTCCAGACTTGTGGCACCAGCCCCATCAGGGCCTGAGCGACATCTGCGTTGATCACAACACCATTTTGCCTGGGAGGCCACGACAGAATTCAGTACATGGGTCGTTCCACAGCGCAGACGCATTGAGAATGGATGACTTTGGTGCCGTGCCCTTTACAGAACTCGTGGTGCAAAGCGTCACTCCGCAACAGTCCCAGCCGGTCGAACTAGACCCCTTCGGTGCTGCTCCATTTCCTTCTAAACAGTAGACACTTGAGGTGGACTCAGCAATAACTCCTGTTTCAAAAAAGTATGAATAGTTTTATGAATCGGGAAGAGAACGCGTTTGTATAGTTGTTTATACCATTCACTCTCACAGGTTAATCAGGATAGGTGATTTTTAAGTAAACCAAATGGAATTGTTTGTACAGGGTAGTAATTGGATGCCTTCTTCAGGCAGGAGGAGGCCTACATCGGAAGCTCCAAGGGCTTTTGCTGCCGACAGCTAGCTCAGAGGTTCACTTGGGCTCCCCGGGAAAGCTGGTGTGTAGCCACTGAGGGACAGGAAAGCCCATCACTTGAGATAGCAGAATGTCACCTAGGTGCATACCCCAGACGCAGCATTTGGAGGCAGGCTGGATGGATGTTTGCACCCATGAGGAAACAGCCTAGAGTGTGCTCTTCACACACTGGTCTGTACGGTGGGGCCAGAAGGAACTGACTATCGTGCCTAAAAAAGCTGATGCATTTACAAAAATAAAAACAAAAGTGCCATTAATAATGGACTCTGCAATGATAAGTATATGAAAAAATGTATATATTAACTCACTTTAGCCCTTCTACGGTGTACAGCTCAAAACATGTATATGATATTATATATGCAGTTTTTAATCTGACATAAATTTTTACAATGTGGAATGCCTAGAACAAAAATACAAAGAAAAATATTTGGCATTTGAAAAAAAATGTAAAAGAATGATATGTAAAAAAGAAAAGCAACATTTGGTACTTCAGAAATACTTTGTCTTTGAATGGGTATTTGCCAAAACCTTTATCATCATGTCCCTACTGAAGTACATTGATAGAAGGAGGGGGCAGGTTATATAGAAATTTAATTTCAGAAACAATGTAGCTGAAACTTTAATTTTTAAAGAAGTTTACAATGTAAAATCATGTTGCATTTACTGACCTACTTTATGACAGCCCCACCTCCTCCAGCACTGGGGAGTCCTGGGCTGCAGTCCCTCCCTTCAGGGTGCTCTGACAGTGACAAGACTCTGCATTGACAGCCATCCTCAGTGGATGGAAGAACGGGGTGGTGGGACTAGGAGCTTAATTCTGCTACCCGACTGCATCAATAGAGAAAAGAACTAAGCTACCAAATTGCCTTTTAAAAAATATCACCAGTCATATAAGAAACTTGAAATTTTGTAGTTGTGGTTAGCGATAGCAGTTATACATCAGTTAATGTGAATGTACTATCCGTGCTTCCTGTGTCTGTCTTAACTTATGATTAGCTGTCTTTACAGATGAGCATTTGAAGTTTCTAGGTCAACAGCTATTGCTATTGATTGCTATATTTTAAGTTCTTTGCCCCTAGTTAGTTACCTTAATGAGTAATCTTATTAAAAACCTCTTAACTTTAGTGCCCCAGAGGGTAAATCATTTGCCTACTTTCAGAGTTCGGAACTTGGAAAGAAGCAAAATACATAACCAAGGCACGGTCCTTTTGTATTGCTTGTCTCCCCCTCTGCGAACTCAGTGGGGGTAGTGTGGACAGGAGCAGACTACACCATGCCACGCAGAACCGGGCTGCACCACTTACTGTCCTGTGCCAAAGGCAGAAACTTATGTTTGCACCTTTTTTTTTTTTTTTTTTCCTGGTTCTCAGGTTAATTAATCTCACTAACGCAAATGGTAGTAGACCCTTTAAGCTACAAAACAGATTCAGCAGTGCTTTCTTCTTAAAGTAATGATGAACTGATGTGGTCTTCTGAGTTGTGAATATGAAATCAGAGCTCCACTTGCCTTTCAATGCACTGAATATTTTAAAGTGATTCACTGACAACAACCCCTCCAGCTTACGCTGGACAAAATTTTAGGAAACAACTCTGCCACAGCTTAAAATGTTTACATTGCCTCCGACAGCCCAGCAGGCGGCTCTCCTCTTGGAAGCAGCTCATTGGACAGATGATCTAACTGGAGGTCCAATGGGTAGCTCCTTTGCATTGCTGTTCGAGGCATTTTCTCAAGATGACGAGACTCCATTTAAATTTCAGTCTCAGCAGCCACTATCACTCTGTACAGCTGAGCCTTAGGTAGCTCATTCCCTCACAAGAACTTGGCTCCCATGCACAGGAGAGCACTGGAAGGCCTGGTTCTAGTTTAAAGAATGTCCTTTGGGTGTGGCCTGTGCTTCTAAGTATGCAAAGCAGTTCTAACTAAACCTGTTAGACTTGAACATCAAAGGGAAGTCATGTGAGGAACCCAGTGAGAGTCTTAGGCCAGAGTTGTCAGCTAGAAGCTTTAACAGTGCTCATTAACTTTGAATCTTTTCTTAAAAAGTGGACCCTTTGCTTCACTTTGATCATGTCAATAAAAGGTTAGTGTTGCCAGAGAATCTTTTAGGGCATTGAAGAAATGGATCTACTAAGGCATAGAGGTTGCTCAGTATATAGCTGGAGAAAAGGTCTGCTCCAAGCTGGGTGAGAATGGAACAGACTAGAATATTAAGCACTGAGTGCTCCTCCCCTGGGCCGTGTGTCCTAGGCAGTTAGGAAATCACTTGGCTCTCAGATCTGTGCACTCTGCAGTCAGTCCTACCCTGTTTAACAGGAACCGACTACTCTCATCTTCCTGATGGAAAATACTAAGGTGGAGCCCACACTGGCACGCCTCTCCATTGGGTCATCCAGGTCTGGGTACTTCACTAAAGCATTGTCAGAAGGTGCACATGTATTAATATCACTACTTATGGGAAGTTTGGGTCTATTTGTTTAATACATGTAGAGTGCACAGTGAACTCTGTCATTATTTTTCTTTTATTTTTAAGCAAAACTAGTCATCAATTTATATCCAGTTTCTGAGCTGATGGTCTACTGTGAGATGATGTGTCTACTGAGAGAATAGCAAATGACTGTTGGGGAAAAAAAAAATCTATACTCCGTGTTGTTTTCTACTAAGATAAAAAGACACACACCACGGCTCTCTGTTATGGAATTAATGTGAATTTAAAAAGGCAATCGTTGTTTCTTTTAAGAGCATTCACATCTAGTGAGGAAGTTTACAAAAGCCACTAAAAGGAAGGCGTAGATGAAAATACAGAGGGCTAGGTCTGGTTTAGGTTTTTAGTCTTTTTAGTTTTTTTGTTTTTTTAAATCTTTAAAATTCACATTGCTACTTTCAGGAGAACTGATTTCCCTACTGTGTTCTTTTTGTTTTTGTGACTGAAAGGTCATCCTGTTAATAGAAGGAGTAGTAGCCACTTGTTCTTTCTTTTTCGGTGCTGGGGACTGAACCCAGGGCCTTGCACACGCTAGGCAAGCGCTTTAGGGCTGAGCCACACCTCCAGTCTAAAAGATCCCTTTTAATTGCTGGCAAACAGCTTTAAGTGCACTTTCTTTGATGACACTTCCATGGTTTTGTTAAACTTGAATTTTCTGAAGCCTTTTATGTACCACTAAGCAAATAACTTTAATCTTTAAATAAACCGGGTTTATATCCTTAGTTATATTTCTAATTGTTATAAAACATACTTTCTAAAGTAACTTAAGCCCTCCAATGTAGCTGGGTGACGTCTGAAATGGAATTCAGTTGCTTTCCCTGTACCCAGAAAAGCACTAATTTTATTACCTTATTGCCTTTACATTGCTTAGTCTTGAATTCTGTTCACTGTTTTGTTTGAGATTTAAAGTTATTTTCTTACTGTATTTATCATACCTACTGTTTTAATAATCTGCCTTCTTTAAATGCAATAAATCCCAAATGGATTGCTTATTCTTTATAATCAGTGCCTTTGGAGTTTTTATTATTATTTGTATCATTAAACGTTTCATGACCAACTTCTGTTCAGTTCTCCCCCCTCATCATGGACTCTGTCTCAGTTTTGTGCTCCGTTCCCCGAGAGTTCATGGGTTAGGATTTAAGAAAATGCACTTGACCTGATTTTTCTGCAACAAGAATACTTCATAACACATGTTTCACAGATTTACCAATGCAGTGCTTGTGAGGCCAAACACTTCAATTATGCCTCTGCCACAGGTTTTAATTTGTAGCTTGTTTGTTTGTTTTTGTCCTTTTTTTAAAGACTGTTAGCATTATTTTAATGAATCTGATTACGTATTTTAAGGATAAGAGAGGCTTTGGCATATTAAAGAAATGGCCTACGGGTAAGATTGATGCTCTGTCTTCGGTGACAGTTGCATTCTCAGCTTAGAATACAGTATTCCACAATCTGGAACCTGATTGGTGGCTTGTACATGCTCTCAGTTGTGAGCAGGTGCATTTTGTTTGGTATGAGTGGACTTCAGTTTTGAAGCAGTAACCAATGCAGAGCAATCACTCATCCAGTTCCAGTCTCTCTCTCCAAGGAGGAACAGACACTATCTGAGATGTTTATTGTGAATAATTCCTGTCTAGGAAAGGCTGGCTGAAGCAACACAGGCAGCACAGCTAATACTCCTGTTGAAGCCGTGATCTCTCAGAATGCTTGTGTGTTAAGAAAGCACATAGGCCCGGCACAACGGGAGTACATGCATGCTGGGCTGTCACTGGATACCACACTGGAGGGGCAGGATGAGGGCCTCTCAAGAGGGCCCTACTGCTGCTTCTCTCTTCACAGAAAACATTTTGAAGGGTAAGTTTCACTTCTAGACCATTCTCATCGGCCCACCAGACCACATTTCTTAGCAGCGTAAACAGTGTGACAACACATAGAGGAGACTCTCTACCACTTCCCTAACAGCCAAGCAGCCTCACACTGGTAGGTGGAGTTGGAAGAAATGATGCTGTTTGGGGACTCAGACCTTCTCAGCAAGTGGCAGGAATCCAGAAGTGCAGGCAGGCCTTGCTCCTTGGTGTTTAATACAGGGCAGGATGTACCTCTAGGGGATACCTGCCAAGTGGAGAGTTGTACAGCTCTGCATTCTTCAAGCACAATGTCACAATGGACACTCTGCCCAGTGGGATTACAGCTGTGACAGTCCCTGACACATCATATGACGCTAACATGTGATTTCAGGCTGTAATGTATCACAAGGTAGGCAGCACACACTTAGTAAACCATATTTACATATGCATATTAGTAAACCATATTTATTTACATATGCACACTGGGCCATGCAGCTACTTAAGTGCACTGAGTGCCACAAAGATGAACAACGTCTTGCTGTTGGAAAAATGGCTTTATAGAGGAAGATGATTGTTTATTAAGTGAGTTAACTGTGTCTCTACAAATTGTTATAATTTAAAACAGTCACAGATAGTTAAAAACAGTACTTTTAAAGTCTTAGCATTTATAGTATGTATAAGCTAGTGAAACTAGCTTTTTTAAAATACTGTAGCTAGAAATACAATTTTCAACTTATTTTAATAAACAAAACAAAATATACATTATTACAAAGCTCAGATTTTTAAGCAATTGTCAAATATTCTTTAATGTGAATAACTAAATTTTTTATCAGTAGTGCTATGCACACAGTAGATGGTCAATAAATGCTGACATACAGAAGTGTTTAGAGTTGACAGCAATCCACAGTCATTCCTTTATAATAAATACAGNATAAGGATAGATGAGAACAATTGTTTTTTGTTTTTTACAATCCTGAACATTTCAGAGAACATGGAATAACTGTCCCTACAGTTAGACTTAGGTCTTGAATTTAAAGAACAGTTGTTTGAGAACAAAGTATGCTCTTTTTATGNGTGTTCTGCATTCACCAGGTATCACAGAATTCATGTACAAAAAGAAGCCAGGCATTTTAGGACTTAAAGTAAAACTCATATGGCTGGGCGTGGTGGCACACACCTTTAATCCCAGCGTTTGGAAGGCAGAGGCAGGCGGCTCTCTATGACTACAAGGCCAGCCTGGTCTATATAGTAACTTCCAGGGCTACAGAGTGGGACCCTGTCTGAAAAAGAAAAAAAAAAAAAAGTAAACTTAAAGGGCTCAATTTTTTTAGAAGAATTCATAATAAAAATGGTTCCACATCTAAAATTAACGGATTTTACTCTCAGTTTTTACTTAATAACTATTTAGTATATTTCTTCTGGCCAAAATGACAAAATGTGTATTCACTGNCCAATCAAGGATATTTTCTGAAAAAATATATCCTACTTTTGTTATATCCAGGTCATCTAAAATTGAGCATATGAGCTGANTTTGTGACCCTAAGGTACAACAGCCACTTGCAAAACAGTGTTCCATCATAACAATGGCAATGATGTGGTGTCCTTTACAGAGCTCACTGGGAAAAATTCCTGCTAACATTCCAGCATGGGAAATGTAAGTTCCAAAACCACTAGACTAGAAAGAAGCCCTCTGCAGAGGCATGTCTACTTTCCTAATACTGCATATACAAAGTACATTTAGGAATCAACATCAATGACAAGAAAAAAATTATGATACACTAGTTAATTCCATTTTTTAAAAAATACAACAGTATTTAAAACAGCTTGTCAACTTATTAGGAAACTGAGGTGATACTCTGTTTTGAGTGGACAACAGAAGTTTTCATGAATACTGTGATTTATCTTACGCATTTAGAGAGAACAAGAGTCACACTATCTGACAGGGCAGTGAGATCTCCTACTGAGTTTACACAAGACTAAGGCTTCAGCTCTCAACTGTACACGGTGTTTATACATACTTGAAGTTGTCAGTGAAATGTTGGTACAGTGTAAGCAGGACTGGAGCAGAGGTGAATGACCTCACCGTGATCCGATGAGCCGTCTGCATGCTAAGGCTGACGGTCCACTTCATGGTCAAGAAAGGGCCACCCAGATCGCTTGGCCTTCAAAGTAGCACCCATACGGTTCTGAACCCATGGGGCTTAGGACTGCAGAATTAGAGATGAAAGTTCTTTGGGAAAACTGGGATCAAAATTCAGTGTCAAGAATGCAATTATAATATGGAATTAAATAACTGGAGCAGAACTAGTTAACTGGCTGAGGAACGGGCTATCAGATAGTGTTGCTCAGGTATGGCCTAGTCTCCCATCTAAGATTCCTTTTTTAAAAACAGTAGTGCTCATTTGTTTCTCTTCTCACCACCTTTTTTAAAGGCGGAATTAAGGTTTTTGCCAGCAAACATAAAAACAAACAAATAAAAATCATCACAGCAAAAACAAAACCAAACTCTAAATGTCCCTAATGAGAGGAGAACCTGGTTAAGGACAGTAAGTCAGGTGCCGGTTTCTCACAGACTGCACGGGCAGGGGAGGGGGGGCTGTGACGATTCAGCTGCGCTGCTTAGCTTGGAGCAACACAGGATGTAGCAACCCTGGCCCTGAAGAGGCACTTAAATGTGATCATTTAGTGACAATGTCCCCTCTGAGAGTCGTCACGCAGGATATGCCTCCCTTGCTCACAGACAGGAGCCCTTCCTAATGAATGAAGTTGGTCTTACACAAAACTTAGAGTCGTTTCGTATCCACTGCTGCTACTCAAAATGTTCTCAATGCATTTAAATTTCACTGCGAACCATCGTTGCAAGGGTCAAGCACAGTTCATACTATAGATCCAAGTATATTTTCCCATTTTTAAAAAGCACTGTGACTCATCAAATAAGAAAAAGTTAAAAAAAAAAAAAAAGAACATTAGAAAAAAATGGGGTCTAAACTTCCCCACTGTATATTGCTGAATGACTGGATTCACCAGGGGCCATACCTGGAGTCACAGGTGGGAAACGTAGTCAGGGCAAGGCTTGCTGTGTCTGTACTGCATGACATACACTGTGGACTGATGCCACCAATACAGCATCACTACTGCAAGGACATGCCAGATCTGGTGGCTTGATCCGAGGTAGTTTAGTTGTCCTGGAAGGGAGACCAGAAAGAACTGCTGATGGTACTGTTTCAGTATTAAAAGAAAAACACATGTTGACCTCTGGCCAGATGGACTATAGTTAATCCAGATCCAAGTAGTTTTAGGAAGATAGACTCATATTTAAGGTTTTATTCCTTAAGCATTCAAGTTACTTTCAGTAATGCTGCCCCCAGCTATTTCTAGATGACACGAGGCGTGTTTGGGTAGTATGGCCTTAGACCTACACTATTTATTGATTTTTTAAAATGTAACTTGTGTGGGTCAATGAAATAACTCAGCAGGTAAAGGCCCTGCCATCAAGCCTGAAGGACCCTGCTAGCCCTCAAGTTCACAGGGGCTGGAATAAGAGGGAGCCCGCAGAGGGAATCCTGATCTGAGTGTTGTCCTCTGACTGATGCTTAGACACTATGACAACCCCACACACACAACTCATAGGTGCACACATGCAAGCACATACACAGTAAATGTGAAAAGCATTTAATGTAAGGTTTAGTTTCAGCGATCTGGTCTTTCGTCTTCCATGTCTCAACACAGTTGGTAGAGTGGCAGGCAGGAAGTACTGTATGAGAGACAAGAGGTGCCGGTGGTCCAGACCAGCACGGCTTAGGTGTCACTCTGCCGGAGTGCATGCATCTTCTGCCTGCCTGTGAACCTGTTAGGTCTTACACGGGGGAAGGACTATTAATCCTTAATACAGGGGAGCTTCCTGATGTTTCCCGGTCAACAAGAACAACGAAAACCACTGTCGGCATTCCCTTTAGTCCTGCTAGGGTGGCAAGGTGAGAGCCTTGACCTACTGCGTAGGATTGTGTGTGGCACAATCCTCTTACCCGTAGGATACATTCCTAGATACCACCCTGGAGTGATTTACTTCAGGCATCAGAAATCACAGATAAAGCTCTAATGTGCATGCAGAACAGTGACTCTGAGCCTGTCCTCTTGTAACCGCCCTTGTGTCTTTGCTTCCTGCATTTCTTGCTGTATGTCTCTGCATATGAATTTACTGTATAAGAACAAGTTGGTATGGACAGAAGAACATGGTAGCTAATGATACTGCCCCATGGTAAAAAGAACAGGGGTCAAAAGTCACCTGGTCCTTGGGATCTGATGAGCACTGCCACAAGCTCCTAACTGAACAATATGTCAACCCCAGCCCCTAAACCCAAATCATTCTGTGACACAGAGGCCTGGGACTCAACGAGAGAGCTGTCCTCTTGTCAAAAGTCCCCTAAAATTTAAAGTTATAGATTAGGAATGCTTAGGAATGGAAGAATCATTCCATAATCAATAATTCTGAGAAGCAATCTAAATGTTGATTCTCAGAAGCATTTACTTCAAATGTATTTTTAGCAGAGAGCTATAAACCCGTGATGAACAGGGGCCTACCTACCTGGAAAGTACCGTTCCGGGACCTTGGAAATGTAGAACAGGAAAGCAAGGAGAGCAATCACGTACATCACAATGACTCGGGGTGCGAAGTCCTGGAAAACAAAGAGGATTTTCTTAGGCTTCCCCAGTACTTTGATGCCTACTGGAGGTCAGTGGTGGGATTTAAATGTTGCTGCATCTCAATTATCCTGCTGATGGTCTCCGTGGTTAGTAATGTCCTCCGATGATTCTCACTCCACAGGAAGGGTCCACAGCAAAGGAGTGCAGTGTCAGCCTGAGAGTCTCAGAGTGCAAGTAACGAGAGCTGAGTCAGCAGAGATTAAAGGCAGATCTGAACGGTCTTGTCAGAGGCAGGCAGGCAGGCAGGCAGGCAGGCAGGCAGGCAGAGCTACAGTAGCTTTCCACATCCCAGATAAACGCCCTGAGTCACGTGAAGCTCAATGTCTCCCTGCGCATGCGCGGGCCTACAGGGCTTCCCAACTCTGGTGAAAACCAGTGAGCTGAAACATACACACTGTTCCCAATTCTCATTACATGCCCAATAATTTTACCAATAATTTACCAATAATTTACATAAGAAATAGACACCTCTTTCCTCCTTTTCAAGTATGTGAGAATGATCCTGGCCGTCTCCAACCCATGAGTCTCGGATTTCTAACCATCCGAGAACCCACCTTCATTCAACCAACCATTTGGCCTAATTAACCCGTCCGGAAATCTCATCTTTAGGAGGGGCAGCTTTCCTCTTCCCATCTTTAAAAAACGAGAGCTTTTTAGTGAATTTCTTCAAAGTCTCCTTTTTTCTTCTTCATTAGAATGATTGGTGACCTTATTAGAATTCTGTTTTTAAGAACCACTGTCTTTATTCTCCAGTTTTCTATCTTAAGTCTTGTGAAAATAGTATCCAAACTTTCCTAAAATCCATCAGCTCAAAAGTTCTTTTTCATTATAAGCTTAGCATAATTTACCACCTCTAAAATCAATCACTCCTGTATCAGTTGCCAGTCATTCATTTCTGTTAGAATTACACAACAGGTAGTGGCTTCCCATTCTATTGTCTTACTCCTGGAGGCCCAAGATGGCTAGAGAAATGGTGTCTCACACGGAGCAGGACGGCTAGATCCCTCCTCCCTCGTCATAGCTGTGTTTCCTTCCTGGTCTTTTGACAAGAGGACTGCTCTCCCCATGAATCCCAGGCCTCTGTGCCACTGTCACAGAACCCCCTTTCTCATCACTGGGTCACTGGTTCCCCAATGCTGATGAGCCTCACAATGGCAGCAAGCCACTCCCTCTCCCAACTTAGTCTCCTGGAGTGACAGTGGCAAAGTCCAGAGGAAGGGCTCTGTGACAGCCACCACACCAGTGAGCTTTCCTGGGTACTCACCAACACCCAACAGTTCCAAGACTTCTCTCTAGCACACACTGGGGGGCCTTTTTACAAGAAACAAATTTCTGTGACCCACAGGAAGACAGATCCCTCCTGGAGTTCTTCCTGTCATCTATCACCTGTCCACAGGATTTGAGTAATATCAATAGCTTTTCTTTTACTGCTCAATCTATTCTTCTTGGAGGGTTGAACAGAGTCCTTCAGTTCCAGCTACCAATATACTACTGCTAACCATTGATCCCCCGTCTCCGACTCTAGCCTCACATCAAACCCTAGGTCTACGTTCATTTACTTCTCTTATGTATCTCCAACCAGAAATTCCTCCTCAGCTCCTCATCCTTCACCCTAAAAAGAAACCAGGTATTCCCACTTCTATCACCTGTTGTCTATTATCACTAGCCCAGCAGACAAGCTGCAACCTCAGAAGTGGTCCCAGAAATGACGTGTGCTCACATGGACAGAAGAGGAACGTTATTTCATTCAGTGACTCATCAGTAGTGAGTAAGGGCTACCTTACAATTTGGAAAGGTGTGCTTATTTATAGAGCTGCAGAAACTATGTCTCTATATGCGACTAAAGGCACGCTCCCGAAGCATTCAGAGCTACACCCACATGGCCCAACTACAGCGCTTCAACCAAGGAATGAAAATGAAGGACAAAAAAATAAAGAAAAATTCAAAGTCCACATACAACCTACCTGTACAATAGGAGCACTGACTCCTCCATTGAGCCAAACCCAGTGAAGAGTAGGGATCACTCCATATCCCGAAACAGAACAGAAGATGATGGGGCGGAGCCTCTGCCACTGCTGTGTGAGGTAGCTGGGGTGGATCTGTGCGAAGAAGACTGCCAGGATCATGGCAAGCACGGTGACCAGGTACACTTGACGCCAGTACTAGAGTGAAAGGGACACAGCGATCTGGGCGTCTCCATTAGGTGTTTCCGGGGGCTGGTGATTGGCCATAATATCCAACCCACACCCCCCATCCCTTTTAAATAGTGTCGTACACAAATGTTAACTTTATGAAACGTTTCTTAGGATGATAAACCAAAATTAAAAATGAACTGGTAAAAGGTCACACTTACTCCATCGTACAAAAGCATTTTCTCAGTACCTGTTGCATGCTTGGCACAGGCCAAGTGTTGTAGGAACAAGGTTGCCTATGGCATGGGCTCTCCTGGTAACTGTGCTCAAACTGTGGGAGGGGCAGCCTTGAGAACATGATGATAATGTAATGATAACACTGTGACCAAGTCACAAACAGAATGTTGTAGAGCCACTGAAGCAAGCCTAGCAAATGTTGCACTGGCTCGCTGAAGGTGCTTTCACATGGGAGACAACATCTAAGCTGGTGAGGCACGCAAACGCAGCTGGGGAAGGAGCAGCGAGGGCAGTGTGGCTTGGGGAAAGGCTGGAAGATGTGAGTAAGATGAACTCTGCCATGCTGACGCACTGGGGGCTGCTAAGGACCACGGCATAGACCCAGAACCCCAGAAGGTGGCTACTGAGGCAAGGGTTTAGATGCTGGCACAGAGGAGAGATGGGAGGAAGCAGGAGAGATGTGGCTTGGATGGAGTGTGGGTTTATGTGTGTATACACACACACACACACACACACACACACACTGGGATGGAGTGTGGATGTATGTTTGTACACACACACACACACACACTGGGATGGAGTGTGGATGTATGTGTACACACACACACACACACAC
>NC_034602.1:85633201-85638428 GCF_900095145.1 Mus pahari
TGGGATGGAGTATGGATGTATGTGTACACACACACACACACACACCCACACACACTGGGATGGAGTATGGATGTATGTATGTACACACACACACACACACACACACACACACACACTGGGATGGAGTATGGATGTATGTGTACACACACACACACATATCAGACTTAAGGGACAATCTGATATAACAGAAGGTCTTAATAGCTGACTCTTGGAGAGAAGGCAGCTGAGGAAGATCCAACCCTTTCTAGCCCGAGGAGCTACATAGACGGCTTCCATTACAGAGATCAATGATGGTCTAAGTTTGCGGAGAATAAGGGAAGCCTGAAAGAATGGTCACTCAGGCAGAAAGAGTTTAGAGCCAGTGAAGTATATGTGAGCAGTTGTGAAGTACTTAGTCCCTAACTGGACAGTGGAGAGGGGTTTAGGCTCAAAAGTCAGCTCCACACAGTGCAAGCATCTTTACCTGGGCTCCCAGGCTGTGGGCTGCCCAGGTCTAGAAATTACCTGTCAGATCGGTTGTCTTGTGTGAACCCAATGTTCTGTCTGGGTCAAGGGTCACGTTTTAGGCTCATTCTCAAAGTAGTTTCCATCCTGTAGTGACACCACTACAGGAACTACATGCTGGGAGCTACAGGTGCCTGGGAGAAGGCAGGAATTTCCCTTCTATGCAACTATGGACTATGAATGCCATAGTTTTCTTCTCTTTTTCTAGGTTTATTTTTTTATTTACTTTTTATTTTTTATAAAATAAGTTTCTCATTTTGATACTTAGGAAGAGGTAAACAGAAAATGTAAGTGCAGTCCAAAACAGCAGTTTAGGTATGACTGCACATCGGCCTTCTCCACAGCTTGTTTCTTCCCGTACCTTTCCTTTAAGGATGCACAGAGTCACACACAGAATGAGTCCCATTTACTTTTGGGTACACGCCATCAGTTTACTAGTAAAATCCAATTGATGTACACAGTAATTACATATGTATTTAATGATATACTACTTTATAATGTGACTAGGTCTGAAAATCACATACACAGTTAATAATGGTCCTTACATATTCAAGCCTAAGGCTGTTTTCTTTGGTAGTTTTTTTTTTTTTCTCAAACTTTAAGTGTATGGGTGTTTGACCGGCATGTATGTGTGGACCACGTGCATGCCTGATGCCACAGAGGCCAGAGACAGAACTGAGGCTACGGAGGCCGAGAGCTGACACGTGGGTGCTGGGAATCAAACCTGGGTCCTCTGGAAGACTTTTACAAACTAGTTTTATTGTTTGTTTGTTTGTTTTTTTATTGGATATTTTCTTTACATTTTAAATGTTATCCCCTTTCTTGGTTTCCCCTCCCTCTTTCCTCTGCTCACCAACCCACCCACTTCCTGGCCCTGGCATTCCCCTACACTGGGGCATCGAGCCTTCACAGGACCAAGGGCCTCTCCTTCCACTGATGACTGACAAGGCCATCCTCTGCTACATGTGTGACTGGAGCCATGGGTCCCTCCATGTGTGCTCTTTGGTTGGTGGTTTAGTCCCTGAGAGCTCTGGGGGTACTGGCTAGTTTATATTGTTGTTCCTCCTATGGGGCTGCAGACCCCTTCAGCTCCTTGGGCCCTTTCTCTAACTCCTCAATTGGGGACCCTGTGCTCCGTCCAATGAGCATCCCCCTCTGTATTTGTCAGGCACTGGCAGAGCCTCTCAGGAAACAGCTATATCAGACTCCTGTCAGTAAATATGTGTTGGCATCCACAACAGTGTCTGGGTTTGGTGTCTGCATATGGGATGGAGCCCCAGATGGGACAGTCACTGGATGGCCTTTCCTTCAGTCTCTGTATCTCCTCCCATGGGAGCTCCAACAGTGGTTCCAAACTAGTTTTATAAATTGGGCTGCGGTGGACGCACTGCACAGGGAGGGAAGCTGGGGCAGGACACACGGACACACTCTGCTCACTGGGGAAGAATGACAACTCCAAGCAGATGTGCTGCTCCTGGGACAGAGGCAGAGTGTGGGCTCAGGAAAAGGTGCAGTGAGAGAGGGAACAAAATCAAAGTATGCAGCAGTAGGGCGGGGCTGACACACACTCTCTTGCACTGTTTTGAGACAGGGATTTGTTGTGTAGCTTAGCCTGGCCTGGGAGTTGAGATCCTGTGCCTCTCTGGCCTGAGTTACACAATTACAGAAACGTGCTGCTATGGTCTGCATTTTGTATCTCCATATGTATAGTCATAGTTTCCACCAGAAAATTAAAAATAATAATAATAATAATAATAATAACTATGGACCCATAGTAGATGTGAGAGAGCACAGGAATCTTCTGAAAATTAGGTTTGTCGTTGTCCCCGCCCCGTTAATTTGTGTTCCTAGATTTAAACCAGTGCAAGAAGCCTCAAATCCTATACAGACGATAGAGTGTGAAAGTTCTAAGCACTTACATTATTGCAATAAAATGCATAAAATACTCCCGAGACATAGCAGCCCAGTATTCCAATAGAAATTCCTGCATAATCCAATGCCATCCATCTCCGACAAGTTTTTTCTGACCGATGACAGGAAAAAAGATGATAGCCCACCGAGCACAGCATGCAGACCTACAAAAGGAAAGCAGGCCGTAAGAACGGAGGGTGGGAACGGAGAGCCGAGCAATTCATGAATGGTGCTCAGAGCTACTACGGCTTAGAACCCCGCAGGGCCTTCAAGTCGGGGACAATTCCTCGCAATGCACCCATCACAGGGCAAACTCACTGATGTCAGCTTCACGAGTTCATCAGTAAAGTGGGGACCACAACCACCAAAGACTTACAAATTATAGTTAACACAAAACTAAATAAATAGCCATAATTGGAAAATAATATAATGCAAATAATTTTAAGTGCAAATATTTCTAAAATACCTCCTAAGGTTACTGTGATTCATGAATGAATTTACTTTTATACCGATCATTAAATCAGCATACATCTCTTAGGAGAGATCAAAGGATACAGAATTGTACACTGTAAAATACAGGCCCCTATCATTTAATCTATTCCTTAGAGGTGACTATTGATAGCATGTTACATGTCCCTGTAACATGTGTTCCAAGGACCTGTAATATACATGTCTATGAACACATGATAAATACTTTTAAGTTAATCAAATTGACTTATTATAATTAATGTACTTTCCTGTTATCATTGTGAGACAATGTCTCAATATGAGCCATGATTGGTCTGAAACTCAGTAAATAAACAAGGCTGGCCTTGAACTTAGAGACTCCTTTCCTCTGTATCAGAGGTGCTGGCTTAAAGGTCAGTGCCAATAGTCTGTTTTTTTTTTTTGTTTTTTTCCAGATCATATAAATCTTTCACATTTTAGAGTATGTACCATCACACCTGGCTACAACTTGGTTTTTTTTTTTTTTAACTTAAAGACTATAGGTTACTTCAAAGTTCTAAGTAAATATGGCTTCATTATATCCATGAAAAATAAAATGTGTATGTTTTCCAAATGGACAGCAAAGCTACTAACACAGTTGCTCTGAAGGCTTGTAACTACTACCGGCCACTTGTAACTGTTGTGTGCCACACAATGCAAGGGATGTAAAGAGGAGACGGAGGGTTTTTTTGTTTGTTTGTTTGGTTGGTTTTTTTGAGAAACCCTGTTATAGAACTTCTATAGAAGTCAGCATAAACTGTAGAAAAGCAAGGGAAGATGGTATTGGCTGTGTGGTGCATGTGGTAGGGCTGCAGGTGTGCCTGGCAGAAGGGAAAAGCATCATAGAAGGGAGGGCTGACACTTGCGCTGTGCCAACATTCAGCCAGAGTTCACAGGGCATTCTGGGGGAGGGGTCCATAAAGACAAGCCAAATAATGAAAAGTATGAAACCAATAAAGAACGAAGTGCAGATTTCTTCACACCATAATTAAAGCGACTATACAACAAGGTGCTCTAACTCTGCAACTATGGCCCAGGTACAAAACTTCTGACGGCATGTTGACCACCTTTACAGAGGTGTAGACTAGACCAGCACAGCCCTGGGGAACAATGCTGAGTTTACCAAGTCAGTGACACTCAAGTGGAGAAAATGGGACAGGAACCAGTGAAGCAGGCCCAACTGACAGACGTAGTTTGAGCAGCGAGCTGCTAGAAGAGACATGGGCATCCGGATGTTTGTTCTTAAGCAAGCTTGAGGAGACTGGATGTCCACGCTCTGTAATACCACCAAGAGATACCACCAAGAGTTAGTTCATCTGCTGTCACGGCCTTTATTGGCGTGTGGCTTTTGACTATAAAGCCACCACAGGTGGCTGGCCCCGTCACATGTCCACCTCCCTGGTGTTTTCTGGTTATCCTTGAGCTTACATGCACAAGCTTGGAGCGCCCCGTGGTAGAACTGCTCACCTAGAGAATGATCTCAGTGCCTCACAGAATGACGCAAGAGGCAGCAGCAAGGGAGGCAGCAAGAGGCAGCAGCAAGGGAGGCAGCAAAATGATCTCGGCTTGGAAGCAGCCAGCGGCCAGGCAGAGCGGTGATGGGAGCAGCCATGTGTGCAGTGTCTATTAGAACTGCCACGGCTACCAGAGGGAGTGGGATTTCAGGTGGCTTCCTTTCCTTTGATCTGCTTGGCTGTGGACATGAGTATATAATAACTGACAGCAATTATAAAAATTAGTAATAAATTTGACCTCATTGTGAAGAGAGGCATCTGAGGAAGAAAAGCTACAGTATCAAAAGGAAAAGAAAATTATCCCAATAAAGCACTCTGTGTTTTAGGTGAACCTACATTTTGTGCTCTGTTTGAAGAGGTGAAGAATTCCTTGAGAGATTAGGATGTTGGCTAGTGTGTTCTGTTTCAGATCCAGTAGAAAGCATCCTATGGTGTGCTCCACTATCCAAGTGGGAAGATAATTACAGTGTACAGCCACGTACACCAGCACATTGGCAGGATAACAGAATGTGCCACGACCCATGCCAGCTGCCTGCTCTCCTTCCCCCCTGCTAATCCAGGACTCAGATGGAAGATGAATACCCCTATGTTCGGAAAGTGCTACGTTGTCTGCTGCTTCTGGCCTTACATAGCATTTCCCAGCTGAATGCCCTCCTACAGACATGACTCGATCTCACTGGCATGCTTATTCTATTCAGCCTTACACATTATTGCTGCATGGGGCATGGAAGTGCACAGCAACATTAAATAAGCATCTGTTACACTCAAGTTGAAATTACTAAAAAAAAAAAAAAAAAAAAAAAAAAAAAAAA
>NC_034602.1:85638435-85658798 GCF_900095145.1 Mus pahari
AAAAAAAAAAAAAAAAAAAAAAAAAAAGAAAAAAATTAAGATTTTTTTCTAATATGTTTCTTAGTCCTTTAGGACCAAAGTTTGAAGCAAAATGATGTGGTGAATTCCTAGGCTCTCTTCTCCAAGTGCAGAGCACTGGCCTGAGTCTGTCAGGAGCAAGCGTGATGTTGCCTTTTCTTCTCATTTCCACATGGCTCTGTTCGCCAAGTTCTTTTAAACCATCAAAATGTCAATGGGCTATGGCCTGTATTTATCTCCTGCTTGTAAATGGTCTATTTGAATATTTCAACTGTGCTGGTGTAACAGTGCTTAAAAGTTACAGGAGTAACCAACCACTATCCAATTGGATTGAGGTCCCACTCCATGACATGGACCCCACACCCGACACTGCCTGTGAGGACAAAAACCTAGGACTAGATAGGCCATGGACCTGGTGGGGAAAAGCAAATGTGACTGTTCTGCTAAGAGAATGCAGCTATACAATAAGTCTTAATGACATTGTACTACACTCACAGGTCAACGTCTTGCTTGACCACCATCAGAAGAGTCTCCTCTAACAATAAATAGACCAGGAACCCACAGTCGGACAATGTGTGGAGAGTGAGAGAGCTGGGAATGCCAGTTCTAAATGGGGTGTCTCTATCAAATCTTCCTCATGGTTCGGGGAGCTCTGCAGAAGAGGAGGTGGCAGGAATGTCAGAGCCAGGGGACAGAGTGTGCTCCACACACACCAGGACTGATACACAAATGAACTCACACAGACTGTGTTGCCATGCCCAGGGCCTGCACAGACCTAAGCAGATGAGGTGTCAGCATGAGAAGGGGAGGCAGATCTGAACTTCCATCCCTCCCTGAAGCTATCCCCAGTGGATACACATTCACAAAGTAAGTCCTGTTCCTCTCTGGTGGAGTCACACCGGGTATACAAGCCTAAAGGCAGCCCCTTGCCCAGCAACAGATGGCCAACACAAGATGAACTCAAGAAATTTCTGATCTATCTATCTATCTATCTATCTATCTATCTATCTATCTATCTATCTATCTATATCTACACATACACACACACACACACACACACACACACACATGTATATATATACATACATACATACATATAAAACTTAATGCATATACACATATATATACATATATATATGTATATATATGTGTGTGTGTGTGTATCTCTTAATGATTTTTTAGGGTATTTTTTTTACCTTACGTGTGTTTTGCTTATATATTATGGTTTCTGATTTTGTGTCTTTATGGGCTTTCCATGAATGTGTGCCTCTGAGTGTGTATGCTTCTCTTGCTTTTTGTTCTTCCCCATTTCTTCTGTTCATCTCTGGTTTGTTTGTTTATTTGTCTGCTTTCTAAAGAGAGAAAAGGAAGGCATGGAGCTGGAGGGGTGGGAAGGATCTGGAGGAGGTGGGGAAGGAGAAATGGTGATCAGAATATACTATAGAGTGAAAGTCTAATTTCAGTAACAAAAAATGGTCTGTTTGAAAATTATCCAATGTTAAATTTAAAGCTATTTCTATAGATCCTTGGAAAAATATAAGTGTGACATAACAAAAGTTAAAGACAAATAAAAACGTGATCAATTTGAAAACAAGCAACTGCAAAGGGATCTGAGGAAACCAACTCTGAAGCATTAGATCAATGTCAGCAAGGTCAGGCGGTGAGAGAAAGACAGACAGTGTGGAGTCAGTGAACTCGAGGCCCACGCAGAGTTAAACATCAGAAAGAAGTAGGCCTTCCAAACAGGTTCTCAGTAGACACTTTTGTCAGATAACAGAGTACAGTCAGACTCATCCTAGTGTTCAGCTTATAGCCAAGATATCTACAGAGATTAGAATGCAAGGGATGGCCACACGAGCCTATAATCCTGACATTTCATGAAGTGGGAAGCTAAGGAGAACTCAAGTTCAAGGCCAGCCTGGGCTACACAATGGGGCTCTGCCTCAGACTGGGGTGGGGTGGGGACACAGTCCTGACCATCTGCTGCCATAATAATTCCCGGATATACGAGAGCAGCAGCTTCTGTGGACTTCTGCTATGAAAGCAGATAAGCTGTGCCGTGTGCTCTCTGGAGGGCTGTTCAAAGCAGTGGGTCTGAAGATCACTGGGCAAGCACTCATGACAAAAGTTCTCTTCACCCCAAGCGGTCTGCGGAACCACTCACCTGGAAGCAGAAAAGACAAATGGAGCAAATCACAAAGTCCTCTCTGGATGCACTGGCAGAAGGCAGCACGGATGTCATGTCATATATCCCCAGGGTAAAGAAGAGAAAGAAACCCAGCAAATGACTCCAGATGTTTACCGTCTCATTAGACAGGATAAACAAACTACAAAGAAAACAGACACACAGTTCAGATCCCCTGTGGCTCAGTGGTTAGGGACTGGGGGAGGGGCTCAGCCTCTGCCCTCTCTGCCTTTCTCAGACTGGATGTCCAGTTACTATTTCTGTGATTTTTCTCCCATTTGCACTAATCCTGGGAGTTACAGGTAGGTTCAACCCTCACTATTCTCACTACTTCTTTCCCGATTGCATCACTTTTGAAAGCAGAGTCCTCGCTCAGATCCCTCCCTTTCTCCAGAAATGAAGCCAGCGTGCACTCACTGGAAGTTAGCTAGCAAACTGTCAGGGGCGGTAACCAAGACCCTGCTCATGCAAGTTGAGGCATAAACATAAAATACCTTGTAAGCATTTGTTAAATACACGTGCAAAGTTCAGTGCATCTAGGAAAGACAAAATACACACAAAGGAACCCACTGGAGAGGTCCTGAACACAGGTAGGCATGCCAGAGCAATTTTGCTATGCAGGTTCTGAAACCAGTTTCAGCTTCAGGTGGCATGAGCTTGCCACTCTTAGGAGCAATAGGAGATTACTTTGTATGTGGGTACTATCTGTCCTCTTAAAACGTCTTGGCAGCACGGCCTGGCAGAGACTCTGTTATTCAGACCAGGACTCAGTTTCTTCATCCATAAAGGAAAGGCGTTGCGTTAGGTGCTCCTGCTTGCTTTCAACTCTTTCGCAATCCTGGGAAATGGTTCTTCATTTTTCTATAAGGTGATACCGTGACTGAAGATTTAAATACTCCTGCACGTCTCTAGCAAAACCAAATCTTTTGTTAAATTAACAAAAGATTGTTAATCTTGGCTGTTAACAAATCAGTTTTCTTTTGGAGGGGAGAAGGGAAAGGTTGAATTATTCTTATTTCCTGCCTGTGAGTGTTTTATTCCGTCTGTTTGTGTATCACATGTGTGCCCAGTATCTACAGAAGCTAGAAGGCATCAGGTCCCCTGGAACTGGAGTTATAGACAGTTGTGAGCTGCCATGTAGGTGCTGGAAATCAAAGGCAAGTCCTCTGGGAGGGCAGCCAATGCTCTTAAGCACCAAACAATCCCCCACCCCCCACGCCCAAGCCCTGAATCAGAAGTTGTGAAGAACACGAATGTACAACTAGCTGTTTGCAGCAGTCTCCTCCAGTCTCACGGCCTTATCTTTATGAGGGCAAAATATGGTAAAGTCTCGGTGATCAAGAATAAAGAATATTGTGTATCTGGAGACACAGACTTTATTCTGCCTACCATCAATATAAAAGCACTCTGCAATTGGGGGAGGAACTAAAGGAATGCTCTAGAAGCATCTAATTACAGGGCTGTTTTGGCAAGCAGTACTACATTCTGCCTATTGCCTCAGAACTCATTTGATGAAACCCAGTATAACCTGATTAACTAAACATACTCTATCCATGTTCCTTCCCAGGAACAGAATGCAGATAGAATGGATGGTCGTATAAAACCTCTCTTCACATGGAAAATCTGTCCGGGGACTCTTGAAAGTTAGAAGAAGAAAGATTAAAGGGCCAACCTGGATAAAGTCGACATTGCAGGGAGAGTATCCCCACACAGGACAAAGTGTTATTGTCGGGAAAGCTGGGCACATGTAAATTTTGTTTATCTTCAAAATCAACAGGTTAACTCTTGCTCAAAGTTCTGAAGCAGTTAGGAGGCATGTTTGTGAACTTGCACCTGACTCAACAACTCAAGATCTAACGTTTTGTGTGTCCTGGTTCCAACTCCTTCAGATTTGGACTCTAGGTATCAGAATGCAGAGGATCACTGCTGGGTGGGTACAATATTCACAGCAGTCCACTTCTGGCCTGTCTCCTCCATCCCCACAGCAGGGCCTAGCTCTGATTTCTTAATTATGTACCAGAAGCACTGGGGAGATAAAGCAGTAATTAAAACTCAAATTGTGACATCCACTTGGTCATCCATTCAAGCAAGGCCACAAAAATACTTTCAAGGCAGTACAAAAAGAAATGGGATGGGGAAAGACCGTGCTGGAGAGATCAATAAACACACACGTGGCTGCTGGTTGGGCAATTCAACAACCCACACTGTAGGAAGCAGAATCTGCCACTCCAGTGACCTGGAGGGCTGCACCAAGCTTCCCCTACAGCAATAACTTTAGTACATACTGTAAGTTCTGACAGAAGACTACTCAGAAAACCAAAGCCATTTTTTTTTTTAATTTTCTTTTTAAACAGAAGCTTTTGGGACTCTCATTTTAAAGCTCTAAATCAACAAGCCCACGTTGTTCAGAGGCTTCTAAGGTGTTCTGTTGGTCTGGCTGTCCACTTTCAGCGTTCTTTGTTACAGGGTTTTTTCCTACACAGCACTTTCCACAACTACTATTATGTAATAGCGTAATTATCCCTTTAGTGTCTGCCACTCGGGCTAGACCTTAGCAGCTTCATGGGAACAAGGACCATGCCTGCCTTCTGCAGCTGGTATAGTGCCTGCCACCTAGCAGAGCCTCAATGCGCATTTGCTAGATGATTGAATGAATCAGGGCTTCCCACATACATATGCACAACAATGTGGACTTGTCTGCTATGACATGGACATTCAGCTGGCCAACACTTCTGAATCCCCACAGAGCTGCCCTAGAAACAAAACTCAGGTATACAAAGCAAATAAGGTTCGGCCTTTGTCAGTGGGGAAAATTCCAACCCATATCCCCAGTGATTACTAAATGGATAAAAGGATGTAAAAACGCCCTGTAAACAGCAAAGAGCTAATGGTGAAGGCAACGATGACCACTGTTAGTATCATTGTTATTTCGTGGATCGAGGACCCGCAGAGGAGAGAGAGCAGCAAAAAGATAAAGGGCCCAGAGGTGAGGAATTAATGCGCACAGAGAATAGCGGAGAAAGATGGGGAGAGAGCAGACAAAAAGCTTGAGAGGAGAGGATGCGCGCCGCAGGGAGCAGCCACTGTACCTTTTGATACACAGTCTGGAAGGAAGGTAGGCCCGGTAGCCGTCGGTGATGTAGGGGTTGTCTTTGAGGGACACCGGGATCTGTTCATAGGTGTAGAGGCGGATGCCGCGGGGCACCAGGACCGGCCAGTACTGGTAGCTGCCCAGCTCGATGTAGTGCGCACTCTTCAGCAGCTTCTGATGCATGGTTCCCAGGCGCCGGCCCGGGCCCGCCTCCCCGGGGAGGGGGCTTCGCCGCTGGCGCCCCCGCCCCGGAGCCGCCGCCGCTGAGCCAGGAGCTTCGGCCCGCGTTTGCCCAGGCCCGGCTCCGCTACACACCTCCGCCGCTTCAGCTCTGGACGGCCGCCGGCGTCGCAGCCTGCTCTGACGTCAGCGCGCCGAAAAGCCCCGCCCCCTCCCCGCCCCTCGCCTTGGCGGCCCGCCCTTTCTTCGGGCTTTACCAGCAGGACCCGCCTACCGCCCCGCCCTTTACCCGGCTGGAGAGCCCCCTAGTTCCTCCTTCGCCAGCCAGTCAACCTCCGGCCCCGCCCTATTGAGTGTCCCGCCCATAGCCAAGCCCTCTTAGCCGGTCCACAGCTAGTCCCGCCCTTCTACCCGGGCCGCCCCTAGTCCCGCCCCCCAGCCGGACCGCCCCTATCCGGACCGCCCCTAGCCCCGCCCTTCTTCTCGACCGCCCCTAGCCCCGCCCCCAGCCGGCCCTCCCCTAACTCCAACCAGGCCCGCCTATCTCTCTTTAGCAGCATGTGAAAAATTCAAAGTACAACCAAATCCAAGTGATTCTTTTGTTTGTTTGTTTGTTTTTCATTAGAAGTATCATTTACTGTATTTTGAATAACAAGAAGAGAGTAACAGAAAGGTAACTAATTCAAGCTAACTTACAGCTGGATGGTGTATTGTTGATGAAATGCACACAGAAGGGACCTTGGTGTGTTTTTTGTTTTGTTTTGTTTTTGACTACAAGGTACATTAGGATTTTTTATATATTACATTTATTAGCAATTTAAGGTCGTATTTAGAACAAGACACATCTCACAGTAATTCATATAAATATCTACCTATATACACTGATACAATTGTATGGACTGAGGAATAATTTTATAATGGCAAGGTTAAACTTGAAACTTGTCTTCAAAGCACGTTTATAAGAGGTAAGAAATGTGGTCATGTCTTCAGGGTGAGTCACTACTGAGTGAGAGTCATCTGAGAATCATCATCTTTGAGTTCAGGGGAAGATTATGAAAATTTAAATATATATATATTAAAAGACCATAAATATTTTATTGTTGAAAAGTTTATCAGTCGGGAAAGAGACTCATTCTGGATATCACCAATCATTTGGTTTTAGTTCAAACTGTCTAACTCAAATTTCTTTCTTTTATAGAATACAATGATACTTTATAAAACTGAAAGTTTTTCCATATAATATATTCTGGTCACTGCTATCTTTCCCCCATCTTCTTCCCAACCACCTCTACCTCCTCACCATTGAAATTCCATGCCTTTTCCCTCTCTCTAGAAAACAAACAGGTAGTTTAAAAATAAAACTATAAAAACAAATAAAACAAAGGAAAAGCACAATAAACACAAATGTACAGAGATATATACACATAGAAGCACACCAACACAAACAACTCTATAAAAAAACAAAATTAGAAGCCATAATACAAGCAAAGGATCAACAGATAAAAAATTCCCCCCAAAGCAAAATGGGACAAAACTTTTTTTGTTTTTGTTTTGTTTTGTTTTGTTTTTTGTTTTTGTTTTTGTTTGTTTGTTTTTGTAAGGCAAAGGACACTGTCAATAGGACAAAATGGCAGATTGGGCAAAGATCTTCGCTAACTCTTCATCAGACAGTGGGCTAATATCCAAAATATAGAAATATATAAAGAATTCAAGAAGTTAGACTCCAAAAAAACCAAACCAAAATCAAACCAAACAAAAAAACCAACCTACCACCACCAACAACAACAAAAAACCCCAAATAGCCCAATTTTTTTTTAAAATGAGGTACAGAACTAAACAGAATTCTCAACAAAGGAATCTTTGAGTGACTGAGAAGTACTTAAAGAAATGTTCAACATCCTTAGTTATCAGGGAAATGCAAATCAAAAGGACCCTGAGATTCCCCCTCACACCAGTCAGAATGGCTAAGATCAAAAACTCAGGTGACAGCAGATGCTGGTGAGGATGTGGAGATAGGGGAACACTCCTCCAGTGGTGTGGGGATTGAGAACTTACACAACCACTCTGAAAATCAATCTGGCTGTTCCTCAGAAAATTGGAAACAGTACCACCTCAAGACCCAGCTATAGCACTCCTGGGCATATAACCAAAAGATGCTCCACCATACCACAAGGACACATGCTCCGCTATGTTCACAGCAGCTTGTGGAGAGCCTTTTGGGGTGCCGCTTGGCAGGAGTCTGACATTGGCCATGACAAGGAAATGGGCCTCAGGCAGGAATCTGACATTAGGGCATGATAAAGAAGTAAGTTTCGGCAAAAATCTAACTTTAGGCTATAATAGGGAAGTAGGGTAAGGCAGGGATTTTAATCTTAGGGTGCAACAAAAGAAGTTGGGTTCAGGTAAGATTTTGGGCTTGGACAAGGAAGTGGGCTCAAGTATTTTGGTCATTATGACAAGCCCTTATTTTTTTTTAACCGAGTTTTACTTTTTTTATTATATATATTTTTTTATTTACAGTTCAAATGTTATCCCCCATCCTAGTTTCCCCTCCAAAAATCCCCTATCCCCTTCCTCCTCACCCTGCTCCCCAACCCACCCACTCCCATTCTTAGTCCTGGCATTCCCCTACAGGACCTAGGACCTCTCCTCCCATTGATGAACGACTAGACCATCCTCTGCTACATATACAGCTAGAGCCACAAGTCCCACCATGTGTTTTCTTTGATTGGTGGTTTAGTTCTAAGGAGCTCTGGGGGTACTGTTTAGTTCATATTAATGTTCTTCCATCGATATGGGGCTCCAGACCCATTCAGCAACTTGGGTACTTTCTCTAGTTCCTTCACTGGGGACCTTGTGCTCCATCCAATGGATGAATGTGAGCCCTTTTAAACAACTGTCATGGGAGTAATCACGGGACTTTGCTTACTGCCTTGTTATTTCCTTATTGCACTACTGCTCGCCCCTAATACTTGCGTGTAATTAAAATGGTATAAAAAGTGGATTGGGAAAGTTAAACTTGCCTTCAGTCTCAGAGTCCACTGGGGTCGTGCTACAATGTTGTCTAACTGTCTTTTTTCTCTTTAATCCTCACTTCCGCACTGGAGAACTTATTGACTGACTGAGCGGGCTTGGTTTCATTGTAAAAGCCAGAAACTCAAAGCAACCCAGATGCCCCTCAGCCAAAGAATGGATACAGAGAAGGTGGTTAATATATACTGTTCAGCTATTAAAAACAAGGAAACCGTGAATATTGCAGGCAAATGGATGGAACTAGAAAATATCCTGAGTGAGGTAACCCAAACCCAAAAGGACATGCAT
Organism: Mus pahari; assembly: GCF_900095145.1. Classification (NCBI taxonomy): domain Eukaryota; kingdom Metazoa; phylum Chordata; class Mammalia; order Rodentia; family Muridae; genus Mus; species Mus pahari. Next base: position 85,647,231 of record NC_034602.1, read on the forward strand.
GGTCTGGTATTAGCCAGAAAGTTCAGAATACTCACGATATACCCCACAGACCCAAAGAAGTTAAACAAGAAGGAAGGCCCAAGTGAGGATGCTTGAATCCCACTTAGAAGGGGGAACAAAATAGTCATGGGAGGCAGAGGGACAGAGGGATCTGGGTGGGAGTGGGGAATAGTGGGGCAGATCAGGCATGAGAGACAGAAGAGAGGTCCAGAGGGCCAGGAGAATGAATGGAAATCTGCAGCAGCTAGGGGTGGGGGATTATATCATTTCCTCAGCCACCACCAAAGTTCCTTGCTAACAACGTATGAACACATATGCATATTTTAAACAAAGTGTTAAGTGACACTGTCAGAGAAATAAGGATTTGACTGTGGAAATGTGTGCCTTTACGCTAAGTCTGATGTGGGGAGTGGAGAATTCTACAGAATTAGGAATGGACAAAAAGAGCAGGATCTGGCAGGAATAAGTGGAAGTAGGAAGGTGTTACGTCCCCAAATTCCTCTTGACTTCAAGAGCCAGGGGTAGGACTTTTCCGGAAGGACACAGCCTTTGACCCACTTTCAAGTATGTAGATCAAAAAAAATTCACTTATGACCATTCATTATGTCTCCCCTTAGGAAATCAGAGGAAGATAAAAGAGATCTTGTAGGTTTTATGGTCAGTTTTGGAGAAAGGAATTCTCATCTGGATTACCCATCTCACTGGGCAGAGGATTTACTTTCTGTGACCCAAGTGGGAACTGGAGAGAGAGAAAGGAAGGGGGATCCTGCTCCTGAGGTCTCCTCAAAGTACTACAGTTTTTAATTGTGCTTTTAAATTAGCTTACAAAGTAGGGGGTTTCCATGAGTGTCTTCAAAGGTCCTCAGTGAGTGGGAATGTTCTGCCTTCCTGTCCCTCCATCCCTATTCCTGCTTAACCCTTTAACTCCTGGTAGTTCCCCTCCCACCTTCACATGCGCTCTGCTATCCTCTCACCCTCTAAGCACCACCTCACCCATGCTGCCTTCTCTCTTCGGCTTCCCACAAATCAAAAACTCAAAGCCAGGATTCACAGATGTGAGAGCATGTGCAATAGATCTATTCCTGGTTCTGAGTTACCATTCAGAGTTTGTTTTCCAGTTGTATCTCTCTTCCTGAAATTTCCCTTTTCTTTTCTCTTTAAAGCTGAATAAAATGTCATTGTGTATATGCATCACATTTGCAATATCCATTAGTTAATAGACATCTAGACTGGTCCAATTCCTAGTTTTTGTAAACACAGCAACAACGAGCCAGGATGTACAAGGATCTCAGTAGGAGAATATGGTGTCCTTTGGATGTATAGCCAGGAATATAGAGTGGGATCACATAATAATTTTTTTAGCTTTCTGAGGAACCTCCATATTGATTTCCACAGTGGCTATACTGATTTATACTCCCACCCCTCACATAATGGCTAACAATGTTGAATGAACCCTTTAAAAAGTATTTTACTAGTTATTTTTAATTTGTTTAAGAATTCTCTGTTTATCTGACCCACTTTTGGATTGTCTGTTTTCACTTTTGGGGGGCATTTAGTTTCTTAAGTTCTTTGTATACTCTAGATAATTATCCTTGGGTGGATATATGCCTGGACCCATACTGTGGTCTGTTTCTTCTCTGATTGACAGTTTGCTTTGCCCAGCATGGTAGCACATGCTTTTAATCCCAGCATGTGAGAGACATAGCTCTGGGAATTTCAGATCAGGCAGGGCTACATTGTGAGAACCTATCTCCAATGAAGTAATAATAATAATAATAATAATAATAATAATAATAATAACACAAAAATGTTTTTCCCTAGTTCTCTTTTATTGAAAATAGATTTTTTTTCATACAATATATTCTGATTGTGGTTCCCCCAACTCCTCCCAGATTCTCTCCACCTCTCCTCCTACCCAAATCCATTACTTTTCATTCTCTTTCTTATTAGAAAACAAAATAAAGAAGGCATCTGGTACCCAATCTGCTGCACACCTGTGTAGACCCCGTGCATGTGTGTCTCATGCGTGTCTCATGCGTGTCTGTTGCGCTGTGTTTAGAAGGCCTTTTCCCCTCATTGTCTCTCAGTCCCATTGACTCTCGAAATCTTTTCTACAGAGTTCCCCAAGGCCTGATGAGAGATGTCGCATTTAGGACTGCGTGTTGCAAGCGCTCTCACTCTCTGCCCATCATCCACTTGTGGGTCTCCATTTGTTCCCATCTACCGAATGATCCATTGATCTATGGGTATAGCAGAATGTCATCAATCAGGAGTCATTTTATTGCTGTGTGCTTTTAGCAGAAAAGTAGTATTTCATTTTCTCCTAGGTTATGGCCTATAGGGAGGGCTTTGACACCTGAGCAGTGCCAGGGATGGGTCCTTCTCATGGAGAGGGCCTTCAATCCAATCAGATACTGGTTGGTTCTCCCTCAAGTGTGCTTCTATTGCATTAGCACATCTTCCGTGCAAGTCATCACAGTACATGAAAGGGTTGGAAGCTGGGTTGGTGTTTATCTTTTATCTTTTTTTAAAAAACAAAACAAAACAAAACAAAAAAAAAACATGGACGCTTGGTGCTCTGAACCACCTTCATCGAGTCCCATAGGATCGGGTATGTTGTCTTTTTATTTTCACTCATTTCACTTTCGTTCAGTTATAAAGAAGTTTTAAATTCCTTTCTTAATTTCTGTCTTGAGCCATTTTTCATTCAGTGGAGAGCTGTTTAGTTTCTGTGATGTTGTAAGCGTTCTGGTACTTGTTGTTGATATCCAGCTTTATTATGTTGGAGTCTCAGGGAGTTATTTCAATTTTCTTGTATGTATTTAGATTTGTTTTGTATCCAAGTACATGGCCCCTTTTGGCGAAAGTTGCATGAGGTGCTGCGAAGGTATATCCTTTTGGGTTTGGGGGGAATGTTCTGTAAATATCTATTAAGTCCGTTTGGTTTATGATGGCAGTTAGCTCCGGCATTTCTCTGCTTAGTTTTTGTCTGGATGACCTATATGTTGGCACAAGAGGGGTACTGAAGTCACTCACTATCACCACGTGAGGGTCAATATGGGATTTTAGCTGTAGTGGTGTTTATGAGCATGTGAGCCCTTGTGCTTGGAGCATAGATGTGTAGAATTGTAATATACTCTCTGTGATTTTTTTCCTCTAAGTGTGTAATGCCCTTTCCTATCTTTTCTGATCAATTTTGTTTTGAAGTCTATTTTTTTTCAGATATTGAAATGGATACACCAGCTTGGTTATTGGGTCCTCCTTTCATTTTCTATCCATTTACCCTGATGTGATGTCTATCCTTGATATTAAGGTGTATTTCTTGGATACAACAGAAGGATGGGTCCCGGTTTTTAAACCAATCTGTTAGTCTGCATCTTTTTATTGGGAAGTCAAGACCATTGATGTTGAGAGTTGTCAATAAGCAGTGCTGATTGCTCTTATTTTGTTGTTGGGGTGTGTATTTCCTCTCTTTTGATTTGCTTGTCTTGGATATTTATTCTTTGTGTTTTCTTGGGAGTGGTTAACTTCAGGCTGAAGTTTTCCTAGTGCCTTCTGTGGGGCTGGATCTGTAGATAAATACTGCCTGAATTTGTTTTTTTTATTATTATAGAATATTTTTCTTTTGCAATCTATTGTCACTGAAAATTTACTGAGTATAACAGTCTGGGCCGGTGTCCGTTATCTCTTAGAATTTGTAGAACATCTGCCTATTTAGAATCTCCACTGAAAAATCATCACTGGAGAGATGGCTCAGTGGTTAAGAGCACTGACTGCTCTTCCAAAGGTCCCGAGTTCAAATCCCAGCAACCACATGGTGGCTCCCAACCATCTGTAATGAGATCTGACACCCTTTCCTGCTGCGTCTGAAGATAGCCTACAGTGTACTTATGTATAATAATAAATAGATCTAAAAAAAGAAAGGAAGAAGAATCAGATGCGGTTCTAGTGGGTCTTCCTTTACATGTTACTTGGTCTTCCCCCCCTTGCAACTTTTAAAATTCTTTCATTGTTCTGTATGCTTAGTGTTGTGATTATTGTGTTTTAAGGAATTCTTTTCTGGCTCAAGTCTATTTGGTGTTCTTTGAAACTTGATAAGTGTCTCCCTTCTTTAGGCTAGAGAACTTTCCAGCTATTATTTTGTTGAAAATATCTTCTTTGCTTCTGATCTGGGTTCCGTCTCCTTCCTCTATCATATTATTCGTAGATTTGTCTTCATTAAAGTGTTTCAGATTTCTTGGGTTCTTCGTGTCTGGAGTCTTTAAAATTTAACGTTTTCTTTGACCAAGATTCTAATTTCTTCTATCTTGTCTTCAGTGCCTGAGATTCCCTCTTCCATCTCTTGTAGCCTGCGAGGCTTGCCTCTGAGGTAGTTGTTTAAGTTCCCAAATCTTCCTTTTCCAGTTTTACCTCAGTTTGGATTTTCTTTATTGATCCCATTTTTCACGTGTTGGACTGTTTTCTTCATGTCACGGTTTGTTTGTGTCTTCATAGACTTCATTAATGGATTTGTTCATATCCTCTTTAATGTGATTTGCCTAATTAATAATAACTCTCTGGAAGTTCTTGTCTTGTGCTTCAGCTGGTCTTGCATTCCTCAGGGCCTTCAGTTGTGGGACTGCTGGGGTCTCACAGAGACACACTGTCTTAGATGTTTTGGTTGCTTGTGTTTTTACACTGGCAACCAGACATCTGGCTTTGGGATAACTGTAATTCTAGATGTTGATATCTGTTCTTGCCTTTATTTAGTGGTTTCTGTTGCCCTCTCTGGATCTTAGAAAAATGTCACGGGTGTGGGTTGTTTAGTAGGGAGTGCTCCTGAGAGCCTGCTGTCTTGCTGTTCGGCCACTGGGTGTCCTGGGTGTTTGTAGGTACTGGAAGCTGACAATGGGGACTTGTCCTTGTTGTCAGAGGGTCCGCAGGAGGGAAGAAAGCTGTCTCTGCCATAGTGGTCGGCAGTGCATAGTCCCCTGAGAATGGAGGCAGAGGGGTAGAAGAGGTCCCAGCAGGTGGTCTGCTATAGGTCTGAATTATTATCATTGGGTGACATAATTGGGGGATATATAATTGGAGAGAGTGGAGGCCACCTAGCTGGTTCCCTGGGTGATGTGGCCAGCATGTTTTCAGGAAGTACCTCTGAGTGTTTGGTGGCTGAGACGGGGGGTGGGGGGGAGGGCTAAAAACTTGACAAATTTATAACATTTTATTTATTATTGGCCTTACTTACTGAGCAGTTGGGGTCCTAGCCAGAATGCCCTTCCCTGTGCCTATGCCTCCGTCTTAAAGTGTACTCTCCACTTTTTTCTTTTGCTTCTAAGCTTCAGGTCTTACGCTATGGTTCTTGGGTCCATTTTGTGTTGAGGTTTGTGCGGGGTGCGAGATCAGGGCTTAGTTTCATTCTTCTACATCGAGATACCTGGTTTTCCCAGCACTACTTGTTGAAGATGCTGGTTTTTCTCAAGGTGTTTGTATTGTATGGACTTGTATTTCAGTCCCCTGCTCTATTCTATTGGCCCATCTTACTTCTGTGCGAGCACTATGCTGTCTGCATTACCTTGTCTGTGATGTATAACTTGACATTAGGAAGGACGGTGCTCCCAGAGGATTCGTTTTGTTCAGTGTTGCTTTGACTATCAGTAGCCTTTTGTGCTTTCCTGCAAATTTTAAGATTTCTATTTCTGTGAAGAATATCACTGTCTATTTGATTCAGTCTGTATTGATTCTGTAGATTGCTTTTGGTAGGATGGTCATCTTCACGGGATTGTTATTTTCCGACCCATGAGCACGGGAGGTCTTTCTGTCTTCTAGAATCTTCCACAATTTGGTTCTTCAGGTTTTAAAGTTTGTTACAGAAGTCTTTTGTATCCTTGCTTAGGTGTATTCCAAGGTACTTCTTTAGGATATTATAAGTGGAAGTCCTCTGCCCCTCCAGTTTTTCTCTTTCAAGTGTGGCTGTCATTGGCATGTGGAAGGGGTAATGGTTTCTACCTGTTAATTTCAGACCCTGTTATTTGGCTGAAAGTGTTTATCAGTTCTAAGAGTTTTGTGATGGATTATGTATAAAATCCTATCATCTGCAAAAAGATCTGTTGACTTCTTCATTTCCTATTTATATTCCCCTTCCCCCTCTCATGCCTATCTCGGTAGCTAATGCTTCAAGTGTTGCACTGAATAAAAGGGAAGAAAGTAAGCAACCATGTCTTGCTTTTGAATTTAGTGGAAAAACATTTTTGTCAAGAAAACATTTTTGTTTATTGAGATGACCATGTGATTTCTGTGTTTTGGAACATTTATGCAATTTAAAACACACATTGATTTATATATATTGAAACATCCCACATTTCTGGAATAATGCAAACTTGATCATGGTGAACACTTTTGATATTTTCTTGATTTTGGTGTGTAAGTATTTTATTGGGAATATTTGCATTTAATTGATCAGGAAAACTGGCCTGTAATTTTAATTTCTATTGGGTCCCTACCTGGCTTTGAGCTTAGTGTAATTTAGCTTTGTAAAAAGAGCTGGTGGGGTTCCATCCTTTTCTATTTACGGAGCGTTTGGGAAGCATCGGCGTTCACTGCTTTTTAAATGTGTGGGAAAATTCACCGGTGACTCTAGCTGAGCCTAGATTGTTTATAGTTGGGACAATTGTGAATTTTAGCTTCTATCCACTGTTTGGTATAAAACTGTTTAAATTGTTTGTCTAATCTTGGTTTCAAAATCTACTCAATTCTCCAAAATTTTCCACTTCATTGGAATATCTGTTTTTTTTTTTTTTTTTTTTTTTATGTAAGATACAATTTTCTGAATACCACTGGTGCCTATTTTAATGGCCACCTTTCCATTTCTTTATTTGGGGTCTTCTCTCTTTTTGTTTTGGTTAGTTTCACTAAGTGTCTCTCATTCCTACACCCCCTCGGCTTTTTCCGACTAAGCATCTCTATGTAGCCCTGGCTCTCCTGGAGCTCTCTGTGTAGACCAGCCTGGCCTTGAACTCTGAGAGATTCACTTGTCTCTGCCTCTCAGGTGCTGGAATAAAAGTTGTGCGCCATCACACTTGGCTTGTTCGCCTTATTAACGAGCCCACAGCTTGTTCATTCTTTGTCTTGTTCTTGTTTGTTTCCAATTCATTATTCCCCCCCCCCCGACTGTAATAGCTTCTTTCTACTGATTTAGGGTTTGGTTTGTTCTTCTGGGCCCCGAGGTACATAATTTATCTTTTTGAGATCATTGTGGTTTCTTAACATAGGCACTTAGAGACAGGAACTCCATTCTTAGGTCTGTTGATTCTACCACATGTGTTTTGATGTGTTATGCTTTCATTTTCTTCTAGGATTTTTTTTTATTCTTGAATTATTCAAGGACCCCTTTGTCATTCCACAGTGTGTTACTTAATCTCCATGACGTTGTGTGCCGTCTAAGGCTCCCATACCGTTGACGTATTTTTGAGTCTCATACCATTGTGATCAGACAGGATGCTAACAGCTACTTCCATCTCCTGTCCTTGTCGCTGAGACTTGCTTTGTGTCGCTTTGTGTCCTGATTGATTTTGGAGACAGTTCCGCATTGAGAGGGCTGTGGACTCCGAAACAGCAGTTCAATAGAATGTTCTGTATGTGTCAGTAAAATCCACCTGTTGTCATCTAATTACCACCCCCCACCCCCTTGGAAAGGCATGTCAATTTGTGAGAAAGGGGAACTGAAGGCACATAGCTCTTCTGTGCTAGTGTTAATCTGTGTCCTTCTGCCTCATGTTTCTTTGGATATGTTCAGGGTATGCATTTTAGAACCTCAGCATCCCCCTGATGGACTGGTTCCTTAATCTGTATGGAGTGACCACTTCTACCTTTTTTCGTTAGTTTTTGTTTGAAGTCTATATTGTCACATGTGAGGACAGTGACACCTGTCTGATTTGGGCCTATTTGCCTGGAATGCGCGTTCCCATCCTGTCATCCTAAGGTTGTATCTGGCTGTTGAAGTGATGCACGCTTCCCGAAGGCAGCAATTACAGGGTCCCTGCTTTTACTAGTGTGTGTTTTCTGGTCTGAGATTTGGTATCTTCGATATTGAATGTTATAACTGAAAAGATGTATGTTGGTTCTTGTTATTTTGTGGATGTTTAGTATCCCTTTTTCCCCTTTTTATGTGCAGCTTTATATTTTCCCCTGCAGTCTGAAGGATTCATTCCATTGTTTTCTGTAGAGCTAGCTTAGTGGTTATGAATTCCTTTAACCTATTTTTATTTCAGGAAGTTTCCATTTTTTTTTCATTCAATTATGACAGAAAGCTTTACTGGGTATACTAATTTGGGTTGGAAGCTGTTGTCTTTCAGAACTTGAAATATATCTGTTCAGGCCTCCTGCTTTTAAAGTTTTGATTGAATAATCTGCTGTTTGTTATTCTGATAGGTATTTGACTAGCTGTCTCTTTCTTATTGTTTTCAGTGTACATCTTTACTCTGCATGTTTAGTGTGTGGATAACAGTATGAGGAGGGGATACCTTATGAGGTACAGCTTTGAGGGTCACGTTGCATAGGCAAATGCCCTACCTATTCAAATGTCTTCTTTATTAAATACAGAGGGTTGATACTGAAATAATTTTTAATCAAGAATTGTCCTTCTTACTGACTCATAAACTATTCACAGTATAAACACATGCATAAGTATAAAAAAAGAAAGAAAAATAGTTGGTTTCGACCTTGAGGATGCTCCCAAATTAGTCCATTCTGTCTTAAGTGGCTCCATGACAGTTTTAATCTTTTTTTTTTTTTTTTAAAGTTATGATTATTGTTCGTTAGCTGTGACAGGAATACTGCTGTGTTACTTAGGGTCTCTTGGAACTCATGATTTTTCCTTCTTCAGCCTACTGAAGGCTGGATTAGAGATTCCCCCCCCCCCCCCCGCATGGACCAGCTTTTGATGGGGTGTGTTTTGTGTATACATACGCTGTGCAGAAGTGCTGCCCTGCGCACACATCTTTTGTTACATTTTATTTCACACTAGAGTGCTGGGGGAGGCTGCCCTGAAACTGCTGATGCCCTTGCCCGAGTCGCCTGAGTGCTGGGACTGTGGTGTGGACCACCGCCTCCTCACTGTGGAAGGTCATCTGGGTTCGTCTTTGTTTGATTTCTGTTACTGAGATAAACACTGTGACCCTAAGCAATCCTTGAATTCTTCTAGGACCTGCTTGGCATTCAGCAGTTGTTACTTCATGACTTTGTGTATGTTCTAAGGTTTCCATACTCTTGGTTTCATCTTATACCTCTGACCTGATAGGATATCAGGAGTCATTTCAAGTCCCTATGTTTGTTGAGACTTCCTTTGTGTCCTGCTACTTTGGGTTTATTTCATCTTACAAGTTGTAGCCCATCACCCGGGGACACTAGCCAGAGGCACATTATAGAGCAGGAAACAGTACAGCTTACCGATGCTGATGCTAAGCTCCTCTGTTGCTCTAAGAGTCCTCCCTTTTATTCTGAAATATTTGTAGAGCCGGAGAGAGGTCTGGTTCATGGTAAACAGTGTGCAGACACTGGACAATGATATTTAATCTCCAAATGGCTGCACTTTCAACACTGAATTCCCTCACAAGTGATAGACAAGGCTTGATAACTAAGAAGACACTGAGTAACCACAGGGTTTTAAAAATAACAAATCAAAAACAAAAACAAAAACAAAAAACCCCAGGTGTATTGATCTACCCTGTAATCCCAGAATTAGGGAGGCGGAGACTGGGCTTCTCTGTGAGTTCCAGGCCAGCCTCAGCTACAGAGGGTCTTTTAATTCATGTGCTTCTTCTCTATCGTTAGATCCCAGCCTCAGATTTGTCTTGATTTTTAGCCAGCACTTACCAGCCTTTTCCAGCGTCCTGGAGGGAGCATGCGCTTTACGCCCAGGTGAGTCTGAGAATTACCTCTGTGGCTATGAGCAAGGCTTTGTTTCTCCCTTCTGTTAAGTGAGCGTCATTCCGACCAGCCCAATGACTTGTCCTGGGTATCAAATGGAAACATACGGCTGTATGTCGTATTGGCTGTAGAAAAGGCATTGATAATGTCCAGTTCCTTCTTCTGCGCCATCTTCAATTCCTGACGAATAAATGCCTCATTGACAAGTTTGTTCAGGTCTGATGAGATCCCTCTGGTTTAAGAGACTGGAAAGAGTAAGTTAAATAAAGCCAGTGATGTGAAATATTCATCAGGTGCAGTCAATGGGCCCTCTTAAAATTAGAGAACAATATCAATATAAAGAAAACAAAACAGTGAAGAATTTGGAACACAAAACTATTTTTTTCTTTGAAACTTATTTCTTAGTCATGAATTCTAACCCATGCATGACTAGCAAGTGAGCAAATTGTGTTTCTTATTTGATCGAACTGCTGTATCATTATTTTTTAACACTTATATTTGATTAGAAACAGGACCACTACCCGCAGAGCTCAAAATCCTAAACAAATTCCAACATGAAAGAACGGTCAATGTCACCGGTAAAGAGACAAGGGTAGGTGTGGTCCTTCTCACAAGTGAGAATGAGTTTAACAGTTCTCCTGGCTCTGAATGGCATCTTTAGAGCTGAGGCAGAGCAGCGCTGGCTTGGTTATCCAGCTGTTGGTTGTGCGCAGCTTAGGGCCATATCCCTACCACATGCAGAATGCGGTCGGCACAATTTACCCAGAGTACCTTGCAACGCAGCGGCGTTTTCGGAATAGGTCAGCACTGCCCAGACGGACACTGAGAAAACAAACCACAGGAAGCTGAATATTGTTGGGAGTGAGATGAGTAGGGAAAAATTTAAAGCATAAAGTGTATTTTTAAGGATGAATGGCATGAGATAAGGAAGCTGGAGTGCCCAGAATCTTATCAGCCGCTGTAAACTCTTCAAAGTCAGAGAACAGAGCTGGCTTTTTGTACACAGGCTAAATAACGCAGCACTGGAAAGTAGCTATGCACAGCAAATGCCTATTGAGCAGACAAGGGGTTATGTGCCCTAAAGTGAGGGGTGGGGAGCAGAACTCCGCAAACTATATGTATGCCCCCAGCTTTGCTGAAGATCCTGGAGTTGTACATGGAGGTGGACGGTTGTGAGCTCCTTTTATAAGGTCTTTAATAATGGCGATGCTCAGTCAGTAAAGCGCCTGCGTGGGTAAGGACGAGGAAAGCTGGACATGATGACGTGTGCCTGTAGTCCCCCTCTGTGGATGTGGAGGCTCCCTGGAGCTTGCTGGCTCGCTGGCCTTGCTGAATTGGTGAGCTCCTGGTCCAGTAAAACATCCTGTCTCAACCGGGTGTGGTGGCACACGCCTTTAATCCCAGCGTTCGGGAGGCAGAGGCAGGCGAATTTCTGAGGTCGAGGCCAGCCTGCTCTACAGAGAGAGTTCCAGGACAGCCAGGGCTACACAGAGAAACCCTGTCTCGAACCCCCTCCCCCTCAAAAAATCCTGTCTCAAAAAAAAAAAAATGCAAAGGGACAGGTAAAAGACCAGGACACTGACTCTGGTCTACACACTCGTGTGTGCAAACACACACACACACACACACACACACACACACACACACACACACACACACACA
>NC_034602.1:85658884-85661885 GCF_900095145.1 Mus pahari
ACACACACACACACACACACACACACACACACACACACACACACACACACATACACACACGCTAAAGGACAGTTTCCTTTTTGTCTTCAAGGGTTCCTATGAAAACCAGAGCAGTGTTCTGAATAACAGCTCTTTCCAAGTCAAGTTATTTTGGCTTTCAATGTCAGGAAATGTAATATGAAGGAATACACTACTGTTGGGGTTTTACTGGGGGACAGGCACTTCCAGAGTACTAGGGGTCACCTGTGCAATTTAGCTGTAGTTACACTGGCTTCCTGCAGATGGCAGTCTTCTCCCGCAGAACTGTTAGCCTTGGACCACCTCAGCCCCACTTCCCTGCTGCATTAGGCTGTGCTGAGATAAGGTTTTAAGGTTGGCAAAAGCTTTTGAAAGGGACTCAGTTTATTATCAATATATGAGTTAGACATCCTAAATGTAAAGTAGGCATACAATTAGAAAATTATATGTAATGAAAAGACAGAAACCCACAATTTACTTTTTGTAAAATCTAAATTTGGTTCCGTTTTCCTCAGGGAATCAAGGGGAAAGTTACTTCGAAGCTTAGGTACAGGAGGCACACGGAAGGCTTGGCCCCTCTGTGCTTCATCTTGAACCATTCCTCTACTTCACTTTTGACTTCTTAGGATTTCAGGTAATGGTCTGAGCTTGTAAGGTCAGATGGGCATCTCATAAGTTGTGACTGTATTTTGGTTGGTGGCCCAGTTCATAGGCCTCACTTCCTCCTGGGTCTCAGTTGGTTTTTCCTGCTGCCCTGATGTCATAGCTGGTCCTAGAAATGCTGGCCTTCAGGATCTTGTCAAGTATAGGATGGAACCATGAAGCAGAGGTATCAAAGGGTCCAGGACTAACAACTGTGCTAGTCCTACACAGGACAATCACAAGGCGCACCTTTGGGCTTGCACTGCAGTCTTCATGGCCCAGTATGGGAGCCGTGTTTAGTTCCGGCGTGGCTCTAGCCTGTCAGCGTGTTGTGCTCAGAGACAGTGCTTGCTTTCTGGAACCCCTTTTGAAACATAGGGGTTCTCATCTCAATGACCTGAGATTTTTTACCTGTTCCATCAGCTGCAATGTCGAGGCGGTACTTCTCAGGGATAGCCTGCTAATCATTAGCTTGTCAATCTCGAGGATTATTGTTAAGAGAATCAAAGCAAATTCTTAACTCTCAGCTACAGAACCAGTTTTAAGAAAACACAGCTGGGGAGCAACAAAGCAGAGGGCGCTCAGGGACTACTAGCAGGTTTTGGAGCACTGATTTAAAAAAAAAAAAAAATCTGATAATAGTCCTGGCCTGCCTTGCTTTCTCTTTCCATTGGTGATATTTGTAATTCTCTTACAAATTTGTAAGATATTTGATATTTGTAATTCTCGTAATCTTTATTTTCTTCTAGTTAGTATTATTTTTACTATTTTTGTTAAATGTGTAGGTGTTTTGTCTTCATGTATGACTACAATGTGCCTATGCAATGTCCTTAGACACAGAAGAGGGCATGGGATGTCCTGGGATCACAGCAACAGTGAACTGCCACACTGGTGCTGGGGATTGAGTCTGGATTCTCTGAATCGCCCCCCCCCCCGCTTAAACTGCTGACTCATCACTCCAGCTCCAGTACATGTTTTTCTTTATTTTCAATTAAGTCATCCCTAAGGATTTTACTCCCTAAGAAGAGTTGAGAATGGCCAGTGTTCGGTGTGTGTAAGAAAACATCCACGCCATTAGCTTCAAGGACTCCTAAATTCTCTCCCTAGTTTTCCTGGATTAAGTGTGGGATGGTCAGAAAGCGGGAGGGATGGATGGTCAGAACTTTGGAAAGCCTTTCTCCTTTTCCTGTTGGTTTCACCTCTTCTGACTTTTCTTTTCTTCCATATCTTCCTTTGCAAGGAGTGATCTTTAAAGATATGAGATTAGAATTCCACCAAAGGCAGATTCCTTCCTTGAGAAAGTGCTCTTAAAATCCCCAGGAGGAAGCAGCTAGCTAGTCACTACAGGGAGCATTCCTATTCTGCTCTCTGCAACTTTGTTTCCTCTCATCCTGGGATTCATTTTCATCTTGTTTAGAAACCGGAGAGGGAGCCCTACGATAATAGTTAATAAATCCCCAATGCATGTGCATAGACTATTTAAGGATAAAGAAACCCGACTCCTACCTGTCCAGAGGAATAGGGCAAGTAATAGTGAGAGCTCCCTGGGGGGAAATACTTCTTTGTAAACACGAACAAACCCACTAACGTAAATGCGCACCCCCTGCTTCTGTTTCCATACTGGAACGCGAGACTCTATGCGCAGTAACAGGAAGTGCCGTATTTCGTTCATATCTACATCCCAGCTCTCAGTACAGCACCTGCCACGTGGTAATAGCTACTGAAATAAAACTCAAAAAGCTGCCCATGGATCGGCCCGTGTTACTTCCTGTTCATCAATAAAAGATAGCCTCACTTTCATATATATGTGTCAAACACTTTCTTATAAATAGAGTTATGGGATTTGTCCTGGGTGCAGCAGCATCTTAGAGGAAGATGCAAGAATAGGTATCTGGGGTATTTAGAGCCATCCTGTAGCCATAGTCATAGAAAAACAAAGCGAGAAGATTAAGGAAACCTTCTTAGCAGGTTGCAATGCGTCCTGTGATGGGTAGAGGGCAATGTTGGCACACAAAATGTAAGAAGCATTTTCAGAAGAGGCGACCAGGCTTCAGTCAGTTGCTTGAGCCTCGTTTCCATCATCACAGCAGCAGCACCACCACCATTATTAATAGCGGCCTATGTCATGGCTAGTAAGTGGGACCACTGATTTTCTTTTGAACCCAAGTTTTCTCACTTTTAGCTCAATATGTTTCTCCGGGACATTATAATGATTTCTTTCAATGGCTTTGTCTTTTGTTAGTTACATATGTTTTGTTATAAGAGTAATATTACCAGGGGATGGAGAGATTGCTCAGTGGTTAAGAGCACTGACTGCTCTTTCAAAGGTCCTGAGTTCAAA
>NC_034602.1:85661920-85678861 GCF_900095145.1 Mus pahari
AGCTACAGTGTACTTACATATAAAAATAAATAATAAATAAATCTTAAAAAAAAAGAGTAATATTATCATTGCAGAAATTCAAACTTAGAAGAGTTTTTTTTTTTTTTTTTTTTTTTTTTTTTTTTTTTTTTTTTTTTGTTCTTTCCACCGCCTCCTCTTTCTCTTTCTTCTTAAGACAAACAAGGTCTCGCTCGGCAACCCAGACTAGCCTGAAACTTGAGGTCATCCTCCTGCATCAGCTTCTAGGCAGAGCACCTATGCTTATAAAGGCAAAAGTTCTCATGACTTTAACCTTCTCTCATACACTAAGTATAGGTTTTGGTATTTTCCTATGTGTAAACAGATCTATTGCTGTATTATAGATGAAAGCATACTATATTTACAACTTTATATCTCGTCTTAAATTGGTCAGTAGACAATCTGGGTTGATGTGCTACTTGACTTTCTGTACTTTTTAAAACTGATACTTGTGGGCTACATCAAGATGTTGATCCTGCAGTCCCTAGCAATTGTTTTTTCCTCCTATTCTTTCCAGATTGGCATTACTGTGATTTTAGCCATTTTAATTTGTAACACATGGTGTGATTCAAAGCACTGAGTCTTAGCATCTGTCAATGATAAGATCATTCCTTTTAGTGATATGAGGATAGTTGCCAATAGCATGGCAGAATTTGGCGGTCCATTGTGATGTTGTTAATGGCAGCAAAAAAGAACTTATGGGGAATGGCTTTTTCTACTTAAGCCTCAGCCAGTTCTTTGAAGTTTCCTTTAGCTCTCCACACAAAATTAAAACCAAGGAAACTTTGGATTTTTTCCAAAGCAAAATCTTTTTTTTTTTTTTTTTCTGTGCCCAAGGTTTGTATGATACAGATAATTTAATAGGGCTAGCTGATAATACTATGTCACTTCCCAAAGTGTTGACATTGTATGCTGGAGTGTTAATAACAGGGTATATATGAAGGTGCAGGGAATGGAAACCTAAGGGATTCGGGAGATGGGAAGCACAGAGACCATCGGATGAGAGCCGTAGACTTTGGAGTATCTGGGTATCACCAGAGTTTGGAGTCCCTGAGCACTGCCTTTGAGAGCGCTGATGTGAGAGTTCCTTGATTTGAACTCGGCTATTTATTTCTCGTATTGTTCCTTTGAGCTTCAGATTTTGTGTGCATCTTTCTTGTGTGTTTGGACATCTAAGCAGGCTATAATATGCATTGTGCAGGATATAATATGTATTGTGCTCACCAAGAATATTTGCCTGGTTGCCCTTTCTCATAATTTGTAAGGTAGACACATACTTGAGATATTGGGCATGTGTGCCCATTATCCTGATACCGGTTAAATAAAATTACTCGACATTATTGATATCATACAGTTCTTGAAGATAGGGCTAATTTCTTTTGGATAGTCCTAATTGTTCAACATGGCAAACAGCCATGAATTGGTCGTTAATATGTAAGGTTGGCTGATTGACTTGCCAGATAGGTAGACAGATGAATAAACCATGAGGCTGGGCTACTTCTAACAGGAGGCTATCTTAAGTTGCTTCTTAGTAAATATTTTAGTGTCCTAAGGACACATCTGACTAATGACACAAGTATACTGTGGTAACTGATCTAGATGTTATCTTTGGATGTATTAAAAACTGATTCAATTTGTCACAGTTTAAAGAACCCACCAGATTGATGGATTAACACAAAATACGTAGTGAATATGATTGAGAAATTTGTGTAACTCAGCTTTCAAAGATACATTTTTCTTAAATATTATCATAATCATATCTGGGGCTTGGCAAATGATATGATCTCCATATAAGTCTTAAGG
This sequence comes from Mus pahari, assembly GCF_900095145.1. Classification (NCBI taxonomy): domain Eukaryota; kingdom Metazoa; phylum Chordata; class Mammalia; order Rodentia; family Muridae; genus Mus; species Mus pahari. The sequence continues at coordinate 85,663,742 of NC_034602.1, forward strand.
CATAGAATTTCTTTTTTTGGGTGCTGGAAAACAAACTTAGGTCTCATGAATATGTACAGTATTTTACAGCAGAGTCACAATTCAACCCTGGATTTTTAAAAAAAAAAATCCCCTCTCCTTTGATAGAAACATTGCCTGATTAGGACAAGACAATGGTATCACCAGGAACCAAGAAAAGGAAGAAAACTAAGAATACTTGTATGACCAACCGAAATGTGCACTCTACCAAGAGTCGTATTTCCACCAATTTACTGGGGTAACAGTGATGGGGTGACGTGAATTCTGGAAACCATTGTCCTTTGCTGTTTGTTTCTAAGTCAAAATTCCTCTTCCTGTAGCTTATTAGATACTGTCTTTTTCATCTCACTGGCAGAAACCAGTGTGTGGGGAAAGTGCTTCATGAATCCCCTGTGTGAATCATGCTCATGGGTGCTTAGACACACATGTCTGATGGTAGAGATGGTACAGAGTGATAAGGTCACATTCCTGGGCTCGCCTCGAACTAAGAGAGCCTAGTTAGTACTCTTTACTCAACACTAGCTAGTCTACCTGGTTAAGGGGCCTAATTAGACCTCTTTGCTCAACACTAACTAGTCTACCTGGTTAAGGAGCCTAGTTACTGTTCGTTGCTCAGTACTAACTAGTCTACCTGGCTAAGGTACTACCTAGTTAATCCTCTTTGCTCAACGCTTACTAATCTACCTAGTTAAGGGGCCTATTTAGCCCTTTTTGCTTAGCACTAACTAAGCAAAAAGGGATTTCAAGAGATCACGACTCAGTCTTCTTTGGTTTTATTTTTCTTATTATCATTCCCCATCCAGAAAATAGAATAGAAAAGTGAGTCAGGTTGGATGCTATAATAACCTATAATAAGTCTCATGGTTTTTCCATCAGAATTTTCCATATTACATTTGGGTTAATATATTCTCATTTTATGTGATTATTTAAATGTTACGGAAGAAAATGGGAATTACTAGAAATATGTGTTCACTTGGGGATTTACCTGCGGAAAGGTAGGTGCTTATTTTCTTTGGTTGATACGATGGTGGAGAAGCTGCTTATTTTTGGTGCTCTAAAATGTAACATTTCAAAGCCATTGGTGCTATATTAACATTTCTTTATTGGCTTATGATTGGCACAAAATTTAATCTGTAGATAGACAGGCAAAAAAAAACATGACTGCATTTTACTCAAGTTTACCTAACTTCCATTAACCCAACCTGCACTGGGTTAAATAATGTTCTTCACCTCAATTTTTGCCCACTGAGGATCAGTGAATGTGACCCCATTTTAAAATGAGGTCTTTGCCAGATATATTCAAATTCAGATGAGATCATGCTGAGTTAGGTCAGACTCTTAAGAAGCAATTGGAAATTTGGGCACAGTGCACTGAGGGAAAGCCATGTGGAGTTGGAGGCAGTGATTGTAGACATGCTTCTGTAAGTCAAGGAACAGAAAGATCCGTTGGAGACTGCTAGACTACAGGAGGCAAGGGTACTTTCTTCCTTAAGAGATTTTGAGGGAATATGGCCTTGCCACCATCTGAACTTCAGAAGAGCCCCTGTGAAGAGAATTAGTGTTCAAAATGTCACTATTGTCCCTGTAGGAAACTTGAGGTTAGAGAGTAGAAACAAGAGGAGATAGGAAGGGGTCTTTTTCATTCCCTTCTCCCATCATAAGCCTCTGCTTTGAAGCCATAAATACTATACTATATACACTGACTTTGGATAGAGTGTGTTAATGACAAGAAATTATTGAGTTATCAGCTATTATTATATAAAATTGACACCCACACTTCCAGGGAAAGATATTTAAAAACCCTTCCAGCTTCACATAAACAAACTTTTAACATATAGGCTTAAACAGGTATTAGCAGTTCTTTGTGATTTCTGGATTGGTTAGGGAGCCAAATCATCTATACTGGGGGACAGACTTCCCATTCTGGTGCCCAAGCTGCTGATGAACTCAGGTGATTTAGCTAAGCCACATCAGGTTAAGAAATCCTGAGTGGAGAATGTCTTGCTTCTCTTAATAGATGCCGTCACGGGCAACTTTTACTTTATTGGGCTGTTGATTTTCTTATTAATGCATGTTAGATGCTCGGACATTGCTATTGCTAAAATGATGCTGCCGTGCATTTCCTTTATGATTTAGGGCCATAGTGTGAATGGAAGTAGCTTTTCACATTCAGACTGCAGAGACACTGATATAAAGATCTTTATAATGTCATTTTTTGGATGTTCTCTTATTAGACTGCTATAGTCTATCATCCAACAATCTACATCTATATCTGTATCTGTGTATATCTAATCTATATCTATATACTGTATTTTTTCCTTCACGTGAGTTTCATTAGCTCAAAAAAGAAGCTGCTGGTTAAAGAGATCTGCTAACACATGCTTCCCAGACTGCCTGGCCTTCAGATGCGCTAAAGTTTCTGTTAGTAGACAGAGTGGAGAAGTGAGGCCTCTGCATGCCCATCCAAGTCCTGAGGCCTGTAGATATGCCTCTTCCAGAGTGTGGAGGTTCAGGGCGTTTGAGAGACTGTGTGGTAGTGGCTTACCCAGTACAGTGAGCCTACTGGGAAGTGATGGAACCTTTAGGAGGTGGGGCTGAGTGAGAGATCTGTAAGTCATTGGATGGGGTGTGTGTGTGTGTGTGTGTGTGTGTGTGTGTGTGTACATCCGAAGGAGATGATACAACTAGGACCTCCTCCTCTTCAGCTTCCAGGCCATGGATAGAAACTTTCCATTCGCTCTCAGCTCTTGACATGATTTATCCCATAGGCCCAGAACATTGACACCAACCAACCATGAAACAACCCAAGAAGACCCTTTCTCTTGGTAAGTGATTATCTCAGGGAGTTAAGAATTAGAGCGCTACCTGTTTTCCTGATTTCCCCTTTTCCTGTAGCAGTTCTGGCAGGCAGTTCAGTTTTAGTAGGAGACACTGATGCCTGCGGGGCTGGAACACCAGGATGAAGAACTTACGCCATGGTCAGAGGATAGATATCCGTTCTCTCCCTCTACCATGTGGATTCCAGGAGGTGGAAATAATCCAATTCAAGTTGTCAATCTTGACAAAAAGTGCCTTTACCCCTTGAAACTTCCTCCTGGTCCCTGGGAAATGCTTTCCATAATGACTGAAAGCTACAGAAACATCCCTTCCATTAATCCTAGTATGAAGTAACTCTCAGAATCTACTCTAAATTGATCCTCCCCCCCCTTTAAAAAAATAAACAGACAAAAAAACAAAGGATGATATATGTTCCCAGAATGAAAGATTTCCCTATCTGTGAATTCTGCTTTTAGGCTTATGGTATTTCATTCCATGCTGTATTGAGGCATATCAATTTAGTTATAAGAACACAAGTAAGAGAAACACTTCAATTTTGTATGTGTCTAAATGTAGACAAGTAGGTGAATCCTTTAGTGAGCCCCCCCCCCCATTTCAAATAGCAAAGTTGATTTCCTGCTTTGGGTTCTGTAATAAAGTAGCTTTGACCATCTCACCACCCTTGTCTGAGCCATCTTATCTACCTGGTACTGGATGATCGCAACAGTTACTATTTGAAATTAAAACGCTCTCCAACGGACTGAGGAGCTTTGAGTCATAGTGTGAGTCCACTGAGTTTCTCCCCAGTGAGCTTCTCCTAATGATTTTAAATTGATCTGTTGGAAAGAAAATGCCTCTGCAAGTTTTAATCTTGCCTTCGGTGTATGACCCTGCATAAGGTCTTCTCAAGGAATGAGTGATAATTTAAATTCATGCCTTCCAGCTGTGACTTTGTGTATGAAGGACAGTGCCATCTTTCTTCTGATGCTTTCCTCAGAAGAAAATTCCCACCAGGGGGCTTTTTTTGAGGAGTTGTAGCATGGGGGTCTGTGTGCTCCCTGTGTGTTGATACACTGAACACGGAATGTTGATGAGGCATGAGGCAGAACAGCTTGTCCCTCCACAGCTATTTTGACTTTGCAATGTTGGCAGCAGTTGAGAGAGAGAGAGAGAGAGAGAGAGAGAGAGAGAGAGAGAGAGAGAGAGAGAGAGAGAGAGAGAGAGAGAGAGAGAGAGAAGTGGGAAAAAGAGGAAAAAGTTGAGTGTGTTAATTAACCAAACACATGGTGCTTAGAAGGCTAAGGAACAACTAGGCTATTCTTGGTCTCCAGAGCACAGGAACTTTTACTTCTAGTTCATGAATGAACAGTACTTGGAGCGTCTCTAAATGTCCTTGATCTTTGCAAGTGTTAACAGGAACAATTGGTGCAGCTAATGAATTATCAAGTTTTAGCACAAGGAAGATATGGCCAAATAAAGGCTGCCTCAACAGATCCAGAACAAGACTACGAATAGGAGACCAATTGCCAAAACACCCCAGTTATGTTATATACTAGTCACTAAGGATTATCCAGAAGAAGTGAACAGTAAGTTTTACTGGAACAGAGAGGCTTTTTAGAGAAAATAAGTGACAGTTTTGAGTTGTATATATATGGTAATGTGTCAGATCTGAACTAAGGCTTTAAGAGGCATGGCTGTTTCCTTTGGCCTTTCTTATATTTCTGCCATCTGTCGTGACTGCAACATGCCACCGTTAGCCAGAGATCTTTTTGCTTGAGTTTCAGAATCCCAGATACAAGAAACCAGCTTAAATCTGTGCCAGTCTTGGACTAATTGAACTCTGCCAACTTACTACTGACCTGCAGACAGGTGAGAGAGAGAGAGAAATGGATGGGGTTTTGTTTGTTTGTTTGTTTGTTTGAAACTTCTGAGGTTTAGCAATTGTTTACTACGTAGGCTACTGGAAAAACCTCAACGAATACACTTTAACTAAATGTCTCTTTTGTAGAAGTTGTTAGCATGTGAGGCAGATCTTAGAGCCTGCCTCAGTTTCCCCTTGTCATGTTAGTTTCTCATCCCAAGCTGTCATTGTGGCTTACCACCGGCTCTAACACAGAACCTGTGATAGTTCTCATAGCCTTTGCAATTCACATGAAGCCCACAGCTGTATGGGGTGCCTAGAGTCTTATCTACCACTGAAAGCTAATGACTCAACTCATAGGAAGCTGAAGGTGGGTGGGAGAAAGTAACACCCCCTCCTCTTCTGCTCATGCATTATCCCAACCACAGAACTACATAGCTCCTTAGGAAAAACCTTGTATGGCTGAGCAGATACTTCTGTCAAGTGACCTGTGCTTTTTATAGCTTATTTGGAAGCAGTGAGTGTCCAGCATTGGCAACAGATCATTCTATATGGCTCTCCATTCCTCCTTGACCTGTTTATTGTCGTTCACTTTCGAGGCCTTGATTTATATGTCATAATAACAAAATCAGCACCTAATACTTAATTCAGATGCCTTATTCTAGAGAAGCCCGCATGACCTGGATGTGAAGCGTCTCCCCAAATGCTTGTAAATTGAAGGCTTTGTCCTTAGGCTAGGTGTTACTCTAGGGAGTGGGAGTGATTGGCTCAGGAGGGCACTAGCTCCCTTAATGGTTCATCCACGTATGAGCTCATGGCAGAATGGATTGTTGGGAGGAGCTTGTTGGAAGAGGTAGGCCACATGGGAAGATGGGAGGGAAACCCTTGGAAGAGTATATTTTGTCCCTCAACCTTCTCTGTCTGCGTCACTGTCTGTGTCTCTGTCTCTCCTTCCTGACTGGAAAGAGATAGGCAGGGTTATGCTTTCCTGTCTTCATGATTGTCTCGCTTTTGCTTCACTACAGGTCCAGAGAAATGGAGCCATGTGGCAACCAATGAGATGGAGTCATGTGGAGCTTCTTGTCCTTTAAAGTCTTTTCCTTGGCTATTTGTTACAGTAATAAAAATTTGAGGGTCAGCGTGTGGCTCGGTAAGAAAAGGTTCTTGCTGCCAAGACGGAGCATCTCTGGCCCCCACATGGTGTAGGGAGAGAACACATCACCCTCTGACCTCCACATGGATGCTGTATAGAACAACAAAGTTAAAAAAGAAAATTTGAGTAACACAGAATTGAAGCTAAGATCTTGAGCTAGACCGTCATGAGAAGACTTGATGGACACCATAAATAATGATTAGGATGATGACAGTCAATCCGATTAATGGCTAATGACTATGTATCAAGCAATGTGTTGCTTTGAAATTAATACAAAACACAGCAAATGTAGTGGCAATAGATGCCTAATATCAATAAAACTTTAATTTTGTAACATATTATTATGTCATCTTTTTAAAGAGGAAGAGCTGAAGGCTTTGAAAGGTTCATACTATGGCTAAGAAGGATACATAGCCAATAAGTGGAGACAGAATATAAATGCTGACATCTCTGAAGCTATATGCTGCTTGATTTTTGTCAACTTAGTAAAATCTCGAGTTTCCTGGAAACATCAGCTGCTGGTAGGCCAGCTCATTTCTTGATTGATGATTGATGAGGAAGGGCCTGGACCACTGAATGACGTTATCTATAGCAGGTACTTCCGAGGTGCACAGGTAAGCAATGGAATGAGATAGGAGAAGCAACCCAGCCATCAGGGATCATCTATGGCCTCTGCTTCAGTTCCTGGATCCAGGTTCCCACCTTGAGTTCCCACCCAACTTCTTTTGGTGCTGAATCATGATGTGGAAGTGTAAACCAGGTAAGCCCTCCCCGCTCCCTTCTTTTGGTCACAGTCTTATCACACCAATAGAAGTCCTAACTAAGACCCTGTGTGTGTGTGTGTGTGTGTGTGTGTGTGTGTGTGTGTGTGTGTGTGTGCATGCGTGTGTGTGTGTGTGTNTGCGTGTGTGTGTGTGTGTGTCTGTCTGTCTGTCTGTCTGTCTGTCTGTCTGTCTGTGTGTCTGTGAGAGTTTGCCTGTGTAGACCAGAGAATAACCTTGAGTGTAACTCTTCTGTAGCCATGCACCTTGGCTTTTAAGACAAGGTCTCTCATTTGCCCTGAAACTTGACAATGGGACTAGTTTGCCAGGCCAGAGAGCCCCCCAAGGATTCCCTGGCTCTGCTGCCCAGCACTAGGGTTACAAGTATGTACCACTCACCTTGATACTTTACACATGTTCCGTGGATCAACTTACAGGTCTTCAGGTTGTGGATCTGTAGGGCCCCCTCACGGGGACCCCAGGTCACGGGAGTCAGGGTGTCTCAAAAGGGGGGATTGAAGGGAAATGAAATTTGAGGCCTGGGATTCATGTAACTTTAAAAGAAAATTGTGTAAATTCAAGGTTCAAATAATATGAGACAAATAGAGCAGCATTAGGAACTTGAAGGCCTGGAGCAGATCCAGGCATGCTCAGGCAGACAAACCCATTGGCCCTTTGTGGTAAACAAGTCCTGGCAGGCCTTGAAGGCCAGGAGCTGGAACTCTTACAAAAACAAGCACCGGTATGTCCAGGCAAACCCCTTGTTAAGGCATTCCTGAGGTCAAGTTGACTGGGAATGGCGATAAAATAGAAAAAAAAAAATTACAAAAACTGGTCTGAGATATTTTGACAGATTCATCGGCCATCTGGTGGCCAGGGTCATGCTGACCCAGTCACAAGCCACTATCCCAGACCCCCCCGGAATTGCTGATGCTTCAATTTACATGTACTATCCTACTGACCTGTAACTAAATGAACCAATTGTGTGCAGCTGCACCAACTTCTCCCAACCCCTGACCCTTTTCCTATAAAAACCCCTAGCTTTTGAGCCTCAGGGTCGATTCCTCTACCTCCTGCGTGAGGTATGCATCGGCCCGGAGCTCTGCCATTAAACTGCCTCATGCTTTTGCAACAAGATGGTCTCTCTCATGTTTCTTTGAGACACCCTGACTCCTGTGACCTGAGGTCCCTGTGAGGGGGTCCTACAGATCAAACATTTCACTGGCTGAGCTGTCTCCCCAGACCAATCATATCTGTGTGTCACATTGTCAATAACACAAACTACAAAATGGATCATGAGATCTGTGTGCTCTATTGCACATGCCTTTAATCCCAGCACTCGGGAGGCAGAGGCAGGTGGACTTCTGAGTTCGAGGCCAGCCTGGTCTACAGAGTGAGTTCCAGGACAGCCAGGGCTAAACAGAGAAACCCTGTCTCAAACAAAACAAAACAAAACAAAATCCATTATCGACAGTTTTATGATAAATCTAAAGTTATTCTATGTATCACTCGTACATTTTAAATTAAAGATTTGAATAAGCTGGTGTTTATTACAATAGGAGCAATTTCTTTTCCACCCTTTTTCATAGAGGCAGTTCTCAGTGGGGAGTGCAGGGATCATAGTGGATTTCATTTTAGATGCTTCATATTTTCATACAAGTTTTAGAACTAGTTTGTCAGTTTCTCCCTGAAAAGGAGCTGGGGTTTTGATGTGGTCTGTACCGGATACATGGATTTGGGAAATGGTTAACAGCTGCTTGGGTTTTACCTGTTTTACCTCCCCAGGTATTCAGGCTGTAATTGTATCCTAAGCATCTTGCACTTTTAGCCACAGAAGGCTCACATAGCTTTCAGTACTACTGACCCCCGTGTTTGTGGGGTTTGTGCTATGACACACGGTACTGACTTATAACTTCTGTTTGACTGTGAATTCTAGATAGAAATTCAGCTGAGTTTTGTATGCTGAGTTTGCAGCCCATGCTCTGTCACATCCTATTAGTTGAGTTTATAGCCTGTAGTGTTATGTCCTGTTATCTCTGTTGTGTTTGTTTTTATGTGTAGAGAATGAACAGTGAAGTATTAGACTATGCAGATAATCATGGTGTTCGTTGTTTTTTCTTTTCTCTATTGATGCCCTTTTTTTTTAGTTTTGCATGTCACTTTATATGTATGGGTGCTTTGTCTGCATGTAGATGGTGCACTTTGTGTGTGAGCGTCTTTGAAGGTCGGAAGAGAGCACGGAATCCCACGGAACAGGAGTTATAGGCAGTTGTGTGCTACCATGTGGGTGCTGAGAACTGAGCCAGGTTTTCTGCAATAGCAAACTGTGGTCCTAACGAATGAGGACTGAGCTGTCGCTCCAGTTCTGGTGGATGACTTGCTGTTGTTTCTCTCTCTCTCTCTCTCTCTCTCTCTCTCTCTCTCTCTCACACACACACACACACACACACACCATACACACGGGTGGAATAGAGAACATGAAGAGGTACTCCTCTATGCCTGCAGTCTCTGACACTGCTCTGTGGAAGGCGTTTAGTATTCTCTGACTTATGGTGATGTTAGTTATGATTTGTCATAGGTTATCTTTCAGATTGAAGGTATTCCTTTTATTCTCTATGCTTAAGAATTTGTAATTATGAATAGGTACTGGATTTTGTTAAATGTGTTTTCTGCACCTTTTCAGGTGCATTATTTATTGTCATTTATATTCAGCCAATATAAGCAAATGTATTGAATATGTTTGTAGAGAATTATACATCTATTTTAATTTTAAATGTCACCACTCAGGCTTAACTGGCTGTATTACTTTCCCAAGACTGTTATAACCAAATATCTCAGGCCATGTAGACTAAGCAAAATAAATTCATTTTCTTACATACTTGGAGGTAAGAGCCAGAGCCAAGGTGTCATCTGTGTTGTTTCCTCTTGAGGTGACAGATGTCCGTCTTGTCACTGTGTCCCCCACCGTGGTTGCCCCAAGGTCTGTGTCTTCATCCTCTCTCTTTATCAGAACTTCAGTTACATTAGATCATCAACCAGCAATTTGACCTTTCCTTACTGTAATTCTCTCTAAAGGGTTCTAATTCTAAATCTTCTGAGATATTGTGGTTAGAACTTCAGGATTTGGGGAATGGAAGACACAACTTACCCTATCAACCACATTCTGGTTTCTCTTCGGATCCTATATACCTTTCGCATTTACATTGATTGACTTTTTTCAGGTTAAGAAAATTCTTTTGAAATCTCACTCAGCTGAACCAGATTTATCAAGGGTAGAGATCGGATTTTACCAAATACTTTACATGCTCATTTAAAAAACCAGGTTGTTATGTTTGGCCACAAGCACCGCTACTGGTTGAACCAGCTCACTGGCCCAGTTATCCGTGGGCTTTTGATCAGTTTAAGGTGTCAAACAGAAATTCCCCCTTGTGGGGTGGGCCTCAGCTCTGATGAGAAAACAGTTGTTTATCTTCATAAGTCTTGTGACTATTGTACCAATGAACACATTTTGCCTGACCTGAGCTAGCAATATTTCTTTCTTAATTGCTTGGTTGAATTCTCTAATAAAGTCATCTGTGTCTGAGATGTTGTTGAAAGAATGGGTTCAAGTTATAATTTCAGTTTCTTAATAGGGTTATTTGTGGTATCCACATTCTTCTTGGATCTATGAGTACTGCTTTTTTTTTTTCTTTAAATCAAACTTAGGAAATCTTTGCCACGGTTTCTTCAAATGTTTCCTCTGTCTTGGGGCTCTCGTTGTTTGTAAATTTCATATCACATATACTAGACAGTTTATAATTGCTCCACAGGTCATTGGTGTTTAGTTAATATTTAAAAAAATCTCCAAATTTTTATTATTTATGGAATTTTCTATTTAATATTTGCATACTATAGTTGGCCATAGGTAGTTAAAACTGAATAGCAGATAAGAGAAGACTTCCTGATAGCAAACACCTGTAGAGATCCCATTACATCCCAGACATGTCCCTAGTGCATTCAAATGTCATAAAAGGAGAGTACTCTCATATGTTGCCTTAAAATTTTAAATTACTTAATATTTTATGTGTGTGTGAGTGTATGCATGCAGGAGCTTGTAGAGGTCAGAATAGGGTCCAGGTGGTTGGAGGCTCCCATCTGGGTGCTGAACTGAACCCAGATTCTCTACAAGACAGTAGCACTCGTGACTGCCGAGCCATCTCTTCAGACCCGAAACATTTGTTTTCCAGTGAGAAAAGGGAAGGTCAGAAAGCTTTTTCAGAATTCCCAAAGGAGTAAGAGAGGAGGACTAGAATCTGAAGCCTAAGCCATGTTCTGCTCTGTCAATGGGATGAGTCAGTTGGCTGGTGGCAAGAGACACAAGGGAAGTGAGGACAGCCAAGATGAAACCCCCACCAGAGAGTTTGTGAAGACTTTCCTGTCAAAGTAATGGAAAAAGACTGTGTTATGTGTGTGCATGTGCACATGTGTGCATATGTATGTGCACAGGGGTGTGAATTCACAGCATGCATAGTAATGGGGAGGGGGGGGAAGAAAAACTTATTTTGGGAATTTGTGAAACACATCTCCAAACATCTTCAAGTATCAAAATTTGTGATTCTTCTCGTGGCAGGGAGTTAAGTTTTGAAAAGAATTTTATAAATTTTTTGAGATCATAATATAATTACATCACTTCTCTCTTCCCTTAGCTCCTCCCATGTGTCTTCCTTGGCTTTCAGTCACATTTGTGGCTCCATTTCCTTTAGTTGTTGTGGAAGAGGTAAGTCCACCTTTGTGCAGAACACTTCATATTCTGTGTTGTAATGTAACGGAAAACGCTGCTGGATTTATATTTGCTTTTAATCCATCTTCCAAGCATACATTGCTAGTGTGTCCTTTAAAGGATGTGGTGAGTAAACAGAAGAGGCTTTGGAATTGTGGGAAATCCAAATCGACATACCATTTCTCTTTCACCATGGACATTGCTCAACTAGTTGAGCTTTTATTTTCTCTTTAATCAATACAAAAAGCACTAAATTCACAAAACATGAAAATTATCCTACATCAGTGCAACTAGATCAAAATAAATGGGTTAACTTAAGTTATGAGTCTTTGTCAGAGAAGAGACTAGCTATATGCCAAAGGTATTTGTAAATATGTTTTGGGTATGAGTCTGATTTCTGGGAGCATAGAACTGGGAGGTAGAACCAGACATAACTTCTACACCTAACAGACCCTCCCAGTAAACACTCAAGTTATTTCTAAGAACATATTTGACCCATTGGACACCAGGAGTAGCATAAAGTATAATGCACTATAAACAAAGGCAATAGAAGAGGACAGTTGCAGATTCAGGAACCATTAGGACTAAAAAAATTCAGCAACAATGCAAAGGAAGAATGAAACAGAAGGATGGAGAATGCCTTCTAACTCAGTCCCTGTGTAACATTTAAAAGTGAGAGATTAACCAGGGAACAAATAGAAGCGAGGCTATTTATTAGCAGACTTTTAGCAGTTTCTCACCAAGTAGCACATGTGGTAGTTAGTGTTCCTAATGAGTTTCACGAGGGTTATTTTTACATTCGGGGACATCTGTGGAGTGGTAAATGTGTCCCTAAATATTAGTTATAATTCTAAGCAAATGTGTTTGTATTTGATATCAGGTTTTGGATTAATGTATTAATGATTTCAATTATACATAATTTTCATCCATTTTAACCCTTATCCTCATAAACTAAGAGATGATGGTATCCATTGTCTCAACCTAGGAAGACTTATCAGTTTTTTTGAACCTTGTTAAAATGTTGTCACTACCCCCACCCCACTTAGGGCACATTAGTTTTAAAGATGGCATCGTATACTACAGAGAGCATCTTATGTCATCTAGTATGCACTAGATGCCCAGATCATTTTATGGTTTTCCATTTTCTCCCTTCACTGCTTCTCTGCTTTCTGTCCTTTCTGAATCCATCCTTTCTCCAAGGCTCTGTAGCAGGTTAGGAGATGATATCACAGACTTGTGGCAGAGAGGGTCGTGCAGTAGATTCAATCCTTCTGCTGCCTAGACTTCTCATGGAGAAAGCATTCATCAAGCAGACTCCTCCTCTTAAGAGCTCAGCAAGTGATAACACCCTATGACGTCACATGCTTTGGTTCTTGAATTATGCCCGAAAATGGTGTGCACTGCGCTCATGGTCACAAGGGTGTTTTGGTTTTGTCCTTCTTAAAAGCAGGCTGTGCCAGCACTCAGGAGGCAGAGGCAGGCGGATTTCTGAGTTCAAGGCCAGCCTGGTCTAGAAAGTGAGTTCCAGGACAGCCAGGACTATACAGAAAGACCCTATCTCGAAAAACCAAAAAAAAAAAGAAAAAAAAAGCAGGTTGTGATCTGAACTTGTCACCACTGAAACTTAGGAGAGGATTCCCTTCAACATGGATTCACTGAATGCATAAGGTGCTCCACTGAGTTGAAAGAACTCAAGCAGTCAGATGGGCAAGCCTTATTGCACAGTGGTATGTGATTATTCAGTTGCAACGCCACGGAGAGATCCTGGACCAGCAATGATGAGGTGGGTTGTAACCAGAACTTCAGAATTAGTTCTATAGATTTTGGATAATTATATCTCATTTCTGTGGAGAAATGAATAGCTTTTAAAAGCAGATCGAAAATGGTCCTCCCCAACACATCCATGCTTAAAGCTTTGAAGAAGTTCAACATAAGACAAGAGATACTTGGCAGATAGTGATAATGTCAAGGAAGCTGAGAAGGGAGGTTACCCTGAATTTGCTAGTGGGCCAATATACTGACCAGAGTTGCTGTTCAAGGGAAGTTGGAGATTTGGAATAAGGAAATCATCAAAATGAAAAGAAATGTTTGAAGATGCTACACTGGTGACTTTGAAGGAGGAGGATGGAGCCATGAGCTAGGGAAGTGGAAAGCCTCGAGAATCTGGAAAAAGTGAGGAGATGGACTTTCCCTGTGAAATTTCTATAAGATTTAAGAAGAGCAGGATACAGGTGCTAAGAGGTGAGAGACAGAATAATAAGAAAGGGGCTCCAACTAGGGAGCTGGGAGGAAGGGCAATACGGTGGCAGGAGGAGGAAAGAGACAGGCAACATCAAGGTTGCTTGATAAAGCTCCAGAGAAAGCATGTTATTTTATATTTACCCCAACATTATGCAGCACACACAGCCTACATGCATGCATGTAGGAAAACACCCATACATACAAAATAATAAAGTAAATTTTAAAAAAAATGTGCTTGCTAAACAGGCATGGGGTCTTGAGTTCTAACCCTAGCACCCTTGGAAAAAGAAGCTGGACATGACTATGTAGGTCTATAATCTCATCACAGTGAAGAGTGGAGACAGGAGAATTATTGGGGATTACTGACCACCAGTCTAGTTCTAGGATCAACGAGAGACCCCTGTCTCAAGGAAGTAAGGTGAAAATGATGGTAGAGTAGGAAACCTGACAGCCTTCTCTGGCCTCTGCGTGTGCACCTGTAAATGTGTGCACACACACCATAAACACACACACACATACACACACACACACACACACACGTACACATGCTAAACAAACAAACAAACAAACAAACAAACAAACAAATGAGTGAATAGTTAAATAGAAAGGCTCTGGGCTATTCTTTTAGAGACACCCTTTACATTGCTTCTATATCCCTGTGACAGCAAAGAGCAATGAACTGCAAGGTATAGAATAAGCCTTATTTTTTCCAATTTTTTATTATGTATTTACTTCATTCACATTTCAATTGCTATCACCAAAGTCCCCTATACCCTGCCCCCCTCTGCTCCCTTACACACCCACTCCCACTTCTTGGCCCTTGTGTTCCCCTGTGCTGGGGCATATAAAGTTTGCAAGACCAAGGGGCCTCTCTTCCCAATGATGGCCAACTAGGACATCTTCTGCTACATATGCAGCTAGAGACTTGAGCTCAGGGGGTACCGGTTAGTTCATATTGTTGTTCCACCTATAGGGTTGCAGACTCCTTCAGCTCCTTGGGTACGTTTTCTAGCTCCTCTATTGGGGGCCCTGTGTTCCATCCAATAGCTGATTGTAAGAATCCGCTTCTGTGTTTGCCAGGCACTGGCATAGCCTCACAAGAGACAGCTATATCAGGGTTCTTTCAGCAAAATCTTGCTGGTGTATGCAATAGTGTCTGCGTTTGGTGGCTGATTATGGGATGGACCCCTGGGTGGGGTAATTTCTGGACGGTCCATCCTTATGTCTCAGCTCCAAACTTTGTCTCTGCAACTCCTTCCATTGGTGTTTAGTTCTCAATTCTAAAAAGGGGCCAAGTGTCCACATTTTGGTCTTCGTTCTTCTTGAGTTTCATGAGTTTTATAAATTGTATCTTGGTTACTCTAAGTTTCTGGGCTAATATCCACTCATCAGTAAGGCATATCATGTGAGTTTTTTTGTGATTGGGTTACCTCACTCAGGCTGATACCCTCCAGATACATCCATTTGCCAAGGAATTTCATAAATTCATTGTTTTTAATAGCTGAGTAGT
>NC_034602.1:85681126-85685561 GCF_900095145.1 Mus pahari
TGCAAATAGTGATATTTTGACTTCTTCCTTTCCAATTTGGATCTCCTTGATCTCCTTTTGTTGTCGAATTGCTCTGGCTAGGACTTCAAGTACTATATTGAATAGGTAGGGAGAAAGTGGGCAGCCTTGTCTAGTCCCTGATTTTAGTGGGATTGAGAATAAGTCTTATTTTAAACCTCAAATTTTAACCATGCTGAAAACGCGTTTCCACATGTCTAATTGCATCCACCTTCTTTAAACATTTGCATCTGTCCCTTTCTTTGCTTAGCCTGATTAAAATAGCATAAAATAATTGTGTGAAGTTGGATGGTAGAAGGAAAAATAAACACAATTAAAAAGATTTTGATTCTGTATGACATATGTTTATGAAACTTCTGGGTCTAGACTAAATATATATCTTTGTTAACAATTTATTTGAGATTATTGAAAATCTATAGGTTAAACAATCTTGAAAACATCCTTTGTTTTCTTGAGACCAAGTCTTGCTATCTTTCCCAGTGTCTTAGTTGTTTTACTATTGCTGTGAAGACACCATAACCAAGGCAACTTATTGAAGAAAGTTTATTTGGGCTGGCTTACAGTTTCAGAGGATGAGTCTATGACCATCATGGCAGGGAGCATGGAGGCCGGCAGGCAGCCATGGCACTGGAGCAGTGGCTGAGAGCTTATACCCTGATCCCCAAGGGGGAGGCAGGGGGCTCTTGCGAAGGACATGAGCTCTTGAAATCTCAATTTTGCTACCCCCACCCTGTGCAGTGATACATCTCCTCCATTTAGGCCTTCCTAGTTCTTCCTAAACAATTCCATTTTGTGGGTGTCTTAGTCAGGGTTTCTATTCCTGCACCAACATCATGACCAAGAAGCAGGTTGGGGAGGAAAGGGTTTATTCAGCTTACATTTCCACATTGCTGTTCATCACCAAAGGAAGTCAGGACTGGAACCCAAGCAGGTCAGGAAGCAGGAGCTGATGCAGAGGCCATGGAGGGATGTTCTTTACTGGCTTGCCTCCCCTGGCTTGCTCAGCTTTCTTTAATTATTGAATCCAAGATTACCAGCCCAGGGATGGCACCACACACAATGGGCTGGGCCCTCTCACCCTTGATCACTAATTGAGAAAATGCTTTACAGCTGAATCTCATGGAGACATATTCTCAAGGGAGGCTACTTTCTTTGTGATAACTACAGCTTGTGTCAAGTTGACACACAAAAGCAGCCAGTACAACTGGTGATCAAGTATTCTAATATCTGAGCCTATGAAGGTTATTTCCATTCAAATCACCACATCCAGGTTAGCCTCAAACCCTCAATCCTCCTGCCTCAGGTTAGGCATAGTGGACATTAACATGCCAAGCTAAGTAGTTAGTTAGTTTGTTTGTTTATTTATTTATTTATTTATTTAGGCTGACCTAAAGTGCAGAATCTGAATCCTGGGATTGAAGGCATTTAACACCAAACAAAAAATTATTAATCACTTCTACCTTAAGCAACACCATGAGACCCTCCAAAGGGGAATTACAGCTTACTTATGAGGGTCAGTACACGTTGACTCAAGTCCTTATGAGTTCAGTTGCTAGTCTTTCCCTTTTCTCTCATCTTCACAGACATATTTTACAGCTACCAGCCACACCTACTGTATCTTTATTATTAATTCATACAACTTCTGTTACAAGGAGATCAAGCAGTTATTCCTTTTGAACAGTCACTACCCTACAAGGCTGGAAATAATTTGGCGGCAGCAGCCACTCCACCCCCCAGCCCATATAAACACAAGTTTATGGGCTGTTGTGCAGGCACCTATTGTGACTTACTTTCTGGTCATTGGGATTTATTTATTTTTTGATGGCCCATGGACCTTGCCAGGTTTTCAGGTATCAACTCAAAAAGCCTTGCTGGAAATGCTGGTTGGCACAGCAACACAGAGAATGCGCAATGATGCATCATATATTTTTAATAGATATATGTTTTAATAAACATTTGCCTCCTAAAGCAATGGGTTTTGAAATAAGCTTTTGCCTTGAGCCATGTAGCTACCCAGCTGTGAGTTTTATAAGGCGACAATCTCCACATCATTAGATGTTATGACTAATATTCCAGCAACAGAAATAATAGCTATTTACGTGCACATAAAAAGTTAAAATGACATTTAAGGTGTACTTCACTCAGAAAAGTGTGCTTGTAAAACCATACCACAGTTTGCTTCTTGACTTCTTATCGAGATTCTCTGAAAATCCAAAAGTAAGTTAGAAGACTTGTCATATATAGACACTCAACACCTGTCTTACTTTGACAGGTAAGGTTGCTGCCAGGTCTGACCTCCCTGCCCTTGGACTTTTACACACCACGAAGACTTCTGTGGATGTCACAACAGTGTACCGACATTCTGTTCCAGTCTTTGTAGGCAGCATCTCTGTAACCCTTCAATTTCTACATACCCACTAAATGCTTGTTTGCATCAAACATTTGGTGAGTTTGTTGTGAATTTATCTAAAAGAAGAAAGTCACTCTGTGCACATTACAGCTTCCTGCCCTTCCTCTGGCCTCACCTCCCCTTTTGCCACCTGTCTTCCTCTTGTATGTACACACCTTTCTCTCCCCATTTTCCTCAGAGTTTATCTCCAGCAGTCCCTACTCTTGACTCATTTCTCACTGTAGTAACTTATCAAAATTTCAAAGTGTCTGCTGTGTTAATTTTAAGCATGAAATAATCATTTCCCTTCTTATTACACAACTAAAGGCTTATTTTCTGTCCCTGTTAAGCATTTTTTCTCATAACCAGATAAATGGACACTATTAAGAAATTTCTCTCGGCCAGCACTGGGAAGAGAGGCCCCTTGGTCTTGCAAACTTTATATGACCCAGCACAAGGCATGGCCTGGGCCAAGTAGTGGGAGTGGGTGGGNAGGGGAACAGAGGTGGGGGGAGGGATATGGGAAACTTTCGGGATAGCATTTGAAATGTAAATAAATAATAATAATAATAATAATAATAATAATAATAAAAATAAAGAAATTTCTCCTGAATGTCCTCTTGACTTTCTTATTTTCTGGGCATGTGCAGAAAGGACCCAAGCATGGAAGAGCTCCATGAACAAGACCTCACTGCCCTTGGACTTCTTCTTCTGTTGACGTCACTGGCCACAAACTCCCAGCCTGGATGGGTATATTCAAAGCCAACCAAGGATGGGAAGCTTTAGAAGGGAAGCTGGGATTAGTTTTCTGTCTTTACTGAACTGTGAAGACGTCCAGCCCAGATAAGATTTGCCTCTATTTGGCCTAACTGGTGTAGTCCCAGAACCTCATGAGCAAGTAATCTAAATCTCATTCATTTAAACAATGTAAATATCTATGATCCCAATGACCAGTGAGTGTTAACTCCCTCCATTGTTATTCTGGTTCACTACATAAGAAACTTGCATTTGGGAAATGTGGAACAGAGTAACTGTTGCTCCGGTCCACCTCTGGCTTCTCCCAGATGATCTAGCCAATTAGAGTAAGATGAAGGTATTTGACTCAACTGTAAATTTTCAGCAAATAAAAATTTAAAATTTAAACTTAAGTATCTAATTGGACTCAGATTATGCCAAGGGTAAGCAATCTGCTTTTAGTTACTTTGTTGTTGTTGTTGTTTTTGTTTTTGTTTTTCAAGACAGGGTTTCTCTGTGTAGCCCTGGCTGTCCTGGAACTCACTTTGTAGAGCAGGTTGGCCTCGAACTCAGAAATCTGCCTGCCTCTGCCTCCTGAGTGCTGGGATTAAAGGCGTGTGCCACCTCTCCCAGCTTAGTTACCTGATTTAAAAGATTGTTTTGAAATGTATTTTATTTTTAAACTAAGATTTATGGATAGATTTTCCTTTAACACTACTCCCTCTTTCAAAGCTTCTAGAAGATGCAGACAATTTCTCCTCCTGGACCGTGAGGGCTGGTGGGGGAGTCTCTCAGGCAACCCTGGATAAAGTTGTAGAGTTGGTGATGAAGTTCCTCAGCCATCCCTGGATAATGAGAGATGGTTGGGTGGAGTGTTCCTTTATCTCAAGTATAATGGCGCATTTTCCAAAACGATGTAGGCAGAACTCTTACTCTCTGAACTTGATGAAGAAGTGTTAGTCCCAGAAAGTTTCAAGCAGTGGTTGGTTACTATGACACAAGATACAGAGTTCCTATGCTCTTATTTTTTATTTCATAGATTCAAGAATATTCACTTCTTGTGGATGCCCACAGTCATCTATAGGATAGAACACAGAGACCCCAATGGAGGAGCTAGAGAAAGTACTCAAGGAACTGAAGGGGTCTGCAACCCTATAGGTGGAACAACAATATGAACTAACCACTACCCCGAGAACTCGTGTCTCTAGCTGCCTATGTAGCAAAAGATGGCCTAGTCAGCCATCATTGGGAAGAGAGGCCCCTTGTTCTTGCAAACTTTATATGCCCCATACA
>NC_034602.1:85688431-85697646 GCF_900095145.1 Mus pahari
TGCAAACTTTATATGACCCAGCACAAGGGAAGGCCTGGGCCAAGTAGTGGGAGTGGGTGGGTAGGGGAGCAGGGGCGGGGGGGGGTGTATAGGGGACGTTTGGGATAACATTTGAAATGTAAATAAAGAAAATAATAATAAAAAATTTAAAAAAGAACAATAAAGTGCATTGGTAGAAAAAAATGACTGGAGCCTTTTATAAAGCATGAAGGATAACTAAGACCTTCCTCAGCTCTCCATAGTCTTATTAATATTTGCAAAAATGCATGTGGAGAAGTTGCTTGACAAGCAAAGGAAGAAGCAGGCCCCTGGGTGCCAAGACAGAGTTGCTGTCCTGCCAGCATGCGTTCTCAGGAAGGTGGATTTGGGTGCGTCCATTAATTGGAGAGCTATTTCTTTTGATTTGATCCCCTACCCCATCCTCTCTGTAGGAATCCAGGGTTTACAACGTGACCATCCTGGCACCCACTTCTCCTTTGCCTGGGGTGCCTTACCCAGCCCTGCGTGCACAAGGCGCCCTCAGCTTCACCCAAGTCTTGAAAGACTTTTCGGGTTATGACATTCCCCTAAATGTGCTGAGCTTTCCTTAACCTTTCATAAAACATTGTGATCTTTATGGACTGTATCATATTGTGCAGTAATGTGCTTTATTGTGCACAGAATAAGCTTTTCTTAAAGATAATTGGAAAGCTGGAAATGGCTGCTATCGGCCGATTTTTAAAAAAAATACATTATTTCTGAAATAGGGCTGGTGTAATAATGACCCTATCTGTTCAAGATTTAAGATTTGTCTTGGCAGAGAAAATTGATCCATTTCACCTTTGTCTAATGGAAATTTTTATCTAGGATTATCTGTTTATGTAAATGAATGTCCCTGTGAAGAGGGAACTTGAGGAGGCTGTAAATCTTGGTGACACCTCAGTCTCATAGGGGAGAAATTGGAAAGGATTCTAGTATTTATCTGCCCGAAATTGGTTATAAAAACAAAATTATCTTCATGTACCTGCAGCATCTGATGTTTTCTGAAATTTCATTATATTTCTGAATAATTCAGGGAGCCGTGGGAATAGAGTTTTGACATGACCTCAATTGCAAATTGTTTTTACTTTTTAAATTTTATAGTCACCTGCTAATGTGCTTCTTTTCCTACCTTTTTAAGGGTGAGAGTGTTTTCTACATCGTTGTAGGAGTCTTTGTTCATGCTAGGCTGGTTATCTGTGGGTAAACAAAATGAACTGTATTAGCAGAATATCTACCAATTTTCTCTCTAAAAATATCACAGCTACTATAAATTCTATCTGTGGGCCAAAATCCTGGGGTCTGAATCATAATTGCTGTACATTTCAGCAATGTGTTTTCATGGTGATTGCTGGCCACACTGACTTGCTCTCATATGGTAGTGGAAGTTGCCATGTAACAACTTTAAAAGGTAACAGCATGTGACACATTCTTTCTCTTCAAATCAAAGAGAAAAACAAAGAAAGGCCAAAAAGAAATATTTACTAATGTTACTTCTTGCTTCCTTCTTTGAAAATATATGTGTAATTTCTTTCTAGGGACTGCTAACTTCATTATCCAATGCCTGGTGGTGGTCCATTGTCTTTGTTCCGTTAGCAGCCATTGTCTCTTAAGTCCCCCCCCCCTCATTTACACAATATCTTAACTATTTCATCAGGACTCAAACAAATAGTATTATGTTGCATTGAAGCTGATGTAAATGTAATATTTAATGGTGGGAACACAGGGACTGAAAATTGTCCAGAACTTGTAGTTTTCTTTTTTGCCTTTTTAAGGATGAGATTCTTTCCCAATAAGCAGTGTGGAGTGAGCAGCCAGAAGTGGTGTTTGCCGTCTGGATTATCCACTATACCATCGTTATGCCTGCAGACATGTGTTTCATTGCTGTCAGTAGGCTCAATAAAATTGGCAAAAGTAAAAAATAAATGCTATTTTGGAAACTCATATTCAGGTTGACCATTGCCTTTTAGTATTAAATAGTGTATTAGTCAGGGTTCGCTGGAGTCACATAACTTATGGGTAGTCTCTATATAGTAAAGGAATTTGTTGATGACTTAAAGTCTGCAGTCCAACTCCCAACAATGCTGCTGGTCAGCAGCAGCTGTAAATGGAAGTCCAAGGATCTAGCAGTTGCTCACTCCCACAAGGCAAGCGGAGGAAGGAGAGAGAGAGAGAGAGAGAGAGAGAGAGAGAGAGAGAATCTTCCTTCTTCCAATGTCCTTATGGAGGTCTCCAGCAGAAGGTTAAAAGTGTGTGCCACCAAGCCTTTAATCCCAGATGACCTTGAACTCAGAGGTCTCCCTGTCTTAATCTTCTGGAATTCATAGCCACTATGCCTCAAGATCTCCATGCCAGGATCCAGGTCAAGAACTTCTATCTCCCAGCCTCCAGATTAGGATCACTGGTGAGCCTTCCAATTCTGGATTCATTGCAGATATAGTCAAGTTGACAACTAGGACTAGCCACTACAAATGGACATGCACCCACATAGAGTATAACATCTCTGCTTCCCAAGGCACTGAAGGAAAGTGTGTCAGTGCGGGCAAATGTGGTCCAGTGCTGGAAGGAGAACTGAAGCTGGGAGGTGGGAGAATCAGAACCACGGTGAAGTTACTGTCGCTTTTTACCTCATTTTTCATGCTTATAGAGAAAATTGAAAACCTGTACCAGCCTATGTCCAAACAAAATGTGACCTGTGACCCATGACTTGAGAAGTATCAGCATAGTGGTTACTCCGGGAGGGGGAGGAGATTAGGAGATGCCAGTGGAGACATGACTTCAGAAGGTGGTAATAACCTTCCACCTTGTTCTTTCCCTCCTCTTCGCCTACCCCTCTCTCCTCTGTCTCCTTCAGTGCTCCCCCTTGTAGCCCAACTGGCCTTGAACTCCAGATCTTCTCTCAGTGTCCAAAGCAGCAGCATAACAAACATGTGGCATCATGCCTAGACAGAGCCTCTTTCTTCCTGTGGGCATGCTGTAGACAGGTATACTTGTTGGATGGAAAGTATTCAAGCTGTATTTACTTTTATACTTTGGTACTTTGATATATATATATATCTCAAATGTTACGTATAATACTCAGCTCAGTGTGAAAAGTCACCGAATGCCAGCATTTGTACTAGAAGAATAGGAAATTATGTTACTTTTTTTTTAAGTTATTGTACTGGGTACTTTTTAATTGTCAACTTGAAAAGATCTTAGAGTGACCCAAGTAGGGGGAACCTCCACTGAAGAATTGCTTTAATCAGATTAGCCTGCGGCAATGTATGTGAGGAATTGTCTTGATTGGTGGCTGATGTGGGAGGGCCTGGGGTAGCTCAATCCCTGAGCAGGTGGGTCTTGATTATGCAGGAAAGCTGGCTGAGCTATCGAGAGAGCTGGTAAGTAGCATGTATCCATCCTTTTACCTCAGTTGCCAACCTGACTTCCCCCAGCAACAACATTCTGTGACCTGGAAGAGGAAGACAAGATAAACCATTTTTTTTTTTCTTTAAGTTGCTATTGGTCATGGTGTTTATCCACAGAAGTCATCAGTATTTAATGAGAGGATCGGATGACCACTAACACATGTTGACAACTGTCAACCGCTTTGCAAAGTGAAGCAATTATTAAACAGAATTTTTATGTTGGATGTGTGAGTGACCTTTATGTGTAGTTCAAGGTCGTTCTTGTAGTTTTAAAGATTAAGAGCATGTAACATTTTGGTTTGATTATATTAGTGGTTTTAAATAAAAGCTCTATAATTTAAAAAGTCGCACAATTGATAAAAATCTACTGAAAGGCATTTTAATCTGTCATTTAAATGCCCAGGTTAATAAAAATGTGAAAATATTTCCGCTAAATAGAAATTCCTCTTCTCTAGTACTCTTGAAGTCATGCCACGTATTTGTTACATGGAGGCAGTACTGAATTTCTAAATTCATTACTGTGAACAATATGAAGCTAGGTAGCTTCCTCAGAATATTTCAGATATGTCAGACCTTTAGAAAGCACTTCAAATAAGAATCATTTTAGAAAAGGGAGCTATTTAGGGACTTAAGAACCAGAGAGATCTTTTTAGCTAAGCTGGAGCTGTTTATCCTAGTAAAGGAATAAGCTAGCCTAGTGCAGATGTAGTGACTGGTTTAGACAGACGTGGGTTTGAGTCTGGTGTCCCTACATATTCTTCATGGCACTGGACACATAATTATGCTTCTCTTGTCCTAGTAGCAAAATATGGATGCTTTGCCTGCTACTCAGTCTTGAGTGCTCAGTGAGTATCAATCGTCAGGCTGCTTCATTTAACACATGTTAAGTTCCCCTCTAACTCCCTGCATCCTTAGAGTGGGATGCTGGGATTTAAGGACTTTAATAAGGAGTAATTGTCCTTGAGAGGATGGAGAGTAGAAAAGACTAAGCCACGAAGCTAGTGTTTTCCTCTAAACCGATCAGTCTGATACATAACTTTCCCTCCCTTGTGAAGTGAGAGGGCAGAAGAGGGAGGTGAGAATGGCTACACTTGCTATTGATCAAGAGCCTACCAGCTCTCACGGGCACGATCTCCCTCGATATCCAGCACTGGTGTCACGGGGTGTGCTTGATGAATAAGTGAGTTTGTGCTTATCCCCACGGAAATCTCATTTGTCAGATGAGGCAAACGAATTCTCTTAGGTGTGGAACAAACCACCCTTACCTTACGTGAGCATTGATCAGCACACCCAGTACATCGTTGTCCAAGGGCTAAACATTTCATAGTTCAGAGCTGTAAGGGTGGGCTTAGCCCAGTCATGGGGAGTCAGCCTGCCTTTCAAGGTACCGTCCCTTCACGAATTGCCAGTCTTCCTCCACCATTTACTGATCCTGACAAGATGCCACACAAATCTCTCTTTGGCTACACACGTGCTGTGTGGTGTGGGCTGCTTGGTGTGCTGGGAAATGGGAGAGTCGGAGTAAGGGAAAGGGCGGAGGTGAACCCCAGCTGCGTCATCACTTACTGAAGTGAAGTATTATTGTATTCTGAAGAATTGGGTTTCATGACAGAATTTTCAAGCAAAGTTTGTTGTCTCTCCCCTCATCCGAGCCCGCCCTCCTCAGCAAGCTCCTACCGGACTAGCGTCCTTTCCACTTCTCAAGCCACTCGAGACCCTTTGCTCTCTGCATGCTCCCACGTCTGTTTTCGCACCCCCCCTCAGGGACTCCTATCTAGTTTTGTCGCTCTCTCACAACCTCCCCCATTCACACACAAACCTTACACGTTAGGGTCTACACATGAGGCAAATGGACTAATGAAATGAACAGACAACTCTCAACAAAAGAAACAAATATGTCCAATACATATGGGTTTTTTGTTGTTGTTGTTTTTTGTTTATTGTTTTTGAAATGTTCAACATCCTTTGAAATCAGAGAAATGCAAATAAAAACCACTCTAAAATTCTTACACATCTCTGTTAAGATGTATGTGATCACGAAAACACAGGACAACAGACACAGGTGAGAGAAGACTGCTTATCCACCGCAGGCAGGAAGGCTAACTAGTGCAACCACTACGGGAATCAAAATGGAAGTTCCTGAGAATCACCCACCTATACCATCACTCCTGAACCCACAGGACACTATTTCCTACCACAGAGACACTTGTCACATTCATGCTTACTGCTGCTCTACACATAATATCAGGGAAATAGAGCCACCTTGGTGCCCATCAACAGAACAGGCAATGTCAATGTGGCACATAGATGCCATGTAACTTTACTTAGCTCTGAAGGCAAATAGAATTATGAAAATTTCAGTAAATAAGGTGATCTGTCTCACGAAGGTAATCATCTTTATGTAAGTTTCAAGAGCAAACATTGGTAACCAGCTTTCTTAGGTCTCTTCATAACTAAGTATGTTTTCACTTCAAAATCAACCCAGAGTCATCTCATAGTATTTAGCTTACTTGTTTCATTGTTAAGGGTCTTGTTGACAAATGTTATCACAGCCATCTAATCCTCTGTGTTCTCGAGACAGGGAGAAAGCAAAGAGCGGACACTTTTCTTGATAGATCAGAATTCAAAAGGACCAGCAGGAGTGCTAGAGGCCAGCCTGGGAGGGAGACACATACTCTGCATGAACTCTTAATTTTAGTCAGCCATGCTGAGAACAGAAGTCACTGCCAACTGGTTAGATCTAAAATAAATAAATATGCTCTTGGCAGAACTGGAAGTCCGGCATCCCAGCAATGAAATCAGCATATTTATCACCCCAGATACAAAGGGAATCTTCCAAAGTGGGAGGTTCGCCCTGCAAGGACGAGAAACTTTGTATCTGTAGATCTCCCATAAAGAAAAGTTACTGAAGTGACAAGAAAGAGTACTGCAGAATTTGGTCCATGGAATTTATCTTTTTTAAATTTTAATTTAATTTTTTTTAACTGAAAAAGGATACATAAACTCCAAGTACAAAACAGAAGCCACCAAGTCTGAGAGATACTTGTCACCCAAAGTCTAGCATATCATGGCTTCTCAGCCTTGCATATTTCTACACTTGAATTTTTCCTACCTCATGGTAGGTGTGCAGGGTTTTTGTTTTTATTGTTGTTGTTATTGTTACTGTCGCTCGTTTACCAAATCTAACACCCTGAACACCCATGATTGACCTTCCCTCTTAGAGAAAATTCATGAAAAAAAGTTTGATTTTATCAAATTAATGATTTAATATATACGCTTGTAACAATAGTTTCTTTTTAGAAATACAACATTGCAGATGTGTGAGTGTCTCCCTACCCCCTGTAGAATTCTGCTCCTTTAATGACACCACTAGTCACTGTCTGGCCCTGGTGTTTATCAATCCAGTGCAATTCAACATACTTTTATCACACATGGATGTATTCACTTGAAGTTACTAGTAGGTCTGAAAACTTGATATAAGGACATCATTGTACAAAATGTGTGAAATGGCTCCATCCACACTGTTTTTCTGTGAGTGTTGGCCATGTAAATATGACAGCTCCTGTTTGTCCCTTTAGGATGATGAGAAGTTGCTGGCAAGGATGTATTAAAATGTATTGATCCTGCTTCACTTTACTTGGCCATTTAAAGCATCAATTTTCTCCATTTTCATTTTTATCAATACTAATTTGATCAAAAAATGAGTTTGAGTCTAGCCTGAGCAACATAATGACATTACATTTTAAAGAATTCTTGTGATTACGGGTGTTTCTTGAAAAAAATGTAAAAGTCAATGTGCCAAGGATATTTTTTGTTAGATTCTCTTAGTGGATGTAATTATTTTCTAAAGTATAAAATGAATTCCTATAAATCCACAGTGTGGAAAAACTAACAAAGAGAAGAGAAAATTATTGAAGGACTTGAGTAGGTATTTCTCCAAAGAAGGTACATAGATACCAAAGAGATATACAAAAAGTTCTCAGCAGAAACTTATTGAGAAATATCAGCAAAACAGATATCATTGCACACCTGCGCATAGTTAAAAAAAAAAAGGCATTACTGCACCCCTGCTTGTAGCTGGCTTTCAAAAGTCAACAAATCAAAAGTGTTGAATAGAATGTAGAGTAACTAGAACTCCCTTGTCAGGGAATATGGGACGAGCATCGATGTTCCTTCAAGTACTAAAGGTACTTGAAGGGCATGTGATTCAGACACCTCACTGCTGTAATTTAACTAATAGAAATTGTCTAAACCTTCATTTCAGGGAGATATTACCAGTCAGTGCATCAATATTCACAATATGGTATACAGGAACTCCTGCATGTATATACATATCATAAATTAAAACTAAATAACATTTCTCGTTAGTAATTTGGGGTTGTCAGTATGCATCCACAGCTAAGCTTATCCCTTCATATTTGGTTCATTTTTATGTAATTGTAAGAGAGACTGTTTTATTGATTTATTTTTCAAATTACTGTGAGTCTAAAAAATCAACACCGCATTTTGTATCCTAAAACTTTATTAAATTAATTTTTTAGTTTTAACAGATTTGGGGGGGGTAGCATGTTGGGTTTAATTCCATGTCAACTGAAGATTAGGGTGGTTTCACCTCCTCCTTCTCCTCCTTCTCCTCTCCATCCTCCTCCTCCTCCCCATCCTCCTCTTCCTCCTCTTCCATTTCCTCCTCCATTTTCTTATCTAATTGCTTTGGTCAGAACTCTCAGTGCTAGGTGACTTGTATCAATGAGCAGGACTACATTTGTTTTATCCATCATCTCAGAAGATAAGCTTTAGGATTTTACCAGTGAGTATTATATTGGCTGTGGGATTTTAATAAATGGAATTTATAAGGTTGAAGTAATTTCTCTTTGTTCCTAGTTTGTGGAGAATTTTTTACATGAAGGATTATTTCTTTTTTCTAAGAATTTTCTCTCTGACAATTGAAATATAATTTTTTAGTCTTCATTTTGTTAATACGATGTCTTATATTATCTGATTTTTCTTTAGTTGAACCATCCTTGCATGCCAGGGACAAATCCCACTTAATAGTGGTATGATCCTTTTAATGTGTCCTATAACTAGGTTGTGAGTCTTCTGGGATCCACCCATTGCAGTCATCCATAACCTCCTTTTCTTGTGATATCTCTGTCTGACTTTGTTTCTGGGTAATGTTAGCCTCATAAGATAGGTATGGAAATGTTTTGTTTTCTTTAATAACTTCTAAAAGATTAAAAAGAAATAGTTAATTCCTGTGGATATATTAGAGTCTGTCATTGAAACCATTTGTCCCTGGGCTTTTCTTTTCTAGCTTTCTGCTTATTAGACTCAAAATCTCCATCACTAGTTCCAGATGTATTCAGGTTGCATCTTCATAATTTGGTCATTGTTCTTGTATAAGAATTTATCTATTTTTCCTGGATAACCAACTTATTCTCATATAGAGGTTCTAGTAGTTGCTTATGACTCATTTGATTTCTGTGGTATGATTTAAATTTTCTCTTATTTAATTTCTCATTTCATTTATTTGAATTTTTCCAGTAGCCAAGTTAATTGTCCATTCTTATCATCTTTCTCATATGAAAGTTTAGTGTGAATATTTTCTACTCAACTTTTGCTCTAATCTTTGTCATTTCTTTTGTTAAATTTAGAGTTACTTTATTTTTCTCTTTTCTAGGCCTTTGAAAATTAAAGTTGTTATAATTTTAGATATCCTTCCTTCCTTCCTTCCTTCCTTCCTTCCTTCCTTCCTTCCTTCCTTCCTTCCTTCCTTCCTTCCTCTCTCTCTCT
>NC_034602.1:85697686-85701864 GCF_900095145.1 Mus pahari
CTCTCTCTCTCTCTCTCTCTCTCTCTCTCTCTCTCTCTCTCTCTCTCTTTCTTTTTTTCTTTCCTTTTTGATATAAACCTTTTTTCTTGGATATTTTCTTTATTTACATTTAAATGTTTCCCCCTTTCCAGGTTTCTCCTTCAGAAACCCCCTATCCCACCCCCCCCACCTCTATGAGGGTGCTCCCCCACCTACCCACTCCCGTTCTCTTGTCCTGGCATTCCCCTACACTGGGGCATTGAATGCCCTCAGGCTCGAGGGCCTCTCTTCCCACTGATATCCAACAAGGCCATCCCTGCCATATATGTGGCCAGCACCATGGGTCCCTCCATGTGTATTTTTAGTTGGTGGTCTAGTCCCTGGAAGCTCTGGAGGTGGGGAGGTCTGGCCTGTTAACACTGTTGCTCCCTCCATGGGGCTGCAAACCTCCTCAGTTCCTTCAGTCCCTTCTCCAACTCCTTCATCGGGGACCCCC
Source organism: Mus pahari (assembly GCF_900095145.1). Lineage (NCBI taxonomy): Eukaryota > Metazoa > Chordata > Mammalia > Rodentia > Muridae > Mus > Mus pahari. The sequence continues at coordinate 85,698,162 of NC_034602.1, forward strand.
AAGCTCAGTCCAATGGTTGTCTGCAAGCTTCCTCCTCTGTATTTGTCAGGCTCTGGCAGAGCCTCTCAGGAGACAGCCATATTAGGTTTCTCTCAGCGAGCACTCCTGTCACCCACCATAATGTCTGGGTTTGGTGGCTGTATATGGGATGAATCCCCAGGTTGGGCAGTCTCTGCTCCACACTTTGTCTCCATATTTCCTCCTGTGAGTATTTTATTCCCCCTTCTTAAAAGCATGGAAGCATCAACCTTTTGGTTTTCCTTCTTCTTAGGCTTCCTATGGTCTGAGAATTAAATCTTGGGTATTCTGAACTTTTGGACTAATATCCACTTATCAGTGAGTACATACCATGTTTGTTCCTTTGTGACGGAGTCACTCACTCAGGATGATATTCTCAAGTTCTGTCCATTTGCCTGAGAATTTCATGAAATCATTGTTTTTAGTGGCTGAGTAGTACTCCATTGTGTATGTTCCACACTTTCTGTATCCATTCCTCTGTTGAGGAACATCTGGGTTGCTTCCAGCTTCTGGCTGTTATAAATACAGTTGCTATGAACATGGTGGAACATGTGCCCTTATTACATGTTGGAACATCTCGGTATATGCCCAGGAGTGATATAGCTAGGTCCTCAGGTAGTACTATGTCCAATTTTCTGAGAAACTGCCAGACTGATTTCAGAGTGGTTGTACCAGCTTGCAATCCCACCAGCAATCTCCACATCCTCACCAGCATCTGCTGTCCCCTAACTCTAACCCTAACCTTCTTTCTTAATGTGTGTATTAGTCACTAAATATTTCCCCTGGCATTGTTTTGCCTCCTTCTTTAGGTTTTGGACTATAGTGTTTTCATTTTGTTTCAAGAAATTTTCTATTTTTTCTTTTAATTGTTCTTTAGTCCCTTTAGTGGCTTTAGAATATGTTATATTTTTATGAATAGTATGTCCTAATTTTAACATTTATATTTATGAAGAAGCTACTATTTTGGCCTCTTATATTTGGCAAGCCTTTCCCTACTGGCTATCATCAAGAGATTCTCTAGTATTTTCTTCAGGCTTGACTGTTTATCGTTCATCTTCATGTTTATATTCCAGTTACCATTTTAGAGTAGAGTATAATATCAAAGTCAAATTTAGCTTTCACCACATGAGTATCTAATAGCTTCAGCAGCATTGAGTCTCATTTGCAAATGGACTGTTTCCAGGAAAATTTTTGTCAGTGTTTACCTGCTTTCAAAATTTCTTCTTTTCTTAAATCAAAACTTTTAAAATGTGTAATGTGTACGTGAGTTTGTACATTGTGTGTGTGCGTGTGCGTGTGCGAGTGCGAGTGCGAGTGCGAGTGTGTGTGTGTGTGTGTGTGTGTGTGTGTGTGTGTGTGTAGGCAGAAGCCCAGAGGAGCACCATACTCTCTGGAGCTGGAGCCATGGGAAGTTGTGTGTGAGCCACCAAAGTGGGTGCTGGGAATAGAATTCTGAACGAGCATCAAGTGCTCCTAACTTCTGAGCCATCTTTCTGGCTCCCAAATTCCATTACTTTATAAAGTCTTTGTATAGTGTTGGACACACCATCTACTCTACAATGCTCCATTGGCTTAGTACAGCTTTTCTAGATATTTGATAATGTTGATGCTATCTTAAATAGTATTATTTAAGGCTATCAAGATGAAAAAAATAATTTTTACTAGCATACAAAGTATAATTTATGAGTATTGCTTTTGAATCAAATAAACTTGCTGAGCCCCGTTATTATTTTGGTAATTTATGTGTAGCTTCTCGGCTGTTAAACATTTACAAACGTACACTTCAGTATCAGTATCAATGTTATCTATTGCTTTCTATACTTATGTTTACATGGCTCTTGTGAATTAGGATCAGAATTTTCTTGGTCTAAGTATCAGGATAATACTGGATGCATGCAGAGAGTCCGGTAGTCTCCCCGTCCTTCTCTTTCATGGAACAGGTAGAGAAGGCCGGGTGGAAGTCCCCTGTAAATGCCTGGTAGAATAAATTAGTGAACAAACATTGCCTTGGGCTTTATTTTAATTGAGAAACGTTTTATTACTGTTTTAATATTGTTTGTTATAGATCTGCTTAAATGGTTCGTCTTGTTTTACTTGTGGCAGGTACCATGTGCCTTTAAGTGTACTCGTTGCTTTTAGATTTTCTGATTAAGTAGACTGTAACAATTTAATGTACATGCTAACGGTATTCTGACTCTTACCACATCTGTTATGTTGTCTTCCTCTAGATCTCACATTTTATAATTTAGGTCTTTTGGTTAAATCTTCCTCTTGGCTGATTTGGCTAAGGATTTGTCAGTCTTGCTTACCGTTTCAAAGAGCCAACTCTTCATTTCATTGATCGTTCCTCTTCCATTTACTTTGTCCCTTACCTGCTTCTTTCTTTCCATGTATAGATTATTATATACGTTGTGATGTGTGTGTGTGTGTGTGTGTTTGAAAGTTTCATGGAATTTTGGGATCAGAAAAATATATATTCTGATGTGTTTGGATAAAATGTTCTATGTCAGATTTCAATTAGTCATATTTGATCATATAATGTCATTTAACTTAGATGTTTACATATTTATTTGCTCAGGATTACAAGTATCTGTACACAAAATGAAAGGGAGGGATTGAAGTTACTACTATTATCATTTAGGGATTATTTTGTGTCTTTCTATTGAGGAGCATTTGTTTTATGAAAATGAGGGCATCCGTGCTTACCGAGTATATGCTGCAATGTCCTTGTGACGGATCATTCCCTTAATCAGTATGAAGTGACCTTTATAGCTTCTAATTAATTTTACTTTGAAGTCTATTTTCTCAGACGTTGACACAGCAACAGTCGCGTGAATGTGTATGCTTATGAATGTCGTCTATTGCACTTGAAGTACTGGGTGAGTAGTGAACTTTCTCCCTGCATTAGCAGGTTTCTCTCCCTTGTTCCCATCCCAAGGACACCTAAAAGGGTCAAGTTTTATAGCCAGTGGCTGGTGTGGCTACTAGCATATTCTACTTGTACCAGAAGTGCATCGAAGACACAGTGGTCTCAGCATAAGATCCCTGGGATCAACTCTCATGAGCTTTTGTGAGGCCTCCAACTCCACAAGGGCTGTCTAGTGTAGTACTGAGGGCCAGAGACATATCGTCCAAACCCTGGTTCTGTTAAATTATTTTGGCATGTTAATTGACTAAGTTGGCTAAAGCATCAAATCTCATGAATAAGACAAGGATGTGGCTCTTTAAAAACAACACTTCTACTGCAGAACTGTTTGATGATGAGGATAGGAACCTCCTAGCATTCAGCTAAGTGATATATTCACGGAATGATATAAATGAAAAAGTCCATTCCACTCAGCCGTTCATACAGTGAACTAATCAGAGTAGGTAGAGCAAGTCAGGGAACAATATGTTTGTGCTACATCTATATTATCCCAATCATTAAGAAGAAGCAAGAAATACACGTAGTATTTAGTCACCTGCTTGTCCAGGAACAATAGGTCACTAGATTTTCAAGGTATGTTAGTTAGCACAGTCACTTGATAACTCTCCAAAGGAACCAGTGATGCTCTTGTTTAAAAATCTTATAGAATGTTCACAGGACAGGAACGTGTGTGTGTGTGTGTGTGTGTGTGTGTGTGTGTGTGTGTGTGAGAGAGAGAGAGAGAGAGAGAGAGAGAGAGAGAGAGAGAGAGAGAGAGAG